>NW_026125675.1:2350000-2692772 GCF_943737965.1 Phodopus roborovskii | reverse complement strand
TGCTTCCATCAACTACTAGATGAAGGCTCTAGGATGGCATATAAGGTAGTCATCAATCTCATTGTAGGGGACGGGCATTTAAGATAGCCTCTCCACTATTGCTTAGATTCTTAGTTGGGGTAAACCTTGTAGGTCTCTGGACATTTCCCTAGTTCCAGTTTTCTCTTAAAACCTATAATGGTTCCCTCTATTATGGTATCTCTTCTTGTTTTCCTCTATTCTTTCGCTGACTCAATCTTCGTGCTCCCCCATGTCTTCCTATCCCCTCTGCTTCCCCACTTCTCTTCCTCCTAACTCCCTCTCCCCTCCCCCATGCTCCCAATTTGCTCAGGAGATCTTATGTTTCCCCTTAACCAGGGCACCATGTATGTCTCTTAGTGTCCTCCTTGTTTCCTAGCTTTTCTGGTGCTGTGAATTGTAGGCTGGTGATCCTTTGCTCTATGTCTAAAATCCATATATGTGTGAGTACAACCATGTTTGTCTTTTTGTGACTCGGTTACCTCACTCAAGATGGTTTCTTCTAGTTCCATCCATTTGTTTGTGAATTTCAAGATTCCATTGTTTTGTTTTTGGGTTTTTTCCCCCACTGAGTAGTACTCCATTGTGTAAATGTACCACATTTTCTTTATCCATTTTTCAGTTGAGGGGCATCTAGGTTGCTTCCAAGTTCTGGCTATAACAAATAATGCTTCTATGAACATAGTTGAACACATGTCCTTGGGGGCATATGGCTAAGATTGGAATTACTGGAATTTGTGGTAGACAGATTCCCATTTTCCTGAGGAACCACCATACTGATTTCCAATTTGGCTGTACAAGTTTGCACTTCCACCAGTAATGGAGGAGAGCCCCCCTTTATCCATATCCTCTCCAGCAAGCTGTCTTCCGTGTTTTTTATTATAGTCATTTTGACAGCAGTAAGATGGTATCTTAGAGTAGTTAAGACTTGCATTTCCCTGATGGCTAAAGATGTGAGCACTTTCTTAAGTGTCTTTCGGCCATTTTAGATTCCTTTCTTGAGAATTCTCTATTTAGTTCTGTACCCCACTGTTTAATTGGATTATTTGGTATTCTGATAACTAGCTTCTTGAGTGTTTTATATATTTTGGAAATCCACCCTCTGTCAGATGTGGGGTTGGTGAAGATCTTTTCCCAGTCTGTGGGTTACCATTTTGTCTTGTTGATTGAGTCCTTTGCCCTACAGAAGCTTCTTAATTAGAGGAGGTCCCATTTATTAATTGTCAATCTCAGTGTCTGTGTCACTGGTGTTATGTTCAGGAAGCAATCTCCTATACCAATTTGTTCTGGCCTGGTCCCACTGCCACGACAGCACCAAATAACACAGAAAGACATTGTATTAGATATAATGCTGTTGTCCTGTTAATAACATTTCTTATTGGCTAGCTCTGTCTTAAATATTAACCCATTTCTATTAATCTAAGTATTTCCACATGGTCTTATCTTACCGGAGAGCCCAGAGTTCTACGCTGTTGGTCCTACATCTTGAAACTCCTCCCTACTACTTCCTGAATCTTCGTTGTCTCCTAGTCCTGCCCATCTTGCTTTCCTATTGGCCAACAGTGCTTTATTCATTAACCAATAAGAGAAACATATTTCCAGAATGACATCTCCCATCAAGTACCTCCCACTTTCTCTTCTAAGAAATAAAGTGTTGCTGGATTTATGTGAGGTCTTTGATCCATTTGGACTTAAGTTTTATGCATGGTGATAGATATGGATCTATCTACAGTCTTCTACATGCCAGCATCCACTTATGCCAGCACCATTTGCTGAAGATGCTTTCTTTTTTCCATTGTGCAATTTAAGCTTCTTTGTCAAAAATCAGGTGTTCATTGGTGTGTCGGTTAATATTAGGGTTTTCAATTTGATTCCATTGGTCTACCTGTCTATTTTTGTGCCAATACTAAGTTGTTTTCAGGACTATAGCTCTATATTACGGCTTGAAGTCAGGGAAGTCAGCCCATTTATCATCTGTATATAGTAGGGCTACAATTTTTTTTTTAGTCAATCTTGTATCCTGCTAGTTTGCTGAAGGTGTTTATCAGCTGTAGGAGTTCCCGGGTACAGTTTTTCATGTCACTCAGGTAAACTAGCATATCATCTGCAAATAGTGAAAGTTTGACTTCTTCCTTTCCAATTTTTATTACCTTGATCTCTTTTTGTTTTCTTATTGCTCTAGTTAAAACTTCAAGTACAATATTGAAGAGATATGGAGAGGGCAGCCTTGTCTTTTTCCTGATTTTAGAGGAATCGCCTTGTGCGTCTCTCCATTCAATTTCATGTTGGCTGTTGGTTTACTGTATATTGCTCTTCTTATGTTTAGGTATGTTCCTGTTATCCCTGATCTCCCCAAGACCTTTATCATGAAAGGGTGTTGGAATTTGTCAAAGGCTTTTCCAGCATCTAGTGAGATGCTCATATGATTTTTTCTTTTTCAGTTTGTTTATATGGTGGATCATATGGATAGATTTCCATATGTTCAACCATCCCTCCAACCCTGGGATGAAGCCTACTTGGTCATGGTGGATGATTTCTCTGATGTGTTCTTGGATTTGAGTTGCCAGAATTTATTGAGTATTTTTGCATCAATGTTCTCTTTCTTAGTTGTGTCCTTGTGTGGCTTGTGTACCAAGATAATTGTAGCCTCATAGAAAGAGTTTGGCGATGAACCTTCTGCTTTTATTGTGGGGAATACTTTGAGATATATTGGTATTAGCTCTTCTATGAATTTCTGGTAGAATTCTGCAATCAAACTATCTGGCCCTGGGGTTTTTTGCTTGAGAGACTTTTGATTTCAGCTTCTATTTTGTTAGGGGTTGTAAGTATATTTATATTGCTTATCTGTTCTTGATTTAATTTTGGTAAGTGATAGCTATCCAGAAATTTGTCCATTTCCTTTAAATATTTGAAATTTGTGAAGTACAGGATTTCAAAGTATGACGTGAAGATTCTCTGGATTTCCTTAGTGTCAGTTGTTATATCCCCCTTTTCATTTCTGATTTTGTTAATTTTCATGTCTCTTTCTCTCTGCGTTTTGGTTAGTTTGGATAAGGGTTTGTCTATCTTGTTGATTTTTTAAAAGAACCAACTCTTTGTTACTTTCATTCTTTCTATAGTTTTCCTAGTTTATACTTTATTGATTTCAGCCCTCAAATTGATTATTTCCTGGTTTCTACCCTTCCAGGGTGAGTTTGCTTCTTTTTGTTTTAGAGCTTTCAGTTGCACCGTTAATTCTCTAGTGTGACTATTCTCCAGTTTCTTCATGTGGGCACTTAGTGCAATGAACTTTCCTCTTAGCACTGCTTTCAAAGTGTCCTGTAAGTTTGGGTATGTTGTGTCTTTATTCTCATGGAATTCTAGGAAAACTTTAATTCTTTTCTTTATTCCTCTCTTGACCAGGAATGGTGCAATTGTGAATTGTTCAGTTTCCATGAATTTGTAGTGTTTCTGCAATTTGTGTTGTTGAATTCCAACTTTAAACATGGTGGTCTGATAAGATAGTACTGGACTTGCTTGCACCCACAGGAAGAGGACCTTGGTCCTATATCCACCAGGAGAGGGAGAGAGCCCACTGGTACGAACTGGATGAAGGGATGGGTAGACAACAGTATAAGAACACAGTCAACAACGGAAATATCAATATGACGCAACCAGAGTCTAAGGACTCCACAGCAGCAAGACCTAACTTCCCAACACAGATGAAGCAGAAGAGAATGACCCTTAAAAAACTTTATGATGATGATAAAGACCCTTAAAGGGGTAATGAGAAAGTCCCTTAAAGAAATGGAAGAAAAAAAACAAACAAAAAATTCAAGCAGTGGGCTCTCTCCCTCTCCTGGTGGATATAGGACCAAGGTTCTCTTCCTGTGGGTGCAAGCAAGTCCAGTACTACGATGGTTCTACTTTTCCAGTGGGTGAAGGCAAGACTAAGATGTTGGCAGACACTGGATGAGCTGGTCTGTTGGGACTGGTTACCCTGTACACAGTTCCCAGCTCTCAGAAGCCTCAGAACAGGGGCCCAGAAGGCAAGCCAGAAACAGACAGGCCCATGTTTACCTCTTCCCATGGGTGGAGGTAGGACTTGGACACTGCAAGACTGGTTGGGCAGAATGCAACACATCTTTGCATCATGCAAACGAATATTCCACAGTATAAATGAATGTAATACATTTTCTTTTTTAATTTCTTTTTTATTTTACATATCGATCCCAGAACTTTTCTGTAGAGCTGGATTTGTAGAAACGTGTTGTGAAAATCTGGTTTTGTCATTAAATATCTTGTTTTCTCCGCCTATAGTGATTCAGATTTTTGCTGGGTACAGTAGTCTGGGCTGGCATCTGTGGACTCTTAGTTTTCGTAGAACATCTATCCAGGACCTTCTGGCCTTGAGGGTTTCCATGGAGAAGTCAGGTGTAATTTTGATAGGTCTGCCTTTATATGTTACCTGTCCTCTTTCCTTTGTTGCTCTTAATATTCTTTATTTATTCTGTATGCTAGGTGTTTTGATTATTATATGTCGAGGGGTCTTTTTTCTTTGGTCCAGCCTATTTGGTGTTCGGTATGCTTCTTGTACTTTCATGGGCATGTCCTTCTTCAGATTTGGAAAGTTTTCCTCGATGATTTTGTTGAATATGTTTTCGGCACATTTGAGCTGGGCTTCCTCACCTTCCTCTATGCCTATTATTCTTAGGTTTGGCCTTTTCATGGTGTCCCACATTTCCTGGATATTTTGTGTTATGGATTTGTTGGATTTACGATTTTCTTTGCTCGATGAATCTATTTCCTCTAGTTTATCTTCAGCATATGAGATTCTCTCTTCATCTCTTGTATTCTGTTGGTTATGCTTGTGTCTGTAGTTCCCCATCTTTTGCCCAGTTTTTTTATTTCCAGATTCCTTCGGTTTGTATTTTCTTTATTGTCTCTACTTCAGTTTTCAAGTCTTGAACTGTTTCCTTCACCTGTTTGTTTTTCCTTGGCTTTTTGTACTTTCTTTAAGAAATTTGTTCATTACTTCCATTTTTTGTTTGTTTGTTTTTTCTTCCACTTCTTTAAGGGATTTTCTCACATTGTGTTTGAGGGCATCTATCATTTTTATGATGATAATTTTTAAGTTTTTCCCTTCTGCTTCATCTGCTTTGGGGTGTTCAGGTCTAGTTGGTGTAGAGTCCCTGGATTCTGGTGCTGTTTGCTTGTCTTTCCGTTGTTAGGTGTTTTCTTGTATTGCCGTCTTCCCATTGCTTCTTCCAGTGGGTGCAGGTGGGGTCTCTCTCTCTCTCTCTCTCTCTATGGTCTCCTCCCCCCCCGGTGGGCTTAGGTGGGTCAGAAGTTCGATGTCTACAGCTCTATAGGATGACTCTCCTCAGGCAGGGGCCCAGCGATGCGGGTCAAAGATCAGCTTCTAGCAGAGGACTGGTGATGGGTGTCAAAGATCCCGTAGGCTGGGACCCAGGATCCCTGAGGGGATAGGCGGATCTCTGGCAAATGTAATACATTTTCAACTAATATTCTACAACAGTGCTAGAAGGAGAAAGCTTTATAATACTATCATTACCAATACTCAGTAAGATGAGCTATTAAAATAATAAGCCAGGAATATCTATTAACTAAGAACATTAACAGATTAGAAATATCCCCAGAACCCATATTAAAAATCTCGATATAGCAACAAGTGCTTCTAACTCCTTACTGTACTGTGTATGAAATGTCAAACAGGATTTCTCTGTGTATAGTCCTTGCTGTCCTGGAACTCACTTTGTAGACCAGGCTGGCTTCAAACTCACAGAGATCTTCCTGCCTCTGCCTCCTAAGTGCTGGATTTAAAGGTAGGGACCACCATGCCCAGCTGAAATGTCAACTCTTACTCAAATGTACAAACTTCAGATCATCTTCTTATGATCTGGCAGCAGCTGCTTGGATGAAGCCCCAACTGCTTGCTTTCCCTAACTATTCTTTATTGATCTCAGTCTTGTGATGTTGGTTCCTAGGAAGAATACAGAACAGTCAATTCCACGAGTAGTAGTGCTCTTACTTGGACAAAGAAATTCAGCCTGGATTATTTGGCCCTGGACTTCAATTCAGCATCTCCAGCCCCTGTGCAGCAGGTAGGAACGATTCCCAGGTGATTTCACTTTTGCTTAGTTTTTTTTTTTTTTTTTTTTTTTTTTTTTTTTTTGATCAAACCATGGGTATTTTCCTTAGATCTTAGAAGTACATACAAGTATAGTCAAAATGCTAAAATTAAACTTAATCCTGATACCCAGAAAGAATGAAATCCCAGTATGTTTCCTTTAGGGTATTTTCTCTGGGTATCTGTGTATAGATACATGTAATATTCATGCTCTTCAAATTTGGTGCCCTAATATTTATAGAAAAAAACTAGGCAGAAATGAGAGTGAAACACACACAGGCTCTTGAGGCATAGGAAGGGCTTGTTTAGTAAACAAGTAATAGTCTAATCATCTAGTTATTAAGGAATGGTGAAAGGAGCTCTAAGCTGAAGTGGATCTCAGTGAATGACCATGAATACAGTTTCGCCTCATTGGGTAGTATCCTCCTTTATATAGTAGAGATCATAAATAATGCCACCTACATCAAGGACTGTGAGGATTGAGTGATTAATAAGTGATATTAGTTATTAACTGATATCACTCACTTGACAGCCTCATGATGATGGCATTTGAACAAGGGGTGGTCATGATCCACATACTAAGAATGTATTGCTTTGTGGATAAAAAGCAACCTATTAAACAGAATGTATAGAATGATTCCATTTGTGTGTCTCTTTACATTCCCAAACACTGCTCTGGCATTGAAAAAAAGTCAGTGAGTGAGACGAGTGAGAGAAACAAGTAGAGAAGGTACATTTGTCAGTTTGAGTAAGCTATCCATTCAAAGTAGACAATTTCAGGTGCTTACAGCAACAAAGGAACATTTAGCTATTGCTACCAAGAAAGACTATTATAGACCAGGGCTTTTGTGTTACAACAATCTTCAATCTAGGGCTCTTGGCAGAGGAAAAGAAGAGAGACTGAATTCCAGGATGCTTAGTGTCAGTATACATCACTTCCATTTGCATCCTATTGATATAAGCAAATCAAGTAAAGAGATGCTTACAAGCATAATACACATATAGTATGAAGTTTCCATAGGGATGAGAGGAAGCAAATGTAATCTGCCCAAGTACATTTAAATTAAGATGAAATTAAAACCTTTTTGTTCTCCCCACTTCAGAAACTTCTTTCAGAAGAGCAGAGAGTAGACTATGTCCAAGTGGATGAGCAGAAGACACAAGCTCTCCAGAGTACCAAGCAGGAGTGGACCGATGAGAGGCAATCCAAAGTGTGAGAGGTGTGGGCTTGGGCAAAGTGTACAGCAGGGAAGCTTGGGAATATGTTTACAGTTTTTCCATTAAAAATACACAAGTGGTCAGTATAGTGCAAAACCAAGAGTAAATGTGTGGTTTGATAAGTATTGGCAAAACCTTAGAAAAGAGCTTATGCATTTATTTCAGAGACTCCAGTCCCCAATGTGGCAGAGGTTAATTTTTCCAGCCTCAGGGGTGCTTGCCTTTGATTCCATAGTCATAGAGAAAGAGAATGCTACAGTCACAGATGGAGATGAAAAAAATGTATAATTCATTCAGGCAGTGTAGGAAAAACAACAAAAGATTACAAAAATATTTTTCCAAATACCCTGTTAACGTTTTGTCAAATGAAGTATTTGGAGCAAAAGTTGGAACTAGTATTGATACCAACAGGATGACTCAATTTGCCTTCAGTATCTGAAATTCTGTCCTATTCCTCAGACTTAGATCATAATAATAAACTATCCTAGCAAAAGGGGACTTGGAGATGGTCTTGTCACAACTCCTGAAGACATAGTTGAGGAGATCAAGTCTAGCAATATTGGCAGGTGCATCTAAAGTCTTTACATCAAAGATTTCATCAGTCAGTCATTTCTATTTTCAAGACAATACAATTCTAGTGACTGGTAGTAGATCTATCTAGACATTAGGGAATGGCAAAAGTTGAAGTGTAACTCCTTAGTAAAGGTTTCATGAAGAACATATTAGATGATGACACTAGTACCACTGAAGACATGGCTTCAGTTTGCTATTCTGTTGCTGTTGCCCTTTGCCCAGCATGATTTTGTATGTATTGTCTCCTATCTTATAAAAAACATCAGAAGCAAGGACTATTGCTCTCACTTTAAGGAAAAGAAAACCAAGAAATAGAAGAGTGAACATATTACCTAAGATCACTCACAGAATTGAGACACAATGTCAGGTTTATAGTTGTCCAGACTGTCAATTGCAGTGTTATTCTTCTGCTTTATATTACCACTGAGAAGTCTGAAGACATACAATTGAGTCAGTCTTGGTGACCTGTAGGAAATACCTGCACACATAAGATGTGCCATCACTTCACGTTTTCATGGTGATCTGCACAGGTACTTTTAGTATTTGAATAGGAAACATTTCCAGTAAGGGGCTCTGTATGATGCTACAGTACCTTATGGTGGCCTGTCAGGAATCCATTCTTGATCACATAGTCTCCTATGCAAGAAACATTTTTATTTGCTTTGGGAGTTGATTGATGCTGGAAGAGAAATTTTTTAGCACCTCATGGAAGACATACATTGTTGTCAATTTCCTTATAAAGGACTAAAGCTTTTAAATGATAAAAATGACCAGAAAAAAATATTTATTCCTTTCTTTAACATCCTGACTGGTTTTCTCCTCTACTTGAGAAATGACTAAGTCCTGAGAATGAAAATTTGCCTATTTCCTTTATGGTTCTGGAGACTGAGGAACCCAAAACAAAAGTCACATTTGGGAATGTAGTGTTAGTTAATTTCCTTTTTGATCTTTCAGAGCACTTATAGATAGACGATATAACTGAACTGAGAAATGACCAGATCCAGCTCTGCCATTCCAGCTTTGCTATTATGTCTTATATGAAGATGGATCAAATATGCAGCCAGCTCTATGAAGATCAGTGAAGCCAGAGAAGTTGTAGGCTTTGTCATTGGGTGTCAACATTTCACACTGCCTCAAATGAAAATAAATGAAAAATATTTTTCATATCTTACAAGATATCATTTTAATTTTCAAAACAGAATGATGTGGATACATAATTTTTTAAATGAGGAAAATAGAGAAATTGTAAAGTATTTTAATCAAATTCAAGGACCTTAGTACACTTGGACCTCATATCCAGCCCCAAACCACAACACACAGGTCAGACCCTGTGAGGGGTTTCCTTCTCCTCCTTGTAACTGATAAATAATCACAGAAATTCCAAGCAGGAATCCAGGGCTGCAGACTGTCAATGCCTATAGATAGGAGCAGAGCTTCCCCAGGTACAAGATACTTGTGTTTGGATCCTTGATTACCTTGAAAAAGCTAGTGAAGAAAAATTATGACCCTAAGGGTCAAGAACTACACAAGGATGAAGGTAGAGTTTACAGCTGAAGTTGCCAGCGGGGAATGTCTCTCCATATACAAATTTACATTTCTAAGAATGTATTTTCACTATTGGTACATAAATAAAACAGCCCTTTCAGATATATTAAAAAACTGGAGTACCCTTAGTAGACAGTCTTTTACAAGGTAAAAGATAACATCACTTCCAGTATGTAAACAATTATGTCCTACTTTGATAAAACTGTGAAAGATGGCTGCATAAGAGCATAGCGAAACAAAGTACAAGGAATCTGTAACCTGGAAACAGCAAATGCTCCTAAGAAAGGTACCACTGAGACAAAGTGATGGCATCTAAATCTTGTTTTTAGTGGAGACAGCATATATATATGTATGTATGTATGTATGTATGTATGTATGTATGTATGTATATGTATATATATATACATATATATATATAAATGTATATATATATATATATATATATATATATATATATATAATGAGAGGGCTGTATTTCTAACCTAGGGCCTGGTGTTTGCTACAGGAATGATAGTAGAGGCAATTTTGAGTTAAATGCACATGACTAGGCTGTACACTTAGCAGTGGAAACCTTCCTGAGAACTCTAGGAACCAATTTAATAGGACAATGCTGTCATTAATTTCACTCTGTTTTCTGTAGCTCCTTTTTTATTTTATTTCCAGTGCAGGATGGGGAATAGGAGGCCTTCAGCCTGCAAGTTGGGAAAGCCGCAAACCCAGGACCGGTGAGGAGTTAAGCTTTTCTTAGGGAAGAAGAAGGTCTGAGAAACACACAGCCTGCCTATAAAGGCACAAAAATAGAGTTGGAATCAGTTGAATCATCATGGCCTGCAGTTCAGTGTCCAAACTTAAGAAGCCCCACAAACATTCCTCTTTTTAATGATCTCCTTAACTGCCCACCCCTGCCCTGTTCATAGTATCTCTGTACATACAATTGCACTGATTTTTCAATTTTATTTCACTTTTATTATTTCATTTCTGGCATTAATAAAAGTTTTATAAGGAGGAATTGTGACTGAATTTCTCTCTTATAATTTTAATTGAAGGAACATGTTTGAAAAGCTGAGTATTTGAGTAAAGACTTCATTATAGTTTACAAGTATGACAAAGTTAATCGTACTCAGGTGCAATGACATTCCTATGTTACTTGAGTGCAAATAGTTGAGTAGATGGCTGTCACAAATTATTCTATTCAGTCAAATCTTGACATTTTTTTTTCTTCATCAAAATCTAGATTCATAGCTGTGATGAGGGCTCAGTAGAAAAGTGCTTGTTTTGCAAGTGTGTGGACCTGAGTTGGAATCTTCAGAATATATGTAAAGTTGGGCACAGTATAGATTGTTCATAATTCCACAGAGGGGAAATGCGAGGCAGAGACAAGAGAGTCTCCATGCTCACACACAAAAATCACACACATATGCATAGAGAACAAAGAAAAATTGCAAGTATTGATTTCCACATTGGTTGTACAAGTTTGCACTCCCACTAGCAATGGAGGAGTGTTCCCCTTTCTCCACATCCTCTCCAGCATACTCTCTCAGCCAAGACACACAGGGGAGGGCCTAGGTCCTCTCCCAAATGATGTGACAGACTTTGATGATTCCCCATGGAAGGCCTCACCCTCCCTGAGGAGTGGATGGGGTTTGATGAGGAGAATGGGAGGATAGGAGGGAGAGGGAACTGGAATTAGTATATGAAATAAGTTTTTTTAGTTTAAATAAAAATTAACTAAAATTTAAAAGTATTTTGAAAAGAACCCTAGATTCATTTATGTCATAGGATATGCTGGAGAGCCACTGGGATAGGATGCCTTTCCCAATGTAAGGGGCCCCATCATGGGATGGCAAAATGGGACTTTCTCAATTCTCCACACACAAACCCCACATTCAGGTGGATGGCAAAGGGAAAGGAGTGATCAATTTCACATGTTCCTTCTTCTTTGTTCAGTCTGGTTTGCATCTACTACCCACTGTTTCTATTTCCATCAGTTTTAACCAGTGTTTGTCAATGTGTGAAACAAGACAACCAGTATTTATGTTGAATTTTATAATTGTTTCAATGTTTGTCCTTACATTTCAAAATAGTTTAATTATTTTGTTCTAAAATATGATATTTTAGGTTCATTTCCATACTCTTCAGTGAAGGAAGTCAGAATAGTGGTTAACTGTATGGAGAAACTGTTTTTTTTTTTTTAAAAAAAAATATTTGTTTCTATGTACAGGTGTTTGTGGAAGCCAAAAGAGGGTTGTCAGATTCCTTGAACCTGAAGTTACAGGCAGTTGTGAGACACACAATATAATATATGTGCTGGGAACTGAACTCAGGTTTTCTGGAAGAGTAGTAAAAACTCAAAGTATGACCTATTTCTTCAGCTCATGGAGAAACTATTATTGATTGGAAAAAGAAATAAAGAAGTTTCTGGAATGAAGGAAATATTCTGATTCTCAGTATTGGTGGTGTTCACATGGATGTGTATACACATAGAAAACTGATCAGTCTATATATCTGATAATTGTGCATTTGTTGCATATAAAGTATGCCACAACAAAGCAAGTTCCAGGATAAACTCCAAGGCCACAAAGAGAAATCCTTTCTTGAAAAACCACCCCTGCAATAAGTAAGCAGTTACCATGTAGGAGGGAAGAAGACTTTTGGGGCATTAGCAAGTTCCTGTAAGATACACATCTGTAAAACAACTATAAGATACTGGAAACATTTATTGCCTTAGTTGTAAAAGACATTAAGCAGCAAGACATTAAAAATGTTCTTTTCAATTGACAGTCCCATTCAATCAACAAATTTTAGTGACTACCTACTATGTGACAGTCACTCTTTTTTTTATTTTATTTTACATGTCGATCCCAGTTCCCTCTCCCTCCTTCCCTCCCTCCTTCCCTCCCTCCCTCCCTCCCTCTCTCCCTCCCTCTTATCCTCTCTCCCCCCTCACATGCATCCCAACCACCCTCCCCTCCCATCCCCCCACCCCATTCCTCATGTAGGGCTATGCTATCCAGGTGGGGTCATGTAAATCATAACAGGCACTCTTGAAGGCACTGAAGATACATTAGAAGACAACTAATGCTATCTTTCATGAAGGTACTTACATTGTAGTAGGTTATGGTGGGCACTAATAGGGCTTTATCAAATCTCCAGGGATCCTTTTCTCTATTTAGTGTGCTAGTCCCAACCTCAATGTGTTCCTGATTCTGAGAGCTAGCATTTTTGAGACTCTTGATTTTCTTCTTCTGTTTCTCCCAATTTATAGAACCTATTTTTAATAATTCTTGATAAATAGCCACAGAAATATTTCCTGACCTGCTCACTCTTCTAGAATCTAGCCACTCTGCACTGAATGGTGAAGACTGTGTGTCTTCTAGAAGTTGGGCAAGACTAGACAGTCATGATCTTGGCCACTTACAAACAGCAGAGTGGACACTGACATTTAAGGTAGGGGCATACAAGGCAATACAGCTCTCTATTAGCTTTCTTTCTTTGCTTTTCCTCTCCTGCACCCTCCTTTGTGTGATGCAAAATTGAGGTTTTAACACAGAAAAAAGTCCCAATGTCACCAGGATCTTGTTCTAGCTTCCCTGTGGCTCTGTGGTTTTTGTCAAATGAATTGAAACAAGGATCTGGAGAGATGGCTCAGTGGTTAAGAGCAGTTGCTGTTCTTGAAAGGGACATAGGTTTTGTTTCTATAACCCACATGACAACTTACAACTATCTGTAACTCCAGTTCAGAAGGATCCGTTGCACTCTTCTGAACTTCCTGGGTACAAGACACTCAGATAGTACACATACATACATATGCATACAAAACACTCATACACACAGTCTTCAGACAAGACATACAGAGCATGGTGTAGAAGAAAGAATTCATTTCAGAGTAAAGAGAAAGACACTTTGAAGAAGTGAGAATGGACCATTGCAACATCTATTTTAGGCAGACTTTATACTGTTCCTAAAGTCTCTAGGACAAACAGCTTTCCCTGAGAATCTTCATCTTGTTCAAGAGATTAATTGGTCCATTTTGATTGATGCTATAGGCAATGGTATGTTCTTATTCTTTATTGCATAGCTTCTTGCTGCATGACAATCTCACAAGGTTAGGGTTCCTGAAAGCAGGTTTAGATAGTATTTGTCTTAGGGGTACTATTGCTGTGATGAAACATCATGGCCAAAGAAACTTGGGGAGGAGAGGATTTATTTGGATTACAATTCCACATTGATGTCCATCATCAAAGGAAACCAGAACAGGAACTCAAAACAGGGCAGGAACCTGGAAGCAGGAGCTGATGCAGAGGACATGGATGGCTTGTTCCTCATGGCTTACTCAGCCTGCTTTATTATAGAATTCAGGACCATCAGTTCAGAGGTGGCTCCACCCACAATGGGTTGTTCCTTTCCCCCATCAATTACTAATTAAGAAAATTCCTTACAAGCCTACCTACAGTCTGATCTTATGCTCAGTTCATGAGGCTGGATATTTCAGATGGCCTTTAGTATATGCTAGAATCCCAAAGGAGTAGGCTGTAATGCCAGTGAAAAAAATGGTCTTGCTAGTGAGGGTGAGAGCAAACAGGCAAAGAGAAAAAGCTTCCTTCTTCCATGTCCTTATATAGGCTTCTAGTAGAAAGCATGGCCCAGATTAAAGGTGTGTCTTCACACTTCAAGATCTGGATCAAAGGTGTATCTTTTCTGCCTCCACAGTCCAGATCAGAAGTGGAACTTTCCACTTCAAATTAAGCAAAAATCCTTCACAGGTGTTCCCCTCTATTTTTGGATTTTAGTTAATTCCAGATGTAATCAAGTTGACAACTAAGAATAGCTATCACAGGTCTTCCAGAGTCTTTTGCTGCCAAACACTTGTTTACAAATTTGCTACATTCAGTATTAGCCATGATGGCCAGACTCATGTAATTCATTAATGATTTTTCACTGAATAGATTGGGAAAGGCAGAGGAGGTTGTATTATCTAATTTTCTATTACTGTAATGAAGTATCATGATCAAGGTAACTTACAGAAGGAAGGGTTTATTTTGGCTTATGGTTCCAGAAGGATAAATAAGCATCATTATCACAGATGGCATACATGGCAATAGTCATGGTGGCTGGAGCAGCAAGTTGAGAAGTCACATCTTGAACTGTAAGCACAAAGCAGAGAAAGCAAACTGGGAATAATTAGTGCATATCTTTTGAAACATCAAAACATACCCCTAGTGACATACTTACTATGGAATGGGGTGCTTCATAAACCTACCTAAACAGTGCCACAAACTAGGACTAAATATACAAATGCCTATGGGGGACATCTCATTTAAACCACCACAGAGGTTTTCTGATTTCAGGTACATTATCAAGTGCTTGTTTATAATTTCTGTGTAAACCTTAGTAAATTTCCTTTAAAGAGTAAATTGAGAAAGAGATAAAATTCTATAGTGTTGCGCCCGTCCCACCAGCAGGAAGAACGACAACAACAGGATTCTTCTCAAGCACACTTTATAGGGAGCTCCAAGCTGAAAGAGAGAAGGACTGAAAGAGAGAAGGACTGAAAAAGAGAAGGACCCAGACCCTACGGAGTGCCAAGCTTATATACTTGTGATGATGTGGACGTGCAGTGTCGTCTGATTGCCTTAGGTCTCATCGGATGATTATGCATCACCCAATCGGGATAGGTGAGCAGCCATATTAGGATAATGTCATATGCTCATGTGCAGACGATTAGGATACAAAAGCAGTAAACAAGCTGACGTGGCAAAGCCTGACAAAGCCAGCATGGCTTCCCACACTATAGAGGGAATTAAAAACAATGTGGTTTTGGCACCATATCGGCTCTTTGATTTTCTAAAATTACACCATAGGTTCCTCCTATTCATTGGCTATTGCAACAGACTACTACTAGCTAGGCTGGCAAATGCACCACCTCTAATAAAGCTAAGATCTAAGGCCTATGCTTGATGGACTATGATCAGCACAGAGGTAACTTTGTCTCCAGATAACAATATGTATGCTCATCTACAGTCAGTGTTTATGGTCACCAGTCTGCCCCAAGTTCCAAATAATTAGTTAAGACTATTAATCCAGCCAGCTATGACAAAGTTCCAGGAGGCAGATGTCAGGCCTCTACAATATCTGTAAGATAAACAGTTGCATAATAGGCTTATTGTTCCCAATTTTATTATAGGAACTATTATCAAGTGAATTATGTTGGGTGAGAAAATTTTCTTGGGAAGATGTAACACATGTTTGTCTACACAGCTGAGATAGAGAGCCAACAACAGACCAAAGTAACAACTGCACTAAAGTCCAACTTGGTGAATTACTTAAAAAAAAAAAAATGGGGTTACTAACAGGAGTATTGCCGCGCCTGCACGGCCTGAGACCCAGAATCTGTGGAGGGTGTCAGAATTAACAACACAGGACTCTTGCTTGATGTTAAGAAGGCTCTCTCTTTATTTTGCTCCTGGGGCTGGCTTTTATACCCCGGCACCAGATGAAAGAGGAGGAAGCGGAGGGGGTGGTTAGTCATTTCAGGTTTCAAGGAATGGTTAGGGCGCTTTCAGGGGCCCATCCCAGTGTTGTGGAAACCACAGGAACATCTTACCTTAGTAAACACATTTTTCTTTTCCTCCAGTTACAACTGCCATCCCCTGATGACAGCAGGGGAAAGTGAATTCTTAGCCAAGGTCTTAATTCCCACAGAGTATGGGTAAGGGGCTACTTAACTGGGACACAGATGATTCAAAAGCAGCAGCATCACCAAAAAGCCCACCCTAACATAGGTGGTGACTCACAACAGTTGCAACCTCAAAGCTCTCTGCATAGGTTGCAGACATCTGGAAGGGTCCCAGAGATCTCACCTTTTAGCATCTTGCAAGTTTCAGCTTCCCTAGACATAAGATTTTTGCTTCCCTCTTGAGCCTCATGAGCCTCTTCATATCTCCTGAGGGGAATGTTTCTGTGTGTAGGAAATTACCATATGTACCAGGAATTCTAATAGGCCTTAATAATAAAAACCTGGAGTCAGTCTGACCTCATACTAATTGTTCAAACTGCAGTGAGCTCCTGTCTCCTCCCATCTTATATTTCTCTCACTGCCTAGCCATATCCCTTCCTGTCTCCACCTCCTCAGTCCTGAGATTAAAGACATGTGCCTCCCAAGGACTTGGATTAAAGGTGTTTTTCTACTACCACTTGTTCTGTATCTCTTTTAGACTGGCTCAATTTCATGTATCCCAGGGTGACCTTGAAATAACAGAAATCTGTCTGTCTCTGTCTCCTGAGTGCTGGTATTAAAGATGTATACCACCACTGTCTGGCCTCTATGGCTAACTAGTGTGGCTAGTTCTGCACTCTGATCTTCAAGCAAGCTTTATTTGTTAGATCACAAACAAAATATCACCACAATCATAGAACACTCAGGTCATGTTTTCTAGAGTAAATTTGATTAATAACGTATACCTAATTATGAATTTGCTCCCCAGTAGTCTCCTCTAAGCTAGGTAAACTACAGTCTGAGGTATGAAATAAAATAGCAGTATTGAAGATGGAATGATAATGTAAAAATACCTCAGACTTATCAAGTAGTTAGGCTTGATAACATAAAAGACAACCTTTGGATTCTAACAGGAAGACTATTTGATATGAAATATAAATAAGTAAATAAAAGCCCAAAGTGATTTTAAGGATTCTTCTGCTGTAATTTTAAAAGAGGCATGAGAGAGAAAGATGCCATGGGACAAAGTTCACTTGGAGGATTTTTTATTAGGGGAAAAGGAATGTGAAAAGAGGGAGGGGGAACTGACCATCTTCTATCAAGACAGTAGATTCAGCTATTATCTTCACTCATCCTAATGAGCCTTGAGTTTCTGCGTCAGGTTGTTTTGATAAATGTATTTGGTCTAAGGTATAAGGCCTAGGTAAGGACTCCCCAGGACCTCACCATGGCATTCAGAATCATACAATTTAAAGGGGGGGGGGCGTAGAGAGATGTCTCAGTGGTTAAAAGTACTGGATGTTCTTGCAGTGTGCTGATACCTTGCTTCTACAAATAAAGCTTGTCTGAAGAGGAGCTTGTCAGTAGCTAACCATAGAGGTCTGGAGATCTGTACAGACAGACAGGAAGTGAGATGGCTGGTTGGAAACAGTGAATGAGATGGTTGGGCAGAGAGAGGATGTAAGCAGGAACAAACAGGAACTCAGCACCTACATGCTAACTCACAACTATTAGTTAACTCCAGTTCTAGAGGATCCATCACCTTCTCTCAGCCTCTGCAGACACAACACATGTAGGAGACACACAGATATACATGCAAGCAAAACATGCATATAGATAACTTTTTTCTTTAAAATGCCTATCAGATTGTGGCAACCTTAGAGCTGGAATATTGAGAAAGATGGGCTTCTGATAATCAAAAGCCTCTTGTTTTCTTCACAAGATAATAGGGAGCTAAGTTATGTCTCTTTAATTATTCATACAGAGTCTTAGCCATAAATTTGTATTCAGGAATAAAAAAAAACAATAATAGACTATTAATTTAAAAAGAAGTCTGGGACTACAGAGATGGCTTAGAGGTTAAGAGCACTGGTTGCTCTTCCAGAGGACCCATGTTCAATTCCCAGTCCCACATGGCAGTTTACAACTGTCTGTAATTCCAGTTCAAGGGAATCTGACACCATCACACAGATGTACACACAGCCAAAACATCAATGCACATAAATTAAAATAATCATTTTTAAAATCCTAAGATGTTTTCTAGTACTTGGGATTGGAAGGGTCTGAGTGGCTTAAATAAAATCCCCCAAAAGAATCTATGTCCAAGACTCAAAATAAATCCTAGCTATAATGCCTTTTGTAATAATAAACTGGTCATGAGCTCAGAAATTTGATACCCTTTGTCAACTAGGAAATTTAAAATTTATATTAGGGAATTTGAGGGCCTCTTTTCTTTTTTAAGAAATGTTCTTATTTTACATATAAATTCCCTCCTTGCCTCTTCCTCCCATCCTCCCATACCCCCCACTGACCCTCTAACCTACCCCCACCCACTCCCCAAGGATAGTGAGGCCTTCTATGGGGGATCATTAAAGTCTGTCACATCATTCGGGCAGGCCTAGGCGCTTCCCCATGTATCTGGGCTGAAATAGTATCCTTCAGTGGGGAATGAGCTCCCAAACTCCATTTGTGCACTAGGAATACATCCTGGTTCCACTGCCAGAGGTCCCCTAGACTGCTCAGGACTCCTAACTGTCACCCACATTCAGAGGGCTTGGTTCATTCCAGTGCTGGTTCCCCATCTGTCAGACTGGGGTCCATGGGCTCTTACTAGGTCAGGCCAGCTATTTCTTTAGGTTTCTCCAGCAGGGTCTTGACTGCTTTGTTCAACTCTCCTACCTTTGAGGGCCTCTTTTTAAGGAAGGAAAGGTAAGATCACCCAAATGTTTGTAAAATTAATATAGAAAGTTGTAAAATGTCCTTTGCTAGGGCCTGTTCAAAAATATGGAGGCTGTCTATAAAGTCTCATGGAAGGATAGTCCAAGTTAGTTTTAATTCCAACCCTGTTACTCCAACCCTGTCTACCAGAGTACTCAAAGCCAATAAAGAAATTAAGATACAGGAACTGGTGTGGGGAGAAGCTCACACACCACCCTCAGACATGGTTTCCTTGTGTAACAGTCCTCACTGTCCTGGCACTCACTCTGTAAACCAGGTTGGCTTCAAACTCACAGAGATCCACCTTCCTCTGCCTCCTGAGTGCTGGGATTAAAGGCGTGTGCCACCACCCAGCTCCATTAGATCTTTTTAAACAGCCACAACTGGAGTATTACAGGATGACTAGTAGAGAGCTAAAAGACATGATAAAGAAATTTCTCAGGAGATTAAACCTGAGTCCCACTCAAACTTCAGGCCAGATCAAAATGTAGGGAAAGCTTGAGTGTTCTTTAATCTAGGTGACTCTGACTGTTCTATCTGATATGTTAATAGCCCATGCACAGTGATTAGCAGGGAGGCCTACTAAAGGCTAAATCACTGTTTTTGCCTTCAGGAAAGGTGATTATGGCCATTATTATGAGGTTTTGTAGCACGTTGAAGACAATTTGAACTCCTATTGCTCTTAATAGATCTCTGCTTGATAAAAGGATAGTATATGAAGGCAATATTAGAAAAGTATGGGTAAATATTACCACATACACAGCATAAAGGCAGAGGAAGATTTTGGTCACAGAACTGCTGTTGATAATCTCACTTCTATAAAGAGTCAGATGCTAATTGCCTTAAATATAATATTAGAGACCTTGTCAAGAAAACCTAATCTTTGAAAAAAAAAAGAATGCATCTAGAAAGTATTATATCAAGCAAGGTAACAAAAATTGTATGTTCTCTTTTACATGTGGATTTGTATCAGGCTTCCTTTTGAGCTAGCAATTAGCTCCCAAATTGTGACATGGTGGTTTCTTATTAGCTATGAATGTTCAGCCTTATCTTATGCTTGTCCCACTAGCTTTTACCACTTAAATTAGCCTGTTTCTCTTCATCTGTGTTTTGCCTTGGAGCCTTTTACCTTTCTTTTATTCTGTATGTTCTTTTCCTTGTCTGTCTGACTGGTAGCTGCCTGCTTGTCTGGCCTTGTGTTATCTCCCTCTTTTCCTCCCTCATTCTCTTCTCCTCTCTTCTGAACCTAGATTCACCCTTCTACTTACTCTCTCTGCCCACCATCCCCACCTATACCTCTACTGCCTGGCTATTGGACATTCAGCTTTTTATTAGACCAATCAGGTGCCTTAGGCAGGGAAAGTAACACAGCACACATTTTTACATAATTAAACAAATGCAACACACCTTTACATAGTTAAAGTAATATTCCCCAACATAAACAAATGTAACACATCTTTACATAGTTAAATAGTCCACAACATGGATCCTGTCATATAATTTCTGTGGGAGAGGGTATACGAAAGTTGGGTATAGGCTATGAAATTAGTAAGGGGACCAGTTAGGAGGAAAAAAGGATGTTGAGACGGGAGAGGGTAATAGGTAAATGAGGTGTGAAAGAAAGAAAATAAAAGAGGCTAGAGGAATAGATGGATGGGGATTCCAGGGAATAGAAGAGGATCAACAAAAACAAATTTTGTTTGGAAATACCATAATAAAACCTAATACTGTGTGCTCTATTTTTTAAATAAAAAAAGAAGAAAATTTAAAGTCTTGCCTGCAACTTCAAGATTTACATAATGCTCTAACATATCAATTGTCACGGTTGAGTCAAAGGACAACTGAACCAAGAACTTCCTTATTCTAGGGTTAACAACTGGGGCTCTGGTCTGAGAGCCCTTTGATGCTTGTGGCACTAAGCTCTTCAGTGTTCTGTTTTACCAAACTGAGGGCAATAGATATTGGAAGGATTCCAATATTGGGTAATTTCTCTTCCAGTGGTCTTTCTGATGACAGACAGCATTTATTTCAGAGTCTTTCTGATTGAGGATGTCCTTCTGTATATATGTTTCTCTTATTGGTTGATGAATAAAACAGTGTGGCCAATAGAGGCAGGAAGATAGTCAGGACTAGGAGACGAGGAGAATTCTGGGAAAGGTAGGCAGAGACAGACTGTGAGAGGACACCATGTAGTCACAAAAGGAGCAACAAATCCAGTCATTCTCTGGTAAGCCAAAACCACATGGAAATAACATAGATTTATAGAAATAGGTTAATAATTAAGACAGAGATAGCCAATAAGAAGCCCTAGCCATCAGCCAACAGTTTAATAATTAATATAGTGTCTCTGTGTGTTCATTTGAGGCTGAAGTGGCGGGACCTGGCAGGACAAGAACCTCCAGCTACATCTTTCCTCTGGGAAAGAAAAGCCAGTGGGAAATGTTGAGTCATCCTATAAAGCTGAAGGAATTTCTGCATACCTTTTTTTCTCTTCCCCTGGTAGTGCTAACCTATTTTTGTCCCCTCATTCCCCCCTCTAGCCTTTTGTCATTGAAAACAGAATTTCCTATATTTTTGACCATCAACGAGTATCTTGGGTACTAATGACAAATTTTGCAATTTCCTTCTGGTATCAGGGGTGGATTGATAGAAATTTGTCTCAGAGACGTATTTTTTTCTTCAAAGGAAGTGGTAATACACACTCTACTAAAGATACCTTAAAAAGACAGTAAGGATTTTGCCCCCCCCCACACACACACACAGAGAATTACCAACTCAGCATAATACTGTGGTATTTACTTATTGCGTTTTAGTCCCTCAAGGACACAGCATAGCATCCTCAGTATCCCATCTCTGAGAATACACCAGAAATGCTTCAGGTCATATGGGATACTTAGGATCTAATGCATGTAACTGATCTGCACAATGTTTATTGGAAGCCACATTAATTCTCTCAAAATCTTTAAATTATTGTCTTACAATAGCATTGGCATCCTCCCAAGACCGTTCATAATTTTGAAAGAATGTCAAAGATTGGGTATATATTTCTCAGAATCATCTAAGAAACTTCTATGAACCTTTGTTTAAAGTCTTGCATAGAGAATAGTTGTTTAATCCCTAAGAAATTCTTGGAAAAGGCACACCTGCAGGTTGGGAGTGGTGGTGGTGGTGGCACTGGCCTCTTATTGTCCACTAGATGGCAATGTTAGCAACAGTTTTTGTTCTTACCATTTTTCAGGTGGCTATCTCCCACATTCCCTAATTGAAAGGGTCTGTCTTACTTTATTACTCTTGGATGTAATTTACATTGTTGCCTAAATCTGGCTCTTCTCTTACAAAAGATAAAACGTATATGTAAGATGCCTTGGACCTTTTCCCAGTTATCTACAAAAGAGACATAGTTGTAAAACCAAATTATAAAAATTACTTACATTTCCAGGCTGTGTCTTGCCTGCCTCACACCCACCAGCTCATATTTTATATTCAGCTTGATTTCTCTATGTCCTGTGATTCAAGTACATGGTATCTTCAACAATAGGGTCTTACCATCAAGTTATGGAGGTAAACAAGAGTTATGGAAATAGCCTGTATGGTTTTGGAAGTATATGGGACCTAAATGACTCAAAGGTACATTATACCATGTAGTGGGATATTCACTTTGTCTCCTTTTGTGGCACTGACCACGCCCATTGTGGGGTGGAGACAGAGCAGAAGTGACCGGTGGAACTAGGTCTGAAGAGGGAGCCTGGAAAGCTCTCTTGCTGGTGTGACGTGGAGAGGAGAGCATCCAGTGGAACCTGCTGGTGTTCATCTGTCTAGGTTGTACGTTATTTCTCCCTGAATAAACATCTGTTCGGCCTATTTATCCTGATCCTTATTAAACCATGATATCCGGTGTCAGAAGTGGGATCAGGATTTTTATGGGACTTGGGTTTCCCCCAGGCGGCAGACGCCATTCCCTCCACCCACCATCCCTGAACAGGTAGTTGCCTTGCCTAACCAGGCGGACACACTGCAGCTTATGAGACATTTGTATCTGCCCCACAACTCCTTTACCTCCACCACGGCCCTGAGACCATTGCTCATGTCCTGCCCATTCCCTCACATTGCATTCACACAGAGCCCTGTGGTGCCCGCCTCATTTGTGTGTTCCTGAGCAAGGCCTGGACTCTGGGCCTGCCCTGTTTGTGTTCCTGTGGTGTGGCGGTGCCAGTTGGAGGCAGCACCTATTAGCCATGCGGTCACAGCAATTTGCACAAGGCCTGTTTCACTTCTTTATTTAACAAAATTTCGCTTGCCTTAGTTTGTTAAGAGCTAGTCTACAGGGACTGGGATCAGAAGGATCGTCTGCTGCCGGAAGCTATTTGGTGGTACACTTCCGGACACTATTTGGTGGTAGACTTCCGGGTAGAACCGGGATCGGAAGGATCCTCTGCTGCTGGACACTATTTGGTGGTATACCTCCAGGTGTAACTATCACAAGTTGAGATCTACAACTAAAAGCATCAAAGTTCCAGGACAGCAGAGTTACACCTAAGGTAACTGTAACATCCTTTGTAATTTAAGCTGATATAATATCTGAGATCAATTGCTCCATACCTATGGTGGATAATCTTACAATGCAGGACTTTAGGAATTCTTTTACTTCATATATAAAAGAAATTTTAGCAGAAAAAAATTATTACTGGACCACTATATACATTATTTTTATAATAGCAATAATTAACATGGTATTCTTAAAGAAATGGTTTGAGATTAGAGCAAACAATAAGGAACTTGTACAAACCATAGGAGACTTAGTAACAAGGATTCAAAACATTGAAAATGACAGAACACAAAACAT
Organism: Phodopus roborovskii; assembly: GCF_943737965.1. NCBI lineage: Eukaryota > Metazoa > Chordata > Mammalia > Rodentia > Cricetidae > Phodopus > Phodopus roborovskii. The sequence goes on along the minus strand of NW_026125675.1, from coordinate 2,669,012 downwards.
ACAATGTTTAGGAAAAAAAGGTTCAGAATATTGAAGATGGCAATAGAGAGCTGACAGGTAGAATACAAAACATGGAACATAAAAATGACCAAGTAGAACACAGAATTTGTTCCATGTCTGATGTCTCAGTAACCAAAAGAGAAACAATACAATGTATTAACACACTAGCAGAAACAGCTCGTTCCTGGTTGGATGAAGCTACTAATAAGGTTAAAAAACTAGAACATCAGATAGAAAGACTAGCAGATAGAATCTGTTCCATGTCTGAGGATAATGACAAGCTAACGGATAGAACATTGTTTCTGGAAGGCAGTTTACATGCCATTCAGATAATATCTAAGGATGAGAATATTAAAAACATGGAATCATTCGTAGTTGGAGAAAGTAAGAAACTGACTGAAGCAATGACATCTCTAGAAAGTTATTTGACTGAAGAAGTTCAGACACTCAAAGAAGCAATGGAGAGTAGATTTCAGGCCTTAGAAGACCTTCAATCTGATACATCAGAAGAAGAACTACAGGTAAGAGGGCATGAAAAAGACTTAAAATTTTCTACACTGTTTAGGGTCAGGAGATCTTTCCCTGTATCTATTAATGAAAAACCAGCAACGAAAAAAAAAAAAAAAACACCCAAAAGGTGTCATTGCATATCAGTGGGAACCAATACGTATGAAAGATTTAAAAGGTATAAAGGAAGCAGTAGTCTCTTATGGCATGCACTCACCTTATGTGAAGCAATTAGTAGAATCATGGGCATGGAATAACAACGTAACCCCTAAGGATTGGGATCAATTAATATCAGCTGTCCTTGAAAACTCCTCTCAATTAGAATGGAGGGCTTTATGGAGAGAGGAAGCTAAAGCTCTTGAACTTCAGGACTTAAAGAAAGGTTATAAAGCCCCAAAGATAAAATTCTTGGTGAGGTTCTTTATGCTGACCCAGAAACCCAAGCTGCCTATGATGAACATATATTGTCTCTATGCAGTACAGCAGGTCTGAATGCTGGGGACAAGGTTCATGAATTAGGGGAGAGGATAAAAACCTATCCCAAGATAAGGCAAGGACTGAGAGATCGTTTTAGAGTGTTTCTAGAAAGATTGTCTAGAGCAGTACAATTAGAGATAGCAGACATAGATTCTAGGCGAATACTCATAGAATAATTAACTTATGAGAATGCAAATCCACAATGCAAACAAGTGCTTTTGCATTTAAAAATCAGATCAGCACCCTTGGATGAATGGGTCCTATATACAGCCAACATTGAGTATAATGACAATAAAACTGGAGCTTGGGTAGGAGAAGACATATCTAAAGGTCTGAGAAGACATCAAGATAACAGGTCTTAATTATGGTGACATAGAAGCTTGGGAAGGTAGGAGAAGCCATCTCCAAAGGTTTGAAAAGATATCAAAAGGTCAGATGTTTTAACTGTGGTAAGATAGGACATCGAAAAAGAAATTGTAAGCAAAGCATCTCTAGAAATAACACTCCCAGGAATGAATCCAACAGAAGGCCTCAGCCTTCTGGGTTATGTAGAAGGTGTGGCAAAGTCAGACACTGGACAAATGAGTGTAGATCGACCAGAGACAAGCAAGGAAACCATTTACCATCGGGAAACTACTTGGGTGGCTTCTCAAAGGCCCCCACATCAAAGGTGGTCCAAACATTCCCACTCACTGTAGATAACAATCTCCCACAGGACAATTAAAAAATCCAGTGCCTATTGTAAAAACTCATACCTCTCTGGAGGACAAAGAAGTGATGGAAGTTGAATCAAACATGACAGAAGGAAATAAAAACGTGTATTTTGGCAAACCTCTATAAACAGTCAAAGGCCTGGATTAATAGTTAAGATGAATAACAGACTGTTTGAAAGAATTGTTGACACAGGGCCTGACATAACTATCCTAACTAATAAATCTTGGCCTCGAAAATGGCCCCCACAAGAGGTAAATGTTAAATTCTTAGGGATTGGAACCCTGTCTCAGGTAAAACAGAAAACAAGATGGATTGAATGTGTAGGACCAGAAGGACAGAGAGGAAGGTGGAGACCACATGTGGCTGATGTAGTGATAAACCTATGGGGTCGTGATCTATTACAGCAATGGAATGCACAAATAAGCATTCCTCCAGTATTAGATAGGAATGATAAATGACCTCATGATTGTGGAAGTATTATAAAATACTATACAAGACAGACACCAAATATCCAATCTGTACAAAAACAGAATGCAAGTGCTGAACAAACAGAGGAACCAAAAGCTCTACCCTTAAAATGGCTAACAGAGGAACCTCTCTGGGTAGGAAAATGGCCTATGACCTCTGAGAAGATAGATGCTTTAGAAAGCCTGGTTCAGGAACAGCTAAATGCTGGACATATCGAGGAATCAACCAGCCCTTGGAATTCTCCTGTATTTGTTATCAAAAAGGAATCTGGTAAATGGAGAATGCTTACAGACCTGAGAGCCATCAATAAAGTTATACAGCCTCTGGGCTTTCTACAGCCTGGAATGCCCTTGCCTTCTTTGATACCTAAAGAATGGCCTATTATAGTTATTGATTTAAAGGATTACTTCTTCACTATACCTTTACAAGAACAAGATAAAAAGAAATTTGCCTTCACGGTACATAATTATAATAATTCTCAACCGGTGAAGAGATATCAATGGAAGGTTTTGCCACAGGGAATGCTAAATAGCCCTACTCTGTGCCAATATTTTGTACAAAAACCTCTGGAAATAATTCATAAACAGTTTCCACAATCCATAATTTATCATTGCATGGATGATATATTGTTAGCTGACTCTAAAGTAGAAATATTGGAAAAAAGGTTTGAGAAAGTAAAGGAATTTTTATCTCACTGGGAATTACAAATTGCACCTGAAAAAATACAAAATGGAGATTCTGTCAACTACTTAGGATATAAAATAGGTCTACAAAAAATTAGATCACAAAAAGTGGTCTCAGGAGAGACCGCTACCAGACTCTTACTGATCTTCAAAAATTACTAGGAGCGATTTCTCAGCTGTAAACTATTATTGGAGTAGAAGGGCATGATTTGAAAAACTTGAAAATGGCCCTAAAAGGGGACAAGGACTTGAATAGTCCACCAATACTATCAGCTGAAGCTGAAAAGGAATTAGAATGGGTAGAAAAGAGGATGCTAAAAGCACATGTGGACCCTGTGGATCCAAACCTAGACTGTATTCTGGTTATATTACCATCTAGAGAATATCCTTCAGGGATTTTGATGCAGAGAGAAGATATCATACTAGAATGGATATTCCTACCACATAAACAGAATAAAAAAACTAAAAAACATTCATATAGAAAAGATCTCTGACTTGATTATAAAAGGTAAATTAAGATTTTGTCAGCTAACAGGAAGGGACACATCAGAAATTATAGTACCTTTAACTAATGAGGAAATTTCCTCCTTATAGAAATATAATTAATATTGGCAGAAAGCATGCAGTAATTTTGGGGGAATGATTACCAACAATTATCCCAAAAGTGAAAGAATCAAATTCATAAAGAAAACTATTTGGATCCTTCCACGCATTGTAAGAAAAACACCTGTCTCTGGAGTTCCTACATTCTACACTGATGCAATCAAATCAGGTAAGGCATGATATAAATCAGGAAAAATAAGTAAAGTGATTCAAAGCCCTTACAGTTCTGTACAAAAGGCAGAATTGTATGCCATTCTCATAGTATTTATAGATTTTACAGAACCCCTCAATATACTTACTGACTCTCAATATGCAGAGTTGTCTTACACATTGAGACTGCAGAATTTATTCCTGATGATACAGAATTAACTTCATTGTTTATACAGTTACAAGATATTACCAGAAAGAAGACTCATATATATATATATATATATATATATATATATATATATATATATATCTCACTTATCAGCTCCCATACAGGTCTTCTGGGTCCTCTAGCACAAGGCAATGGTGAAATTGATTGGTTATTGATAGGAAGTGTGCTAGAAGCCTCAGAGTTTCATAAGAAACACCATGTGAACAGCAAAGTTTTAAAAAGGATGTTTCTATCACTTGGCAACAAGCCAAGGAAATAGTAAGGAAATGCCCTACTTGCTCACCAGGCAGTAACCCTAAAGGAACAAATAGGAATGAAATATAGCAAATGGATGTGTTCATTTTACAGAATATAGAAAATTAAAATATGTACATCACACTATAGATACATATTCAGGGTTTCAGTGGGCCACTGCTCTGAGCTCTGAAAAGGCTGATTCTGTTATCACACACCTATTGGAGGTAATGGCCATTATGGGCATACCTGCACAAATAAAAGCTGACAATGCTCCAGCATATGTCTCCAGCAAATTGAAACAGTTTTTTGAGTATTATAACATAAAGCACATAACTGGTATACCACACAATCCTACAGGACAAGCAGTGGTTGAGAGATCCAATTGTACTTTAAAAGAAATGCTCCATAAACAGACAGGAGGAACCAAGACACCCAAACACAGATTACATAATGCTTTATTAACATTAAACTTTCTTAATGCTAATGAAAAAGGAAAAACAGCTGCAGAAAGACACAAGACACTGGACAATAGAAAAAACTACTGAACTAAATAAGCCAGTGTACTTCAAGGATATATTGACCTCAGAATGGAAACCAGGATATGTGTTACAGTGGGATAGGGGTTTTGCATTTGTATCTACAGGAAAAGAAAGGATATGGATACCATCTAAGTTAATCAAGATCCGAGTTGAACAAGAGAAACATCTTAATGAAGAGAAATGACAAGTCATCCAAAAAATTAAGTCCCATGAGGTGTGTGGAGACCTCTCAAAGGTAGGGGAAGTGTTCTGTTCTTGTCCTTACAGGAAAACAGAGAACACCTATCTTCAAATAGCCAAAAGACAATGAACATTAGGTACCTACAGAAGAGAAGACAGCTCTCCAGAAAGAATCACTTAATGAAGAGGAATCTGGTTTATGATAAAAATATTTAATTCTGTTAAACTATTTCTATACAGAAATCTATTTCTCTTTACTGTCTAGTATTCCTGTAGTCCTAATTCATGTAATTCAATGCTGGCTTTGGAGTTGGATTTGGCTTTGCTTCTCTAAATGCAAGCACGTTGTTAAGATTAAATTCACAGTTTCTGCCTTATATCAAGAAGCCAATTGGTGTCAGGCAGAAGAAAGCAAAGTCTGGGGACTCATTCGCTTATACGCAATTTTCCCTCTGAAATCCTAATTTTCTCATATACATTTTAATGCTTATTGTTGCCTTTCCCTAATGCATACCTTAAACTTGAAAATTTTACTTTGATATTGATGTTTAAGTTTTCCACAAGGAATAATAACAATTCCTAACAGCAATCCTTGACGTCTCCAGAAATAAGATTGGGCCCCACGTCATCATTTCCACTTGACTCAACCTGATGCATCTGGACTACAAACTTCACCCTAAAACCTGTTTGAGACTGTTTTGCTCAAGACAACTCATGACTAGCTAGCTGTAATGTTGCACCTTCTTATTACACCCTGGCCATAATTTCAAATAGAACTCCAGTCAAGCATTTCCTGCCACACAGTGACTAGCTACATATGTCACAGCCAGTTTTCTATTGAGAAATTTAGTTGCTAAAAATTTTCTTCCTACAGGGTCCCATGGAGCAATCACCGTCCCAGGTCAGCAGGAAGTAATCTTAAGACAACGACGCCCTCTTTCCCCACTCTTGGAATTTAGGGATAATATTCATCTTCTTAAGGTTGGTTTTAGTTACTTGGGGTTGGGTATGGAAGGTGATGCTTAGACTTGGGTATCTCTTTTAGACAGGAATATAGTATGGTTGGGAAAAGTGTGGTTTAGAATGGATATAGGTAGATTAGCCTATCTTCTTGTGAATTATTTAGTAAGAGTGAGATATTAGTATTACAGCTTACATTGTTATATATTCTTATTTGTGGTAACCTATGTAAAATTAAGTTTATATTCCCTTCCTGGAAGAATTGTATATTATACTTTGTCATATTGTATGAAATCTTTCCATTTATGATGTTTTATGCACATTATTCTTACCATATTCTATGTATATATACTTTTACTTATGGTCAAGATATTTTGTATATTGATACAATTTGGGATATTTATCATGCTTGCCTTTATAGTTCTACCTCATGACTAGACATTTATACTCTACCTCTGTTTTAGGGATTTACATGTATATGTATGTACATAGATATTTATCCCTGCTTTACTCAGGGAAGTTTCAGTTTTTTAGCAAAGTTCCTGAGTATTACAGATTATCTTCACCCATGTTTCCTTTACCTATGAGATTAGTCAGATGTAGATGCTTAATCTTCAATCACTTCATAGACATGTAGAACATGACATTTAAATGTTTTAATATTAGTACTCTGTCGACATGAGACACTATTGCTCCTGACAGCACTGTGCACTTCCCTGAAAATATGTTGGACACTGTTGTTGCTCCTGCTGGAGTCCATCTTTGCTTCAGCTATGGCCTCTTGGGCAAAGAACTGTCCCCACCTTGACCACTGATTTGGACATGCAGTCCTATATGCTTGCAGGAGACAAATATAAGACTGCTAAACCTTGCCAAGTCAGGGTAAGACAGCCATTCTACCTCCCTGCTGTTGTTGTGGTCTGTCAAGTGCTCTTGGCCTTAGCCAAAACTGGGTGTACCAACGTTGCTGTGAGACCTAGGGTGACTGTCCAGGTAGCTTGCTGCTTCTGTCCTCGCTGCACCTTTTAGAAGTTGCCCATCTGCACTTGCTGTCTACCCTAGTATCATTATTTTCCTTCTCAGGTCTTGATGAGGTTGAAGATTAAACTATCACAACTATTATTCTGTCTTTCTAGTTAGATATATTAGGTACTAGACTTAAGTTTTCCAGCTTAGGACAACTCTATTGTAAACTCCGTCATCCTGGGACTAGATATGTAGGTCATTTTGTTCTCGATTTTCCTTTTCTTAGAGCATACTTGTTATTCACTGTTTTGTATATAGTTTTGTATCAAGCCTAAATCCTTTCTTTAGACTAAAAGGGGAATTGTAGTGGGATATTCACTTTGTCTCCTTCTGTGGTACTGACCACGCCCATTGGGGATGGAGCCAGGGGTGGAAGTAACCAGTGGAATTAGATCTGAGGAGGAGCCTGGAAAGCTCTCTTGCTGGCGGGACGTGGAGGAGAGCATCCGATGGAACCTGCTGGTGTTCATCTGTCTAGGTTGTAGGGTATTTCTCCCTGAATAAACATCTATTCGGCCTATCTGGAAATGGACTTTTTGTTTGACAGCTTATGGTATCTGGAAATGGCATTATACCTCTACACAGGGTAATTCCATTAGAATCCATCCCCCCTCTGTGTGTGTGTGTTGTTGTTGTTGTTGTTGTTGCTGTTGCTTTATAGGAAGCTTCTAAAGTATCAGGTTGCCATATAGCTTTTTCAAAGATCTTCATTATTAGTTATTCATCCTCATACCCCATCCTCTTCCCTGCCTTTGTATCCTCCACCAACACTTAAGTATTCCTGGCCCATTATTCTCCTTTTCCACTTCATACCCCCTATTTTCTACTATCTCTACTCCCTTAAAATATACCTCATAGTAATTTTCTAGTTTCCTGACTTCTTTTGATTTTTTTTATTTTATTTTTTCTGGATTTTTAAAACTTTTAATATTTTTTTCTTATTGTACATACTAATCCCAGTTCCCTCCAACTTCCATCTTCCCATGCCTCCGATCCATCACCCACCCACTCCCCAGGGAGGGTAAGGTCTTCAATGAAGGATCATCAAAGTCAATCAAGTTATTTGGTGTAAGGTCTAAGCCCTCCCCCGTGTCTCTTACCAAGGGAGTATCCCTCCATGGTGTATGGGCTACTGGAGTCGGCTGCTGCACTAGGGATACATCCTGGTTCCATTGTCAGAGGTGCCATATACTTCCCAGGCCATTGAATGAGACCTGTGTTCAGGGGGGTCTGGTCAGTCTTATGCTGGTTTCCCAGCTGTCAGTCTGGGATCCATGAGCTCCCCCTTGTTCAGGTCAGCTGTTTCTGTGGGTTCCTCCAGCCTGGTGTTGAACCCTTTGCTCATCACCCCTCCCTCTCTGCAACTGGATTCCAGGAGTTCAGTTCTGTGTTTAGCTGTGGGTGTCTGCTTCTGCTTCCATCAGCTACTAAATGAGGGCTCTAGGATGACGTAAAAGTTACTCATCAATCTCATTATCGGGGAAGGGCATTTAAGGTACCCTCTCCATTATTGTTTAGATTGTTACTTGTGGTCATCCTTGTAGGTCTCTGGACATTTCCCTAGTGTGAGATTTCTCTTTAAACCTATAATGGCCCCATCTATTATGCTATCTTTATTCATGTTAACTTGACTCAATTTTACTGCTCCCTCATGTTCTCTCCCCTCCCCCCTTCTCTTTCTACTAACTTCTTCTCCCTGCTGCCTGCTCCCTATTTGCTCAGAAGATCGTTTCCCTTTCCCCTTCTGTGAGGGACCATGTATGTCTCTTTTAGGGTCCTCCTTGTCTTCTCTGACAGTGTAGATTGTAGGCTGATTATCCTTTGCTGTGTGTCTAAAATCGATACCATGTTCATCTTTTTTGTGACTGGGTTGCCTCACTCAGGATGGTTTCTTCTAGTTCCATCCATTTGCCTTCAAATTTCAAGACTGCATTTTTTTCTACTGAGTAGTACTCCATTGTGTAAATGTGCCACATCCTCTTTATCCATTCTTCAGTTGAGGGAAATTTAGGTTGCTTCCAGGTTTTGGCTATTACAAATGATGCTGCTATGAACATAGTTGAATGGATGGCTTTGTCACGTGAATGTGAATCTTTTGGGTATATGCCTAAGAGTGAAATTGCTGGATCGTGGGGTAGACTGTTTCCCATTTTTCTGAGGAACCACCATACTGATTTCTAAAGTGGCTATATGAGTTTACACACACACCAGCAGTGGAGGAGTATACTCCTTACTCCATGTCCTCTCCAGCATAAACTGTCATTGGTGTTTTTTATTTTTGGCATTTTCACAGGAATAAGATTATCTCAGAGTTGTTTTTATTTGCATTTCCCTGATGGGTAAGGTTGTTTTGCACTTTCTTAAGTATCTTTCAGCCAGTTTGGATTTCTCTGTTGAGAATTCTCTAATTAGAACTGTACCCCCACTTTTTAATTGGATAATTTGGTGCTTTGGTAACTAGCTTCTTGAGTTCTATGTATATTTTGGAAATTAGCCCTCTGTCAGATGTGGGGTTGGTGAATATCTTTTCCCATTCCGTGGGCTACCATTTGGTCTTGTCGACTGTGTCCTTTGCCTTACAGAAGCTTCTCAATTTCAGGAGGTCCCATTTATTAATTGTCATCCTCAGTGCCTATACTATAGGTGTTATGTTCATTAAGTGGTCTGCTGTACCAATTTGTTCAACAGTACCTCCTACATTCTCTTCTAATAAGTTCAGTGTGGCTGGATTTCTGTTGAGGTCTTTGATCCATTTGGACTTGGTTTTTGTGCATGATGACAGACATAGTTCTATCTATAGTCTTATACACACCATCATCCAGTTGTGCCAGCACTATTTGTTGAAGATGTTTTCTTTTATCCATTGTATAATTTTAGCTGCTTTGTAAAAATCAGGTGTCCATAGGTATATACTTGAAGTTCTAGCTAGAGCAATAAGACAACAAAAGGATATCAAGGGTATACAAATTGGAAATAAAGAAGACAAACTTTCACTTTTTGTAGATGATATGATAATTTACATAAGTGACACAAAAAACTCTACCAGTAAGCTCCTACAGCTGACAAATACCTTCAGCAAAGTGGCAGGATATAAGATTAACTCAAAACAATAAGTAGCCCTACTATATACAGATGGTAAAGGGTATCAAAAACAACTCTGTACAATAAAGGAACTTCTGAGAGCATCACCATCCCTGACTTCAAGCCCTAACATAGAGCTATAGACCTGAAAACAGCTTGGCATTGGTGCAGAAATAGACAGGAAGACTAATGGAATCGAATTGAAAACATTGATATAAAGCCACTCACCTTTCTGATTTTGTGTGTGTGTGTGTGTGTGTGTGTGTGTGTGTGTGTGTGTGTGTGTGTTAAGAGAACAGGTCACGCATGAAAGTATAACATAGAATTGTCCAGTTTGTGGCTGGGAGGAGAGGAAGAAGAACTTGAGGAAGGAGAACTGGATAGAGGAGAACTGGGACTGGGCAGAGGTGTAAGTAGTAGGAACTATATAGAGCTAATTAGAAAGCTGTAAAAAACTATGTAACTGTGGATACAGAAAAATTCTCAGAGAAGATTATTTATGATGAAGTACAAGAGAAATTGCCACCAGAAAGCATCTGTGCTTCATTATATTTTCCTCTCAGATAAAAAAAAGTTATCAACACATTTATGGATTTTCTCACATACCCTGGTGCAGACTGTGGGCTGTTCCCCAAATTGTCAGAGTTCTATTTCTAGTATAATGTAGAATCCTTTGACAATATACTCCAGAGTGGTAGAGCTGGATCATATGTATACCTATTTCTAGCATTTTGGAAACCTCCACACTGATTACCATAGTAGCTATACAGTTTGAATGCTCAGCAATACTGAATATATATTCCAATTTAGCTATTGCCATTTCAGCATTTATTGGTATTATTATTAATTATATTTTAGGAATTCTTACTGGGGTAGGATGAAACTCCAAATATTTTTAATTTTTATTTCCTTAATTGATAAGGATGATGATATTTAAAAACTCTTAGCCATTTGTATTTTTTCTTTTGGGCAATTAGGGAGGAATGGGTTTATTTGACTTATGCTTCAATATTATTGTTCATTATTGAAGGGCATCAGGATAGGATTAATTAAACAGAGAAATATCATCTTTACAATAGGTTAAGGGAGTATCCCTCCATGGGGGATGTGCCTGCAAAGTCCTATTGTGCACCAGGGATACATCCTGGTTCCCTTATACTGCCCAGGCCTTCTAGCTGAGACCTATGTTCAGGGAGTCTGAGTCAGACCCATGGTGGATTCCCAGCTATCAATCTGGGCGCCCGAAAACTCCTCCTTGATCACAGCTGTCTATATGTGTTTCTGCAGGGTTGTAAGGTGTAAGGTTTTTCCGCCTGCCGCCGTCTGGTCTTGTCCCGCCGCCACGCCAGCCCCAAATAATACACAGAGACTCTGTATTTGATATTATGCTGTTGGCCAGGTACTACTTTCTTATCGGCTAGCTCTGTCTTAAGTATTAACCCATTTCTGTTAATCTATGTATTTCCATGTGGTCTTCTTACCCAGAGCCGGCTGCCGCATACTGCTCTCTCCAGACTCTCCATCTTGACTCCTCCTTACTACTTCCTATTTCCTCCTTGTCTCTCCTATCTTCCTTTCCTATTGGCCAACAGTGCTTCCAGTTCGACTCAGTGTTGTGGGTGTTTGCTTCTGTTTCCAACAGGTACTAGAAGAGGGCTTCATATGGTGGATAAGTTGGTGGTTGATCTCATTTTCAGGGAAGGGCATTTATGGTAGCCTTTCCACTGTTGCTCAAATTGTTAGTTGGGGTCAGACTTGTAGATCTCTAGACATTACTTTAGGTTCAGTTTTCTCTTCAAATCAATAATGGCACTCTCTCTTATGTTCTCTCTCTTTCTCTCTCTCTCTCTCTTCCTTTCTTCCTCCCCTGAACCAATCTTCCTAGTCCCACATGCTTTCCCTTCATCCAATTCTCTTTCTCCCTAGTTCCCACTCCACTCACTGGCCCCTGCCCCCACTTCCCATGTGCTGTGGAGAACTAGTCCCTTTCCCCTTCTGTGAGGGACCTTATATGAATCTCTGAGAATCCACCTTGTATCCTAATACCTCTGGTGGTGTGAATTATAGGCTGGTGATCCTTTGCTCTAGGTCTAAAATCCATATATGAGCGTGTATATACCATGTTCCTCTATTTATGACTGGATTACCTCACTCAGGACGGTTCCTTCCATACAAAGTTGATTGTTATCCTTTCAAGGTAAGTGAAGAATTGTGTTGGGATTTTATGGGGATTGCATTGAATCTCTAGATTGCTTTCCGAAAGATTGCCATTTTTACTATGTTTATCCTGCCTATCCAAGAGCATGGGAGTACTTTCCATTTTCTGTTATCTTCTTCAATTTCTTTCTTTAAAGATACAAAATTCTTATTATACAGGTCTTTCACTTGTGTGGTAGGCATTAACCCAAGATACGTTATGTTGTTTGTGGCTATTGTAAATGATATTGTTCTTCTGATTTCTTTCTCAGCCCCTTTATTGTCTGTATATAGTAGGGCTACTGGTTGTTTTGAGTTTATCTTGTATCCTGCTAGTTTGCTGAAGGTGTTTATCAGCAGCAGGAGTTCCCTGGTAGAGTTTTTTGGGGGGTCACTTATGTAAACGATCATATCATCTGCAAATAGAGATGTTTGACTTCTTCCTTTACAATTTGGACCCCCTTGATCTCCTTTTGTTGTCTTATAACTTTAGCTAGAACTTCAAAAACAATATTGAAGAGATATGGAGAGAGAGGGCACACTTGTCTTGTTCCTGATTTTAGAGGAATCGCCTTAAGCTTCTCTCCATTCAGTTTGATGTTGGCTGTATTCAACCATATTCTAAGATACACCTTATACTCCCCAAATCATGGTTTCCAGGACGGCTCTGATGATCAAGAGTTTGGTTGTTTTCCTGCAAATGTGAAAAGCTGATTTGGAGTGAGATCCCAAGAAAGTAGAAACACCAGAGTGGGATATTTCTGGCTCCCGGACCTCCTTTCAGATTAGCGTGGAGCAGCACTGAGGTAATTGGTTGTGCGTGTGAAGTAGTGCCTAGCTGTGTACAAACAGCCCGCATGCAAGAATCTTGCTAAGGTCACTCATCAGTTCCCGTGACTGTGTTTTGTTTTGTGTTTTTGTTTGTTTGTTTGGCCAGAGCCAGTCCTCTCGAGGTCCTGTTTTCACAAGTGCTCTGTGGGCCTCGCCTCACGTGGTGCATTGAGGGGAAAGGGGCGGGGTTTGGCAGAGGCGCCACCTCAGTCCTTCCCAGAACCGGCAGGGGGCGTTAGTGTCGGTGGTGGGCTCTGAGACGCCCTGAGCAGCCATGAAAGACCCCGGCAGCAGTGCGGGTGACCCACCGAGCAGCAGAGAAGACCAGAGTAGCCTCCCAAACTCTGGTGCCCAGGACAGCGGAGGTGGTACCGAGAGAGATGAGGGCAATGCCAGAGTGCCGAATGGTCCCGACTGCTCTGGAATCCCCCAAGGTTGTGAGGGCACAGAAGAGGATGGCACGTTGGTGGAGAAAGCTGCCCTTGTGGAGAAGCCACCACATGATCCGGAGCAAGAGGGAGAAAGCGAGGGAAGCCAATTCCTGGAGTTGTATCCTTTCTGACGTCTGTGACAGCAGCTGAGGTGGCCTAGACGGCCACAGAGAGTGCTGGGGGGGGGGCAGCATGGGGACGTCTTGAGAAAGTGGTGGAGGAGGAATGGGGGAATCAAGGGCCCTGGAGAAGGCAGTCTGTGGGGAGAGCAGCCAGAGACAACAAGACGAAGTCACCTTAACGGCATCCACACCAGTGAGCTCACGGTGCCTTTCCTGTCCTTCATGGATGCAGAGATTGCGCGCTTGTACCTGACCCGGGAAGAGGAGTCCCTGGAAGGAGCAGTTCACCGGGAGCTCAGAGTGACTGGCAGTGACCTTATGATGTAAGTTCTAGAAGGGGAGGGGCCTGCTAGGGGGCAGTTGGCAGCCGTTCCTGTCTCTGCCTGAGGAGCCCACCCCATTGTACACTGGCAGACACCTTAAGAGTCACTGTAAGGAGGGGACGTGGTGAGCTGGGCCTGTAGGCGCCTGGCAGGGAGACTGAGGGAGTCCTGGAAGGACTGGGTCCACTGGCTCCAGGGGAGGAGGCATGGAGGACGAGTGGGCCGATGGGGGGGGGGAGCAGTCAATGGCTCTAGGGTGACTTTTCCTCTCCCCCTCACTTTTAGTCGAGTGACTTCTGAAAACTCCAGCCTCCTCCACAGTTGTGTCTCCTCCCTGCTCAGCCAGCTCTCTACAGTGGTGACTGCCCTGAGGTTCTTTGTGCCTGAGTTCTTCAAGCCTCACCAGGAATAGAGAGGGCTTGGGCTCTCAGCATGCATCCTCCTGCCCCAGCCACTGCACCCTTCCCTAGGGCAAAGACTCCCACAACCTTTGCTTTACTGGGGAGGAGAGGGGAGGGGAGGGGGTGGTGGTGGTAATTGTTTCTCTGTGCTTTCCCTAGGGTGGCTAAGTGTTTGCCAACGTTCAAAATAGAATAAAGCTGGGAGACAGGTCTGGGTCTGTGTCTCTGTCCATCTATTGCTAGTCCAGGTTTCCTCATCATCAACCCTCTGTTGCAGGAGAGAGACTGGGATTCAGATGCTCAAGGACGGCAAGGTGATTGCAGGCGGGTTAGGAAATGTGCAATCAGCTGGGTCCTGTCACTGACTGTTAGCTCCCACCAGCACTCTGATAAAATATTTACACTCTTTCTTCTGTATGCATGTGTACTAAAATATCCTCTTCCTTAACCTCCGTTTTCAAAAATACAACCTGATACTTGCTTCCTTTAAATATTTTTCTGTCTAGTGTTTATTGGTTGCTTTTTTTTTAAACTTTCTTTCATTTCTTAATATTATGAGGCACAGCAATGAAAATTTATCAACACATTAAAAAGAAAATGAAAGCAATTTACATTAAGTTATTTTACCTTGTGAGATTTAGGAAAATGCTACTACTACTTGAACTCTTCTGGTCGTTCGAGACAGGGTTTCTCTCTGTAGCTTTGGAGCCTGTAGCCCTTGTAGGCCAGGCTGGTCTTGCCTGTGCCTCCCAAGTGCCAGGATTAAAGGCGTGTGCTGCCACCGCCTGGCTTGCTTGAACTCTTCAAAAGGCTGTTTGACTGGGCTGGAGAGATGGCTCAGAGAGCTTCTCTTCCAGAAGACCCAGAGCCAATTCCCAGCGCCCACATGGAAGCTCACACCTGACTGTAATTCCAGTTCCAAAGGATCTGGCACCTTCACACACACATCCGTGCAGGCAAAACACCAATGCACACAAAGTAAATAAAGAAATTAACTGTTTAAAAAGGGCTCTTTCTAATTCCCCCCCCCTTTGGTAGCCTTATCAAAGTCTGAGAATTTCAGAATGCTATGTTCCAGTGAGAGCTGGCCAGGTTAACAGAGCTACTAATAACCTGGGACACTGAACTGTCTTGTAAATAAGAAACAAACAGGACGACATACGAAAAGAACCAGAATCTTTCCATGTTAACAATAAATTGCAGTTTGGGACACAAAAAGGCATTTGGTTGGTCCCCTGAAGATAAGATAATAAATGGTTATGCTTTCCTGGAGGGCCAAGGAAGGAAAGAGAGAATCCGGTGGTATTGGTTGAGCAGGAGACTCTCACTGCTGATTCTAGTGGCCACAGGCTGTGCCTAGATCAACTTGCAAATGTTTGAGAAATACAGGAAAACCACGTAACCGACAGTAGCTTGGCCTTACACGCTTCCCTCAATGGCAAACACTCGACCCTAACTTGGCTCTCTCTCTTCACGATAAAGTGAAAGTCCGTGGCCACAGAATTAGAGATCATGAATGGAACATCCTGCGTTAGTTGTCGTTTTAAAATGTCTAAAGGAAACACGGGGTGCTGGAGAGACTGTTCAATGGTTAAGAGCACTGGCTACTCTTCCAGAGGGTCTGGGTAAAATTCCCAGCATCCATATGGTGGCTTATAGCCACCTGTAACTCCAGCTCCATGGGATCTCACACCCTCTCCCTATTTTGGCCTCTGACCCTGAGACCCAGGCAGTGTGGGTCCCAGAAACCTGGCAGGAATGGAGAGGGAATGGAGAAATAACAGGTGCGTGCACAGAAATGCTGTGAACAGGTGGGCCATGCACACTCTGATGGAGCTGCAACAACTATGTAACAACCAGGAACCTCAGCATGTTGATATTAGGTACGACACAAGATGTAGGAGCTAGCCAATCTCTGTAGGAGGTGTCTGTAGGTAAGCAGTGTCAGACTGAAAACATCCAGGAGGAGGAAGCTGCAGTTGCTGGTTTTTATACACACCGATCGAACAATCATTCTTTCCTGCTTGGTGCATGCACACTGTCAACATTTGCACTTGGACTAGAGGAAAACTTTGCCACACTTCTCTGAAACCCACCCTGTGGGGAAGGCTTTGCTATTTTCATGGGTCTGAGGCACTGTGTCATTTACATGCCTTGCAATGTCAAACAATGCACATCCACTCCGGACTTCATCCTTTCTTACACATTTACTCAGAGTATCCCCACATACCAAGAGTGTCAAGCATGCACAAAACGCATACATAGAGACAAAACGCTCATACACATAAAATAAAAATAAATGAGCTGAACAAAAAGAAAACAAAAACAAACAGGCAGGCAGGCAGGCAGGCAGGCAGGCAGACAGACAGACAGACAAGTTCTCTCTATGTATCCCTGGCTGTCCTGGCACTCACACTGTAGACCAGGCTGGCCTCGAACTCACAGAGATCTGCCTTTCTCTGCCTCCTGAGTGCTGGGACTAAAGGCGTGTGTTGCTACACCCTGGTGAAAATCTTTAAAAATAATGATAATAAAAGAATTGTTAGGTGTTTTCTTGTACTGCCGTCTTCCCATAGCTTCTTCCAGTGCGTGCAGGCGGGGTCTCTCTCTCTCTCTCTCTCTCTCTCTCTCTCTCTCTCTCTCTCTCTCTCTCTCTCTGTCTGTCTGTCTCTGTCTCTGCCACTGCCCTGGTGGGCTTAGGAAGGTCAGAAGTTTGATTTTTGTAGCTCTGGGTGGTCAAAGCTCTCTAGGAGGTCTCTCCTCAGGCAAGGGCCTGGCAATGGGGGTCAAAGATCCAGCAGGCAGGGGGAACTCAGGATGGTCCCACGGGGCTAAGCGGATCTCCCGCCTGGGCCCGGAGCTCCAGGCAGAGGACCGGCAGTGGAGGTCAGAGATCAGGCAGACAGGGAATCTGGATGGCCCGGCGTGGACAGGTGGGTCTAATGTGCTGAGAGCAGCTCCAGGAGAGTTCCCCGAAGGTGGCTGGATTGTTGGAGCCTCCCTCTGCTCCTGTGCTCAACCAGAGCTGTGGGACAGTGGGCATGGTATGGCACAGGGTGGGGGGAGGGCAGGCTCTTGATAGGGGTGGGCGTGGGCGTGGGAGGTGTGTATCAGAGCACTAGGAGCCCTCTCACTGTGGACAGGACACGGGGGAGGGGGGGAGGCCGGAGGGGGGAGCGAGGTTCGGGGCCAATCCATGGACTTTCCAGGGAAGGGTGTGGGGGTGTCTATGGCCAAGCACTAAACTCAAGTACAAATACATCAATGACCTCAACATCAATCCAGCCACACTGAACCTCTTAGAAGAGAAAGTGGGAGGTACCCTTGAACAAATTGGTACAGGAGACTGCTTCCTGAACATAACTCCAGTAGCACAGACACTGAGAGAGACAATTAATAATGGGAGTTCTTCAAACTTAGAAGCATCTGTAAGGCAAAGGACACAGTGGACAAGACCAAACGGCAGCCCACAGACTGGGAAAAAGATCTTCACCAATCCTACATCTGACAGAGGGTTGATCCCCCAAATATACAAAGAACTCAAGAAACTAGTCAATAAACCACCAAATAACCCTATTTAAAAAAAATGGGGTACAGAACCGAAGAGAGAATTCTCAATAGAGGAAATCAAGAAGCCCGAAAGACACTTAAGGAAGTGCTGGACATCCTTAGCTATCAGGGGAATGCAAATCAAAACAACTCTGAGATACCATCTTTCTCCTGCCAGAATGGCTAAAATTAGAAACACCAATGACAACTTATGCCGGAGAGGATGTGGAGACAGGGGAACACTCCTCCACTGCTGGTGGGAGTGCAAACTCGTACAGCCATTTTGGAGATCAGTATGGCGGTTCCTCAGGAAAATGGGAATCTGTCTACCACAGGACCCGGCAATCCCCCTCTTAGGCATATACCCAAATGATCCACATCCATGCAACAAAGGCATGTGCTCAACTATGTTCATAGCAGCATTATTTGTCTGTCTTAAGACAGAGCTAGCCGATAAGAAACAAGTAACTGGCCAACAGCATTATATCAAATACACAGTCTCTGTGTGTTAATTTTGGCTGGTGCGGGGGCGGGACAAGACCAGCGGCGGGCGGGAGGAAAAACCTTACTCTGTACAGTTCACAGAGTACTCCTGTGGAACCATTAATAGCTGGTTCTTGGCATTGGCGACCAGGGACCTGCAGGCCATGTCTGCCTCCACAGCAGATGGTAAAGGCACTCTTACAGAGCTGGAAGGAGGCTATGGTTAAGGTTCCATGCACTATTAGGTTTCCTATTGCTATGTGGCCTGGTATATTTCGGAGTCCTGTATGGCACTGCCCCCTTCTGCCACCCAAGACCAAGACTTCCCCGGAACCTTCTTTCTGACAATGCTAAACAAAACAAGCCTCATCCACTTCCCACCTCCCACCTCCCACCTCCCACCTTCCCAACAGTTCAGCTTTTCTTCTACATCCTGAAGTCGTCTCAGGATTGGGCAACTCCCTGTCCTGCCAACATGATATTTCTTCTTGGGCTAACTGTCCAGAGTGCATCACTCTGTTCTTTCCCTTCCCTGCTCACCCACCCGAAAGTCTTTGTTTTATGTTTCATCCTTCCTATCTTCCCATGGCCCATGCCAAGGGTCTCCCAGGAAAGGATACAACTCCAGGAGTCGACTTGCAGTTGTTGCAGGCAGCATCTCCACTGGGTGCAGGGAGAATTGGTGGCTGCTCATCTTGGGGGAATGACTGCTGCCTCTGAAGCTGCCACTCCTAATGCTAAAGAGCTTCCTGGGCGGGAGCTGCCTGGAGCAGATTGGCTACTGGCATCTTGTGGGCCACTCTCACGAGGGACACTGTCTTGGTCAACCTGGGCCGCCAAACCCTGAGAGCTAGCATGGACATCAGAAGTTCGAGGTCTATGCTGCCCATCCTCTTCCTCTTCCTCTTCTTCTTCCCCTGTTCTGCCACCTGCAGCCTCACCAGGACCCTGCATGGCGATTCTGACTTTCTACTCAGCTCCTCTGGTCAAGCAACCGTACACCACTCAGGCTCAGCTAAGGAAATGAGGCAGCAGTTACAAGCCCCACCCGCTAACACCGAGCACACCCCTCAAGGCCCACTGCGCTTGCACAATCAACTTCTGGTGAGGGTTGGCTCCTGCTGAGCTACTGCCTCCTGCTGGGGTCTTGGTGGGTGTGTGCGTGTCTGGGGGCAACAATTCCTGCTCCCTGCAAACACATTCTCACGAGGTTTGGCTCCTGCTGAGCTACTGCCTGGCTCTTGGTGGGTGTGTCTGCACCACCACCACCACCACCACCAACCCATGCCGTCCACAGAATTCCTGCTTGCTAAATTGACTCCTCCTCTAGGAGGCTTGTACTGATAGAACCTTTCGGTATAGGATTTCCCCCATGGTTCTCTATCCTCGAGTGTCACTGCTTCCTTGCCACACAGAAAGCCTGAGGCTTCAGGAAATTCTTCATGGCAGTGTTAGTGCATGGTGTTGCAAGATCGCCTGCACAAGCAGGTCTAGCATGTGTCCAGCATACCCGTAATTGTTGGGACCCTAAGAGATGGCTCCGCTGAGCCAAACTGTTCCCCCTGAACCCAGAACACCCTTGCACACAATGCAGCCCTATATCCCTCACCAGAGGGGCATCCCTTAATGCGGCTGACTAGTGTGACCGAAAGAGATTAGTGCTGGCCGAGATCAGAAACAGATCTTCACTGCATCCCTGCAATCATGTTCCTATGGTTGGACCTTGTGTGGGGTGGGGGATGGGATGGGATGGGCGATGGGATGGGCAATGGGATTGAGTGGCATGGTATTGACCCACAAGTCTTTGCTTCTCTCCCAGAACTGGACGACGGAAGGAAGAAATGTCAGTAAGATGATGACAGGTGCACTTGTCCCTATGGGCGCTAACAATGTTTTCAAAGGCTCTGGACTCATTTGACATAATGCCAGGCATGGCACTGAGGAACCATCTGCTAGGACAGTGCCTTAGTTTGGAGTCTATGACATGAGCCTGTAGACTCTAGGCGCTTTTTCCCATTCACAGTGAAGAAAGATGTGCTTTATTCCTGCTCTTGCAGATCAGGGCTAAAGGTATTGCTTAGAAGTGGTATTTCCTGCTATCTGGTGGTGTCTAATTAGTGTGGAACTGTACTGTATTCCCTCTCAAAGCAGATGATGTAGTGAACATATAGGCTGCAGACGAACTCATAGGTCCTGCTGAAATCAGAGAGCAAAGACACGGCCGTCCTGATGGCCTGAGTATCTGCAAAGTTGTATGTGACTCTGGTGTACACATGAGGCTTCTAGAAGACTCAGCCTACAGGCATATGGGGTACTCATCAGTACCTCTTGTGTCTAGCCATGTAGTGATGTCCTTCTGGAATCTGGAGTATGCAGTTCCCCAGGATTCAGAGGGCAACCTGAAAATTCTGAATAGCTGGACTCTCTAGGGGGTGGTTTGGTCCACAGGCTGAGTCAGAGCTGGATGGATTCTGCATTACAGTAAGTAGACCAGAAGCAGATTGCTTCAGTTTTGTGGCTCCATAGAGTCTGGTTTCGTGGTGGGGATGTTCAGTGGTGAGCAGAGTTCATGGAGGATGTGAAGGACTCCTAGGGGAACCGTCCAGGAAACTCTTGGGGGATTGGTCCATTGGAGCCCAGAGGCACATTTGAATGGTCTGAAGTAGGGACAGAGGCCTGAGGGCAGCCTGGGTCAATACACATCTCTGAGTGGGAGGCCTTCTTTAACTGAACCTTCCATCAGTATCTTCATCTTTCTTTCATTGGTGAACACAGAAGCAGACTTGTTCTTTCAGTGCTGGACCCCACAGGATCAGCACCTCCAGACCTCCAGGGCAGTTCAGAAATGCCTCACAGTGTCCGCCAATGCACTGACAATGTGAATGCACAAACAGGTGGCCCATGGGTGGGTTCAGTCACCATTGGAGAGTCATTAAGAGGTCAATGGGTTCACCCAAGAACCACTAGTCCCCAAGAACACACCTTGATGCAGTGCAATCACCAGAAGTAACAGCAGAGTTGACACCTTTGCCCCCCTTGTCTTCACTTTTAGTGAATTGACTAGTAAAGATTCTGGGCACTTGGTACTTTTAACCAACTCCTGTTTGGATTACGTTGCCCTATTGGTGCAGGTCATGCAACGTTTTGTGCCCTGATTTTCCCCCTTATGTAGTGAGATATTCACTTTGTCCGCACCTGTGGCACAGACCACTCCGATTGGGGGTGGAGACGGGGTCGGACGTGACATGGGGGAACTAAGTCTGAGGAGGGGGCTCTGAGAGCTCTCTTGCTTGCAGCATAGGGACAGGAGCACTTCCGGAGGCATCCTTGGGGCCAGGACAGGAACCTGCTGGTGTCCATCTGTCTATGTTGTAAGTTATTTCTCCCTGAATAAACATCTGTTCGGCCTATTTGTTTCTCCTGATCCTTTAAACATCAATATCTGGTGTCAGAAGTGGTATCCGGATTTTCACCTGGCCTGGTTTTCACCCAGGCGGCAGACCCCTGCTCCCTTCCCCCACCATTCCCAAACAGGCAGGGTCCCTTGCCTAACCAGGTGGACACACCACAGCTTGTGGGTCTTTCGCCTCTGCCCTACAACTCCTTTACCTCCACTGCGGGCCTGAGAAGGCACTCACTGCTTCTCATCTTTTGCCCATTTCCCCACATTGCATTCGGGCACACAGAGCCCTGTGGCACCGCCCGCCCCACTTGTGTGTTCCCGAGGCTCAGTGGCACCAGGAGGTGACCCCTGTTAGCCCTGCGGTCCCAGCAATTTGCAAGGCCTCAGCTAAGCAGAAGTAGCTAAGCCTGACCTAACATCACTTAGGTCAGGTGTCTGTGCCCAATAAGTATGTTTTGCTGCCTACCACTTCATCTTCTAGGCCTAACAGGTGGGCTGCTTTGACCCTTGGCTATTTCACCCTGTTGTTCTTGTCCTGTTTCTGGAAGAGAGGCTGCTGAAATGTCTGTTATCCCAGAAAATAAAACTACATTTCTTAGCTTATTTTTCTTGCCACTATGATATAGTGCCCTGACAAGAGCAGCTTAAAGGGATAAATGGTTTATTCTATTTCATATTTGAAGGTTATTGTTAATCTTGGTATCGAAGTCAAGGCAGCAAGAGCTAAGAAAAGCTGGCAACATCACATCTACAATTAGGAAGCAAAGAATAATGAAAGTATGCTGCTGTTTAGTTTATTTTCTTCATTCATAGCCGAGAATTCTAGCCACCTACAGTGGCCAAGTCATCCTGTCTCTGCTAAGGCAATCATGATGATCCTACACAGGCATGCCCAGAGGGATATCTCCCAGGTGACCGTAGAGTCTGTTAAGCTGACAACACTGACCATTACAAGTTTACCTCTTGTAAGCCTGGCATCCAAGCACATTATTTGTAATCCATTACCTTCTACCCCTTGTCCCTATAGGCTCTCAACTATGTTTCAAGGTAACATGCATTTAGTCCAACTTTTTTTTAAAAAAATCTTTTATTTTTTATTTGTATTTTTCTAATATTTTTGTTTAATATTTTTTCATATTTTACATATCAATCGCAGTTCCCTCTCCCTCCCATCCTCCCATGCCTCCCACAGACCCACCCCCTCAGCCCCCCATCCCCCATCTACTCCCCAGGGAGGGTGAGGACTTCCACGAGGGATCATCAAAATCTGACAAGTAGGGCCTAGGCCCTACCCTGTGTCTCTAGACTAAGGGATTATACCTCTATAGGGAATAGGCTACTGGAGTCCCCTCCTGCACTTGGGATACATCCTGGTTCCATTGTCAGAGGTACCATATACTTCCCAGTCCTCCTAACTGAGACCCACCATCATGGGGTCTGTATCAGTCCTATGCTGGTTTCCCAGCTATCGGTCTGGGGTCCGTGTCCCCCTTGTTTAAGTCAGGTGTTCCTGTGGGTTTCTCCAGCCTGGTCTTGACCCATTTGCTCATCATTCCTCCCTCTCTGCAGCTGGATGCCCTAGGAAAGAATTCTCAATCTAAGAAATTTTAGGTTATGCTTAGCTGCCTCTGTTTTGAAAACAATGAGGCCTAGGAGAGGGGGGGGGGACGGAGGGAGAGAGAGAGATAGGGAGGGAGGGGAGGAGGGAGGGGGAGAGAGAGAGAGAGAGAGAGAGAGAGAGAGAGAGAGAGAGGAGAGAGAGAGAACATAGAATACTGCATGGTGTGTATCAACAGAGCAGCCTTTTCCAGACTGAAGGTAATGGAAATTTCGAACTGTTCAGTGTCCTCATCAGTCAGTCAGTTGGTTAAAAGTGAGGGTGAAGTGGAGAAAGGTAATTTTTTTTTGTTTTGTTTTTACTTTTGGTGATAACTTTGTTGTAAACAGGCCCATACCATCAGGGTATGTTCTTAGATCTTATCCTGGGATGATCCCACTGACATCTCATAAAGATGCCACAGATACAGAGTTAACCTAGCCATAGGCCACCATGGCTCAACTATACCTCCTCTCTGTTCTGACATCACCAGTATGCCACCAGACACTGTGGATTCTATCCTTACTGCACGGTGAAGGGGCTAGTCCTCTAGGACCAGATACTGGAAGGGTGTCTCTCTTTTCATACATGATGGGGAAGGCACCAAGAGGAGGATGGTATTGAAATCCAGTTTTAAGGCACAATCTGATACAGATGTTGCCCATATTTGGACCTCCCAATCACCCTAATACTTGTATGACAATTTCCTTTATTATAAAACCTCCAACCTGGAGGGAAGCTTGTTAAGACAATGACTTTTAAAAGAGAGGTGAAAAATTCCATCCTGCAAGGAAGCTTCTTAAACTTGGGAAGTAAAATAACTACAAAAACTTCAGGAAGTCCCTGAAATTGACTACTACTTCTTCTTTCCCAAGCATACATAAGTTGTAAAGACAGCTCAGAGAGTATCTCCAACAAGCTGAGCCACAAAGAAGAGAATTCTGCTAAGCTCCTTGGAAGAAGCTCAGACCATCTGAGCAACCTGAAAGAGGCACTTCCTAACTTATTAAGCTGACTTTACATTATGTAGTACATTTCAGGTTTCCAGAGGTCACCAATTCTGGGGTGTGCTTTGGCGTTGCAACTATCTTTGAGTCGTTTGTGTTGCTATAACTAACCCCAATAAAATAACTTGTAGGTTCACCAAGTTGGATTTTTGTGGTATCCTTACTTTGGGGAGTGTCCATTCCCTATATGGTAGAAGACATTTATTCACATGTCCCCAGAAACATTCTCACACAACACCTGGATACTCCAGAGCTGCAATCAGGTTTCTGCCCCAAATTTGGCACTGCCAAAGTCTGAGGCCTCAACCCCAATGCACCAACACCCAGCTGGCTGTTTTCCCATTGTTTTCCTAGATGTGTTCCTCCAGGACTGCCTGTGTAGTTGATAAAGCTGCACACACCACCAAACATCCCCCATTCACATGAGTATACTGAATAGGATACACAATAGCAAACCCTAGCCCTCTGTGTGAGGCATCTATCCAGCTCTAACTTGGTCAGTGGAACAGACCGTCATCAAGGAAGTCTGCACAGGCCTGGCCAAGGATGCCTTCTGGACCCTGGTCCATGCCCTCTGGACCCTGATAGGGTACCTCCATTCATGGCAGGGACATGAAGTACCTCTGAGTATGCTACGGGACCATAGATTGACGGCCCTCCCTCTTAGATGCCAACACAGCAATGGTTCACTCTGTGGCTCCAGGACGTAGCCCAAATAGCCTTGTCCTTTATCCCCAGCTGCAGCAGCAGCAGCAGCAGCAGCAGCAGCAGCAGCATCTTAGTGTTCAACCTTCATGGTTGCTTGGTCACCCTTCTTCCACACCTAAGAGGACCTCACAGTCCCTCATAACCTGAATGCCTTCAAGCAGGAAGCACAATTGGGCAGACAACCCCGACCAAGTGGGAAAAGCTCTACCTCTGAAAGCACTCACAGCTTCAGTGAGAGTGTAAATACATTTCTTCCACATGACAAATGGTGAGCTTGTGTGCTGGGCTCCAAACAGAGGGTGCTGCTGTGACAGATGTTTTCTATATGCCCACCCTGCTTGTGCAGCACAGTAATCGAGGGCTGTGATGATCTTACGCTTTCAGTTACACTAATCAGTATCACTAGGCCGTGCCAGCTGAAGAACACTGAATTATGTGTGTATGAGGATGTTGTGGGTCCAGGGGTGGGGCAGTTGGACGGAACCATCATAGAAGGGTCCTAACAAGTCAGGGTGTTGGGGATGGTGGCCAGTCAGCTTGCGTAGGTTTTCTGAATACCCAAGTGGCACCACCTATCCATCCACTCCTGCTGCTGGGCTGAGATTCCTGAAGCCTCAGGCTTGTTGGGATCAGTGTCAGTCATGGGTGGGGCAGCTTGGAGGAAACCTATATTGGAGGGCCCCATTAGTACAAGCCCCGCGAAAGAGCTGTGTGAGAGAGCTATACGTTTTGGGTTCTCAGAGACACCCCTCCCCCCGCGAGTCTGAGCAGACTGCCAGTTTAGTGGAAACCAATCCTCGCGAGATCTTGCTTGCACATGCGCAGTGGACCTCACGTGCTGTTCCCTGTTTAAAAAAAAAAAAAACGGTGCATTTGGCACAAAGACTTCCTTTTCTCTGCTGAGGGTTAGTGGCAGGGGTTGGATTGCTGGGAGGAAAGCCAGAGTAGTCATGCAGGACCCTGATGAGGGCCTAGTTGGGAGAGCAGTGGCTGAAGAAGGTGACGAGAATGGGCAGCAGAGTCCTCAAGCTCCTGAAGCCCAGGCTACCTCTCAAAGTCTGGCAATCGAAGGTGACCGTGGCAACTTCCCTCGGAGTGGCCCACACGATTCCAGTATCCCAGCTGCTCCTGGTAGCCCGGCTGCTCCTGGTAGCCAAGCTGCTCCAGGCAGCCCCAGCTCGGGGAGCCCTGTAGGGTCCGGAGCAGCCGCTGAAGAGGCAGCTGTCGTTCCCCACAGCGAACAGCCACCACTTGTCCCTGGACCTAGCGGAGATACTGCATCGACAACTGGAAATCGACTCCTGGAGTTGTATCCTTTCCTAAGAGACAAGGGCTACGGGAACATGGGGGGCTAAAATGCCCATGGCATGGAAGGCTTTTGGGGCACGGGCACGGTGCACAGCTAACTAGAAAAGGTCAGATGGCTGTAGTCAGTGCAGCGGTTGGCATCCAGACAGGACGAGGAGACTCCTTGCCTGAGAGGGTTGAAGGGTATAGAAGAAAACCCAAATCACTAGGGAGGTGGGAGGTGACTGGGCTCTGGTGGCAGGAGTGCTCATTGCCAGACAGGCCTAGGAAGTTTATCCAGGCAAAGGGTAACTAAGTAGTGGATGGTGCCTTAACTTTATCTCCTCCCAGCTCTGTAACAGTGCCTTTCAGGTCTGCAGTGGAGGCAGACATGGCCCGCAGGTCCCTGGTCGCCAATGCCCGTCGCCAGCAAGTGATGGTTCAGCAGGAGTTCACTGTGAACGACAGTATCTTGTCTGTGTCAGTATTCCAAGAGTGTGGAGTACGGGTGGCCTCAGGGTTGGAAGGCAATGTGCACTCTAGGGTTGTCTTAATGGAGACACTGGTGGCAGGCATGATGTGGTGGACCTGAACAGATTCCTTCATCATTTCCTTGACAGTGTCTGTTGTTCTTTTGCTATAATTATTGCCTAAGAAACACAAACACGAGTCTCACTGCCCACGTGGAGTTTACTGGTAGAGGGGAGAGAAAGGAGGGGTAGCTGGTGGCCAACAGAAAGCAGGAGAGAGAGAACAGAGAAAAAGAGAAGGGGGAAGAGAGCAAGGGACCGGGGGGGGGGGAGGAGAGAGAGAGCGCTTGGAGAGCTTGCTTTAAAAGAAAAACTTGGGCATGCGTAACTGAGTCCCCTGTGCAGCCAGGTAAAGCTTGAGCAGCCACTTAAGTCATGAGGTAGAGAAGAAAGGGCCTTAAGCATCCTGCCCATTATCAGGGGGCAGGGTCAGCGAACTGCTGGTTCCCAACATTCCCACCTCTTATTGTTATTAAAAAGGTGGGGGTTGGGCATGGCAGGTTTGGGAATAAGGACGTTGAGTTCAAGACTGCTTCCTGCTGACTTGGAGTGGTGATCGTCTTTGGGGGATCCGAGAAGGCTGGTGGTGCTGCCACATCCTGGTAGCTGGTTGTTTCATCGCAGTCCTGACAGTATGGAACTCTGTCTTTTTGAGACCCGGCAAGATGTTAACAGAAGAGAGGACAAGGTTGAGTTTAGTAAAAAAAAAAAAAAAAAAAAAAGTTTCTTTCTTAGCTCCTGGTACTTGAGGGAAGAATTGTATGATGAGGGAGGAGTTCCCGAGGTGAAGGAAGGGAGTCCTGGGACCAGGGAAGGGTTGAATATTTATTTGGAGTGAATCTGGCCTGTTTGGATGGGGCCAATTCGGTTCCTTGGAACTTAAAAGATCACATGTACAAATATATTAAAAAGGACTGGGTAAAAATAAGAAAAAACCGAGTGTGAAGCCATGTGTAACAGAGTCAGTGAAAAAAGAAATTAGAGACAAAGAATAAAAGGCAAAGGTAAATGAATGACAGGTTCTGTCGGCGGCAGAAGCTGGCTAGATGGTCCCTCTGCCTAGGTGGCTGGTGTAGCAGAGGGAAGAACCATGGGGGGTGAGGCTGGGCCACATGGTCAAGATGGCGGCTGCCATAAACACATTCCCAACCTCTGGCAGAAGTCATAAAGTATTGAGATATAATTTTGTTGGCATTTTTCTCCCCATGAGTGAGGCAGAAGGATTTGTGAAACTAACAGGACACCCGAGTCCAAGGGGTACAATATCCAAAAAGACCACCGTAGGTCTGAGAAATGTATGTACCAGTCTAAGGGCAGTGCTAGGGTATAAAACCCGAGAGACCCCTTGTGGGTCTGAGAAACGAATGCGTAAGTGGTGCTAGGCCTAGCACAAAATCTGAAAACCTCATTCCTGGGGGAAAATGAAAAACTCTCAGAGTATCTTCAGCATATGCTGCCTCAGCCCAGCCCACTGTGAGCCACTGGCATCTGCACAGAGAAGAAACTAAGCAGCAGAGCAGCAGAGAGGACAAACAAGAGCGAGACATTTCAACAGGAGTATAAGTTGCCTAGTGAGACAGGACACTTCTAGGCGGAGAGAGGTTCCCGCCCTGAGACAGGCTGCAGCTGCGGCAGGCGGGAGAGTTTTAGCGCGTGGAGGGAAGAGAACAGAAACAAGTTTAGGGAAAGAGATTGTTTAGCAGAGAGATAGAAAAAACTCCTTCCATCTACCTGTTTGCTGGCAGTAATTGTGTGGCCAATTTGAGTTATTTTCTAGGGGATATCTAGACTGGTTTATTTCCCATGGGTGAAGTAAAATCTGGCCAATCATTTTTGGAACTCATCAGCCCAAGAATGTGGCCAAGGGCAAAGGGCCCGATAAGGACTCAGCAGTCCGAAGGCAGGAAGGCTTGAAGCCAGAATCTTAACTCACCAGTGGGAAATATCCCAGACCCCAAGAAAACGAGTTACAATGAAAAAAGGGTACCTTACCAAATTGTAGCCGGTGTGGGATGGTATTTCCAGAGAACGGGTGGATGGAACTGGACTGCTGCTTCGTAATCAGGGTCCCCGAATGTCTCAGACTGGCCATCCAACAGTAGGCGGCCGCCGAGTACTCGAGGAGTGCCTGACCGAGTCACGGCACCAATGTTGTTCTTTTGCTGCAGCTATTGCCTATGAAACAAAACACGAGACTCAGCGCCCACGTGGAGTTTATTGATAGAGGAGAGAGAAGGGGGGGGGGTAGCTGGTGGCCAACCGAAAGCAGGGGAGAGAGATAGAAGAAAGAGAGAGCAAGAGGCAGAGCAAGAGAAAGGCGCGCTTGGCGCGCTTGTTTTAAAAGGGAAACTTGCGGGCATGCATAACTGAGTCCCCTGGCAGACAGGTAAGTCATGAAGTAGTAGTAGAGAAGACATGGCCATGAGCATCCCGCCCATCATCAGGGGTCAGGGTCAGCAGACTGCTGGGTTCCAACAGTGTCTCTTTAAATTTTAGTAGGTGGACTACTGAAGACCCTGTCCTCTTCCGCATTTCCATCAACAACTTTCTTGACCAGCTCTCCCTGGTGATGAGAAACATCCAGCGCCTGGAGTTTGTGGCTGTTGTCAAACGAGGAAGAGGAAGAAGTCGGGAATCCTAATATGTTACTGGATACAAGAAAAGTCAGAGGCGTTTTATGTTTTGAGTAATTGTTATTTTGCCTTTAAAAGTTCAGTATTTCAATACTGTATGCTATGTATTAATCTCATGGTTGGGTTGCTGAAGGAATGGGTGTTTACATATTACTGAACAAAATAAAAATTAGCAATTTCTTTTCATCTGATTTTACTTTTGACTACGCCAAAAACTGCCATGTTTTCGCATCTGTGTGCTTCTGTGGAGAAGTTCTGGAACTTAAATGTTTGAGTAGTCCAAAACAATTAAAGACAATTTAGGAAATGGAAGAAAAATTCAATTACTTAAGTATAGTCATACAATAAAAATGCTGGAAATGTTTTTGAAGTGCAGGTGTTTGTATATGTACATGTTCATGTTGTGAGGGTCACCTGTGTGCACATGCATGTGTCTGTGTATATATACATATGTATGTTCTGCATGTGGAGGACAGATGCCATCCAGGAATGTCTATTCATGAGTCCTGTATACCTTGTTGTTTTATTTATATATATATATATATTTTACTTTCAATATGGATTCACAGTGATTAAGGCATTCCAATTTGCTTAGACTGACTGGGCAGTAGGCTATAGGGATCTGCCTGTCTTAATCTTTCTAGCTCTGGCAAGACAAAGTATTGCCACCCACTCCTGCTTTTTATGTCCGTACTAGGAATTGAATAAACATCTTCATACTTAAGCATCAAGAACTTAACGAAACTGACCCATCTCCCTAGATCCAACACATTTTTGGAGTAAGAAAGTTGGGAGCTACGTTTGTAGCATGCTAGAGGTTCTGGGTCGCAAGTATTATAAAAAGTAAGAGTATCTTTTAGTAATTTTTTTCATATATTATGTACACGAATGGAACTATAATATACTAAGGGTGCTGTATCGTTTTCAAGGCATATTTCTTTAAAATATTGTCTTTTCCACTTTCTAAAACTACAATTAAAAAGCACAACAGTGCATAGTGTTTGCAAGTTATTTTCCCTATAACAACTAAAACTATGCATGACTACTTTGAAAGACTTTAGTTTGCAGAGCAAGGATGTAGGAGAGGGGCAGAAGAATAGCTCTTGCAAGCAGAATATAGAAAATCACAAAGAATGGATGTTGACATGGGTGGAAAGATCAGGGATTATGAGAACAAGAAAGGTTACTATGGTGATGGGGCTAGTGGTTATAGGCTAGGCTGATCTTGCTAAGTAGGGCTAGTTACTGAATCATCAGACCTTTGTGGAATAACTGAAGGCTCTAAATGTATAGCCAAGGGGAAGCCAGAGTATGAAAGACTTTAGAAACAAAGATAGAAAGTTTCTCACAGGTCTTGGCCCACAACAAGGAAATGGGCCCCCAACCCTGGGACAAATGGTTCCAGATGACCAGCCCTGTCTGGGTCACACCTGGCCAATGGACAGTCTGGGGTCTTTCCAAGTCGTTCTGTGGTTTTTCCTTTGAAGAAGAACAGGTCACACCTGGGTGATCTCTCAAGCATGAGATCATACTTTGTAATCAATCACCTTGTGCCCCATGCGTGTGTGCTGATTTGCAGTTTGTCTGTATAAAAAGGAGCCTGAACCCTCTGAGGTGTGTGCTGCTTTCCCCGAGATTGCTGTCACCCGAGTGTGCGCTCGTGCAATAAACACCTCTTGCTTGTTGCATCTCCTGGTTTTGGTGTTTGTGTCGCGGGGCTCTCCCATCGGCCCATCAGGACCCCCGAATTAGGGTCTTACAACTTCTTTTCTTAAACTAGATTCTGACAGGGGTGCCTACTAAGTTAAGTATTTATCCATTTATTTCTTAATCTCCTGCATCTGCAGAAAGAGACTCTCCTAAATGTACCTTCCCACAAAAATAGAAGTTCCGTATACTGACCACCAACGGGATGTCCACTTGCTAAAATTTACAATGGACATCATGCGAGATGGCAAGAAAGTAGAAACACCAGAGTGGGATATTTCTGGCTCCCGGACCTCCTTTCAGATTAGCGTGGAGCAGCACTGAGGTAATTGGTTGTGCGTGTGAAGTAGTGCCTAGCTGTGTACAAACAGCCCGCATGCAAGAATCTTGCTAAGGTCACTCATCAGTTCCCGTGACTGTGTTTTGTTTTGTGTTTTTGTTTGTTTGTTTGGCCAGAGCCAGTCCTCTCGAGGTCCTGTTTTCACAAGTGCTCTGTGGGCCTCGCCTCACGTGGTGCATTGAGGGGAAAGGGGCGGGGTTTGGCAGAGGCGCCACCTCAGTCCTTCCCAGAACCGGCAGGGGGCGTTAGTGTCGGTGGTGGGCTCTGAGACGCCCTGAGCAGCCATGAAAGACCCCGGCAGCAGTGCGGGTGACCCACCGAGCAGCAGAGAAGACCAGAGTAGCCTCCCAAACTCTGGTGCCCAGGACAGCGGAGGTGGTACCGAGAGAGATGAGGGCAATGCCAGAGTGCCGAATGGTCCCGACTGCTCTGGAATCCCCCAAGGTTGTGAGGGCACAGAAGAGGATGGCACGTTGGTGGAGAAAGCTGCCCTTGTGGAGAAGCCACCACATGATCCGGAGCAAGAGGGAGAAAGCGAGGGAAGCCAATTCCTGGAGTTGTATCCTTTCTGACGTCTGTGACAGCAGCTGAGGTGGCCTAGACGGCCACAGAGAGTGCTGGGGGGGGGGCAGCATGGGGACGTCTTGAGAAAGTGGTGGAGGAGGAATGGGGGAATCAAGGGCCCTGGAGAAGGCAGTCTGTGGGGAGAGCAGCCAGAGACAACAAGACGAAGTCACCTTAACGGCATCCACACCAGTGAGCTCACGGTGCCTTTCCTGTCCTTCATGGATGCAGAGATTGCGCGCTTGTACCTGACCCGGGAAGAGGAGTCCCTGGAAGGAGCAGTTCACCGGGAGCTCAGAGTGACTGGCAGTGACCTTATGATGTAAGTTCTAGAAGGGGAGGGGCCTGCTAGGGGGCAGTTGGCAGCCGTTCCTGTCTCTGCCTGAGGAGCCCACCCCATTGTACACTGGCAGACACCTTAAGAGTCACTGTAAGGAGGGGACGTGGTGAGCTGGGCCTGTAGGCGCCTGGCAGGGAGACTGAGGGAGTCCTGGAAGGACTGGGTCCACTGGCTCCAGGGGAGGAGGCATGGAGGACGAGTGGGCCGATGGGGGGGGAGCAGTCAATGGCTCTAGGGTGACTTTTCCTCTCCCCCCTCACTTTTAGTCGAGTGACTTCTGAAAACTCCAGCCTCCTCCACAGTTGTGTCTCCTCCCTGCTCAGCCAGCTCTCTACAGTGGTGACTGCCCTGAGGTTCTTTGTGCCTGAGTTCTTCAAGCCTCACCAGGAATAGAGAGGGCTTGGGCTCTCAGCATGCATCCTCCTGCCCCAGCCACTGCACCCTTCCCTAGGGCAAAGACTCCCACAACCTTTGCTTTACTGGGGAGGAGAGGGGAGGGGAGGGGGTGGTGGTGGTAATTGTTTCTCTGTGCTTTCCCTAGGGTGGCTAAGTGTTTGCCAACGTTCAAAATAGAATAAAGCTGGGAGACAGGTCTGGGTCTGTGTCTCTGTCCATCTATTGCTAGTCCAGGTTTCCTCATCATCAACCCTCTGTTGCAGGAGAGAGACTGGGATTCAGATGCTCAAGGACGGCAAGGTGATTGCAGGCGGGTTAGGAAATGTGCAATCAGCTGGGTCCTGTCACTGACTGTTAGCTCCCACCAGCACTCTGATAAAATATTTACACTCTTTCTTCTGTATGCATGTGTACTAAAATATCCTCTTCCTTAACCTCCGTTTTCAAAAATACAACCTGATACTTGCTTCCTTTAAATATTTTTCTGTCTAGTGTTTATTGGTTGCTTTTTTTTAAACTTTCTTTCATTTCTTAATATTATGAGGCACAGCAACGAAAATTTATCAACACATTAAAAAGAAAATGAAAGCAATTTACATTAAGTTATTTTACCTTGTGAGATTTAGGAAAATGCTACTACTACTTGAACTCTTCTGGTCGTTCGAGACAGGGTTTCTCTCTGTAGCTTTGGAGCCTGTAGCCCTTGTAGGCCAGGCTGGTCTTGCCTGTGCCTCCCAAGTGCCAGGATTAAAGGCGTGTGCTGCCACCGCCTGGCTTGCTTGAACTCTTCAAAAGGCTGTTTGACTGGGCTGGAGAGATGGCTCAGAGAGCTTCTCTTCCAGAAGACCCAGAGCCAATTCCCAGCGCCCACATGGAAGCTCACACCTGACTGTAATTCCAGTTCCAAAGGATCTGGCACCTTCACACACACATCCGTGCAGGCAAAACACCAATGCACACAAAGTAAATAAAGAAATTAACTGTTTAAAAAGGGCTCTTTCTAATTCCCCCCCCCCTTTGGTAGCCTTATCAAAGTCTGAGAATTTCAGAATGCTATGTTCCAGTGAGAGCTGGCCAGGTTAACAGAGCTACTAATAACCTGGGACACTGAACTGTCTTGTAAATAAGAAACAAACAGGACGACATACGAAAAGAACCAGAATCTTTCCATGTTAACAATAAATAGCAGTTTGGGACACAAAAAGGCATTTGGTTGGTCCCCTGAAGATAAGATAATAAATGGTTATGCTTTCCTGGAGGGCCAAGGAAGGAAAGAGAGAATCCGGTGGTATTGGTTGAGCAGGAGACTCTCACTGCTGATTCTAGTGGCCACAGGCTGTGCCTAGATCAACTTGCAAATGTTTGAGAAATACAGGAAAACCACGTAACCGACAGTAGCTTGGCCTTACACGCTTCCCTCAATGGCAAACACTCGACCCTAACTTGGCTCTCTCTCTTCACGATAAAGTGAAAGTCCGTGGCCACAGAATTAGAGATCATGAATGGAACATCCTGCGTTAGTTGTCGTTTTAAAATGTCTAAAGGAAACACGGGGTGCTGGAGAGACTGTTCAATGGTTAAGAGCACTGGCTACTCTTCCAGAGGGTCTGGGTAAAATTCCCAGCATCCATATGGTGGCTTATAGCCACCTGTAACTCCAGCTCCATGGGATCTCACACCCTCTCCCTATTTTGGCCTCTGACCCTGAGACCCAGGCAGTGTGGGTCCCAGAAACCTGGCAGGAATGGAGAGGGAATGGAGAAATAACAGGTGCGTGCACAGAAATGCTGTGAACAGGTGGGCCATGCACACTCTGATGGAGCTGCAACAACTATGTAACAACCAGGAACCTCAGCATGTTGATATTAGGTACGACACAAGATGTAGGAGCTAGCCAATCTCTGTAGGAGGTGTCTGTAGGTAAGCAGTGTCAGACTGAAAACATCCAGGAGGAGGAAGCTGCAGTTGCTGGTTTTTATACACACCGATCGAACAATCATTCTTTCCTGCTTGGTGCATGCACACTGTCAACATTTGCACTTGGACTAGAGGAAAACTTTGCCACACCTCTCTGAAACCCACCCTGAAAAGTCCATGGATTGGCCCCGAACCTGGCTCCCCCCTCCGGCCGCCCTCCCTCCCCCGTGTCCTGTCCACAGTGAGAGGGCTCCTAGTGCTCTGATACACACCTCCCACGCCCACGCCCACCCCTATCAAGAGCCTGCCCTCCCCCCACCCTGTGCCATACCATGCCCACTGTCCCACAGCTCTGGTTGAGCACAGGAGCAGAGGGAGGCTCCAACAATCCAGCCACCTTCGGGGAACTCCCTGGAGCTGCTCTCAGCACATTAGACCCACCTGTCCACGCCGGGCCATCCAGATTCTCTGTCTGCCTGATCTCTGACCTCCACTGCCAGTCCTCTGCCTGGAGCTCTGGGCCCAGGCGGGAGATCCGCTTAGCCCCATGGGACCATCCTGAGTTCCCCCTGCCTGCTGGATCTTTGACCCCCATTGCCAGGCCCTTGCCTGAGGAGAGACCTCCTAGAGAGCTTTGACCACCCAGAGCTACAAAAATCAAACTTCTGACCTTCCTAAGCCCACCAGGGCAGTGGCAGAGACAGAGACAGACAGACAGACAGAGAGAGAGAGAGAGAGAGAGAGAGAGAGAGAGAGAGAGAGAGAGAGAGAGAGAGAGACCCCGCCTGCACGCACTGGAAGAAGCTATGGGAAGACGGCAGTACAAGAAAACACCTAACAATTCTTTTATTATCATTATTTTTAAAGATTTTCACCAGGGTGTAGCAACACACGCCTTTAGTCCCAGCACTCAGGAGGCAGAGAAAGGCAGATCTCTGTGAGTTCGAGGCCAGCCTGGTCTACAGTGTGAGTGCCAGGACAGCCAGGGATACATAGAGAGACCTTGTCTGTCTGTTTGTCTGTCTGCCTGCCTGCCTGCCTGTTTGTTTTTGTTTTCTTTTTGTTCAGCTCATTTATTTTTATTTTATGTGTATGAGCGTTTTGTCTCTATGTATGCATTTTGTGCATGCTTGACACTCTTGGTATGTGGGGATACTCTGAGTAAATGTGTAAGAAAAGATGAAGTCCGGAGTGGATGTGCATTGTTTGACATTGCAAGGCATGTAAATGACACAGTGCCTCAGACCCATGAAAATAGCAAAGCCTTCCCCACAGGGTGGGTTTCAGAGAGGTGTGGCAAAGTTTTCCTCTAGTCCAAGTGCAAATGTTGACAGTGTGCATGCACCAAGCAGGAAAGAATGATTGTTCGATCGGTGTGTATAAAAACCAGCAACTGCAGCTTCCTCCTCCTGGATGTTTTCAGTCTGACACTGCTTACCTACAGACACCTCCTACAGAGATTGGCTAGCTCCTACATCTTGTGTCGTACCTAATATCAACATGCTGAGGTTCCTGGTTGTTACATAGTTGTTGCAGCTCCATCAGAGTGTGCATGGCCCACCTGTTCACAGCATTTCTGTGCACGCACCTGTTATTTCTCCATTCCCTCTCCATTCCTGCCAGGTTTCTGGGACCCACACTGCCTGGGTCTCAGGGTCAGAGGCCAAAATAGGGAGAGGGTGTGAGATCCCATGGAGCTGGAGTTACAGGTGGCTATAAGCCACCATATGGATGCTGGGAATTTTACCCAGACCCTCTGGAAGAGTAGCCAGTGCTCTTAACCATTGAACAGTCTCTCCAGCACCCCGTGTTTCCTTTAGACATTTTAAAACGACAACTAACGCAGGATGTTCCATTCATGATCTCTAATTCTGTGGCCACGGACTTTCACTTTATCGTGAAGAGAGAGAGCCAAGTTAGGGTCGAGTGTTTGCCATTGAGGGAAGCGTGTAAGGCCAAGCTACTGTCGGTTACGTGGTTTTCCTGTATTTCTCAAACATTTGCAAGTTGATCTAGGCACAGCCTGTGGCCACTAGAATCAGCAGTGAGAGTCTCCTGCTCAACCAATACCACCGGATTCTCTCTTTCCTTCCTTGGCCCTCCAGGAAAGCATAACCATTTATTATCTTATCTTCAGGGGACCAACCAAATGCCTTTTTGTGTCCCAAACTGCTATTTATTGTTAACATGGAAAGATTCTGGTTCTTTTCGTATGTCGTCCTGTTTGTTTCTTATTTACAAGACAGTTCAGTGTCCCAGGTTATTAGTAGCTCTGTTAACCTGGCCAGCTCTCACTGGAACATAGCATTCTGAAATTCTCAGACTTTGATAAGGCTACCAAAGGGGGGGGAATTAGAAAGAGCCCTTTTTAAACAGTTAATTTCTTTATTTACTTTGTGTGCATTGGTGTTTTGCCTGCACGGATGTGTGTGTGAAGGTGCCAGATCCTTTGGAACTGGAATTACAGTCAGGTGTGAGCTTCCATGTGGGCGCTGGGAATTGGCTCTGGGTCTTCTGGAAGAGAAGCTCTCTGAGCCATCTCTCCAGCCCAGTCAAACAGCCTTTTGAAGAGTTCAAGCAAGCCAGGCGGTGGCAGCACACGCCTTTAATCCTGGCACTTGGGAGGCACAGGCAAGACCAGCCTGGCCTACAAGGGCTACAGGCTCCAAAGCTACAGAGAGAAACCCTGTCTCGAACGACCAGAAGAGTTCAAGTAGTAGTAGCATTTTCCTAAATCTCACAAGGTAAAATAACTTAATGTAAATTGCTTTCATTTTCTTTTTAATGTGTTGATAAATTTTCGTTGCTGTGCCTCATAATATTAAGAAATGAAAGAAAGTTTAAAAAAAAGCAACCAATAAACACTAGACAGAAAAATATTTAAAGGAAGCAAGTATCAGGTTGTATTTTTGAAAACGGAGGTTAAGGAAGAGGATATTTTAGTACACATGCATACAGAAGAAAGAGTGTAAATATTTTATCAGAGTGCTGGTGGGAGCTAACAGTCAGTGACAGGACCCAGCTGATTGCACATTTCCTAACCCGCCTGCAATCACCTTGCCGTCCTTGAGCATCTGAATCCCAGTCTCTCTCCTGCAACAGAGGGTTGATGATGAGGAAACCTGGACTAGCAATAGATGGACAGAGACACAGACCCAGACCTGTCTCCCAGCTTTATTCTATTTTGAACGTTGGCAAACACTTAGCCACCCTAGGGAAAGCACAGAGAAACAATTACCACCACCACCCCCTCCCCCTCCCCCTCTCCTCCCCAGTAAAGCAAAGGTTGTGGGAGTCTTTGCCCTAGGGAAGGGTGCAGTGGCTGGGGCAGGAGGATGCATGCTGAGAGCCCAAGCCCTCTCTATTCCTGGTGAGGCTTGAAGAACTCAGGCACAAAGAACCTCAGGGCAGTCACCACTGTAGAGAGCTGGCTGAGCAGGGAGGAGACACAACTGTGGAGGAGGCTGGAGTTTTCAGAAGTCACTCGACTAAAAGTGAGGGGGAGAGGAAAAGTCACCCTAGAGCCATTGACTGCTCCCCCCCCATCGGCCCACTCGTCCTCCATGCCTCCTCCCCTGGAGCCAGTGGACCCAGTCCTTCCAGGACTCCCTCAGTCTCCCTGCCAGGCGCCTACAGGCCCAGCTCACCACGTCCCCTCCTTACAGTGACTCTTAAGGTGTCTGCCAGTGTACAATGGGGTGGGCTCCTCAGGCAGAGACAGGAACGGCTGCCAACTGCCCCCTAGCAGGCCCCTCCCCTTCTAGAACTTACATCATAAGGTCACTGCCAGTCACTCTGAGCTCCCGGTGAACTGCTCCTTCCAGGGACTCCTCTTCCCGGGTCAGGTACAAGCGCGCAATCTCTGCATCCATGAAGGACAGGAAAGGCACCGTGAGCTCACTGGTGTGGATGCCGTTAAGGTGACTTCGTCTTGTTGTCTCTGGCTGCTCTCCCCACAGACTGCCTTCTCCAGGGCCCTTGATTCCCCCATTCCTCCTCCACCACTTTCTCAAGACGTCCCCATGCTGCCCCCCCCAGCACTCTCTGTGGCCGTCTAGGCCACCTCAGCTGCTGTCACAGACGTCAGAAAGGATACAACTCCAGGAATTGGCTTCCCTCGCTTTCTCCCTCTTGCTCCGGATCATGTGGTGGCTTCTCCACAAGGGCAGCTTTCTCCACCAACGTGCCATCCTCTTCTGTGCCCTCACAACCTTGGGGGATTCCAGAGCAGTCGGGACCATTCGGCACTCTGGCATTGCCCTCATCTCTCTCGGTACCACCTCCGCTGTCCTGGGCACCAGAGTTTGGGAGGCTACTCTGGTCTTCTCTGCTGCTCGGTGGGTCACCCGCACTGCTGCCGGGGTCTTTCATGGCTGCTCAGGGCGTCTCAGAGCCCACCACCGACACTAACGCCCCCTGCCGGTTCTGGGAAGGACTGAGGTGGCGCCTCTGCCAAACCCCCGCCCCTTTCCCCCTCAATGCACCACGTGAGGCGAGGCCCACAGAGCACTTGTGAAAACAGGACCTCGAGAGGACTGGCTCTGGCCAAACAAACAAACAAAAACACAAAACAAAACACAGTCACGGGAACTGATGAGTGACCTTAGCAAGATTCTTGCATGCGGGCTGTTTGTACACAGCTAGGCACTACTTCACACGCACAACCAATTACCTCAGTGCTGCTCCACGCTAATCTGAAAGGAGGTCCGGGAGCCAGAAATATCCCACTCTGGTGTTTCTACTTTCTTGCCATCTCGCATGATGTCCATTGTAAATTTTAGCAAGTGGACATCCCGTTGGTGGTCAGTATACGGAACTTCTATTTTTGTGGGAAGGTACATTTAGGAGAGTCTCTTTCTGCAGATGCAGGAGATTAAGAAATAAATGGATAAATACTTAACTTAGTAGGCACCCCTGTCAGAATCTAGTTTAAGAAAAGAAGTTGTAAGACCCTAATTCGGGGGTCCTGATGGGCCGATGGGAGAGCCCCGCGACACAAACACCAAAACCAGGAGATGCAACAAGCAAGAGGTGTTTATTGCACGAGCGCACACTCGGGTGACAGCAATCTCGGGGAAAGCAGCACACACCTCAGAGGGTTCAGGCTCCTTTTTATACAGACAAACTGCAAATCAGCACACACGCATGGGGCACAAGGTGATTGATTACAAAGTATGATCTCATGCTTGAGAGATCACCCAGGTGTGACCTGTTCTTCTTCAAAGGAAAAACCACAGAACGACTTGGAAAGACCCCAGACTGTCCATTGGCCAGGTGTGACCCAGACAGGGGCTGGTCATCTGGAACCATTTGTCCCAGGGTTGGGGGCCCATTTCCTTGTTGTGGGCCAAGACCTGTGAGAAACTTTCTATCTTTGTTTCTAAAGTCTTTCATACTCTGGCTTCCCCTTGGCTATACATTTAGAGCCTTCAGTTATTCCACAAAGGTCTGATGATTCAGTAACTAGCCCTACTTAGCAAGATCAGCCTAGCCTATAACCACTAGCCCCATCACCATAGTAACCTTTCTTGTTCTCATAATCCCTGATCTTTCCACCCATGTCAACATCCATTCTTTGTGATTTTCTATATTCTGCTTGCAAGAGCTATTCTTCTGCCCCTCTCCTACATCCTTGCTCTGCAAACTAAAGTCTTTCAAAGTAGTCATGCATAGTTTTAGTTGTTATAGGGAAAATAACTTGCAAACACTATGCACTGTTGTGCTTTTTAATTGTAGTTTTAGAAAGTGGAAAAGACAATATTTTAAAGAAATATGCCTTGAAAACGATACAGCACCCTTAGTATATTATAGTTCCATTCGTGTACATAATATATGAAAAAAATTACTAAAAGATACTCTTACTTTTTATAATACTTGCGACCCAGAACCTCTAGCATGCTACAAACGTAGCTCCCAACTTTCTTACTCCAAAAATGTGTTGGATCTAGGGAGATGGGTCAGTTTCGTTAAGTTCTTGATGCTTAAGTATGAAGATGTTTATTCAATTCCTAGTACGGACATAAAAAGCAGGAGTGGGTGGCAATACTTTGTCTTGCCAGAGCTAGAAAGATTAAGACAGGCAGATCCCTATAGCCTACTGCCCAGTCAGTCTAAGCAAATTGGAATGCCTTAATCACTGTGAATCCATATTGAAAGTAAAATATATATATATATATAAATAAAACAACAAGGTATACAGGACTCATGAATAGACATTCCTGGATGGCATCTGTCCTCCACATGCAGAACATACATATGTATATATACACAGACACATGCATGTGCACACAGGTGACCCTCACAACATGAACATGTACATATACAAACACCTGCACTTCAAAAACATTTCCAGCATTTTTATTGTATGACTATACTTAAGTAATTGAATTTTTCTTCCATTTCCTAAATTGTCTTTAATTGTTTTGGACTACTCAAACATTTAAGTTCCAGAACTTCTCCACAGAAGCACACAGATGCGAAAACATGGCAGTTTTTGGCGTAGTCAAAAGTAAAATCAGATGAAAAGAAATTGCTAATTTTTATTTTGTTCAGTAATATGTAAACACCCATTCCTTCAGCAACCCAACCATGAGATTAATACATAGCATACAGTATTGAAATACTGAACTTTTAAAGGCAAAATAACAATTACTCAAAACATAAAACGCCTCTGACTTTTCTTGTATCCAGTAACATATTAGGATTCCCGACTTCTTCCTCTTCCTCGTTTGACAACAGCCACAAACTCCAGGCGCTGGATGTTTCTCATCACCAGGGAGAGCTGGTCAAGAAAGTTGTTGATGGAAATGCGGAAGAGGACAGGGTCTTCAGTAGTCCACCTACTAAAATTTAAAGAGACACTGTTGGAACCCAGCAGTCTGCTGACCCTGACCCCTGATGATGGGCGGGATGCTCATGGCCATGTCTTCTCTACTACTACTTCATGACTTACCTGTCTGCCAGGGGACTCAGTTATGCATGCCCGCAAGTTTCCCTTTTAAAACAAGCGCGCCAAGCGCGCCTTTCTCTTGCTCTGCCTCTTGCTCTCTCTTTCTTCTATCTCTCTCCCCTGCTTTCGGTTGGCCACCAGCTACCCCCCCCCTTCTCTCTCCTCTATCAATAAACTCCACGTGGGCGCTGAGTCTCGTGTTTTGTTTCATAGGCAATAGCTGCAGCAAAAGAACAACATTGGTGCCGTGACTCGGTCAGGCACTCCTCGAGTACTCGGCGGCCGCCTACTGTTGGATGGCCAGTCTGAGACATTCGGGGACCCTGATTACGAAGCAGCAGTCCAGTTCCATCCACCCGTTCTCTGGAAATACCATCCCACACCGGCTACAATTTGGTAAGGTACCCTTTTTTCATTGTAACTCGTTTTCTTGGGGTCTGGGATATTTCCCACTGGTGAGTTAAGATTCTGGCTTCAAGCCTTCCTGCCTTCGGACTGCTGAGTCCTTATCGGGCCTTTGCCCTTGGCCACATTCTTGGGCTGATGAGTTCCAAAAATGATTGGCCAGATTTTACTTCACCCATGGGAAATAAACCAGTCTAGATATCCCCTAGAAAATAACTCAAATTGGCCACACAATTACTGCCAGCAAACAGGTAGATGGAAGGAGTTTTTTCTATCTCTCTGCTAAACAATCTCTTTCCCTAAACTTGTTTCTGTTCTCTTCCCTCCACGCGCTAAAACTCTCCCGCCTGCCGCAGCTGCAGCCTGTCTCAGGGCGGGAACCTCTCTCCGCCTAGAAGTGTCCTGTCTCACTAGGCAACTTATACTCCTGTTGAAATGTCTCGCTCTTGTTTGTCCTCTCTGCTGCTCTGCTGCTTAGTTTCTTCTCTGTGCAGATGCCAGTGGCTCACAGTGGGCTGGGCTGAGGCAGCATATGCTGAAGATACTCTGAGAGTTTTTCATTTTCCCCCAGGAATGAGGTTTTCAGATTTTGTGCTAGGCCTAGCACCACTTACGCATTCGTTTCTCAGACCCACAAGGGGTCTCTCGGGTTTTATACCCTAGCACTGCCCTTAGACTGGTACATACATTTCTCAGACCTACGGTGGTCTTTTTGGATATTGTACCCCTTGGACTCGGGTGTCCTGTTAGTTTCACAAATCCTTCTGCCTCACTCATGGGGAGAAAAATGCCAACAAAATTATATCTCAATACTTTATGACTTCTGCCAGAGGTTGGGAATGTGTTTATGGCAGCCGCCATCTTGACCATGTGGCCCAGCCTCACCCCCCATGGTTCTTCCCTCTGCTACACCAGCCACCTAGGCAGAGGGACCATCTAGCCAGCTTCTGCCGCCGACAGAACCTGTCATTCATTTACCTTTGCCTTTTATTCTTTGTCTCTAATTTCTTTTTTCACTGACTCTGTTACACATGGCTTCACACTCGGTTTTTTCTTATTTTTACCCAGTCCTTTTTAATATATTTGTACATGTGATCTTTTAAGTTCCAAGGAACCGAATTGGCCCCATCCAAACAGGCCAGATTCACTCCAAATAAATATTCAACCCTTCCCTGGTCCCAGGACTCCCTTCCTTCACCTCGGAACTCCTCCCTCATCATACAATTCTTCCCTCAAGTACCAGGAGCTAAGAAAGAAACTTTTTTTTTTTTTTTTTTTTTTACTAAACTCAACCTTGTCCTCTCTTCTGTTAACATCTTGCCGGGTCTCAAAAAGACAGAGTTCCATACTGTCAGGACTGCGATGAAACAACCAGCTACCAGGATGTGGCAGCACCACCAGCCTTCTCGGATCCCCCAAAGACGATCACCACTCCAAGTCAGCAGGAAGCAGTCTTGAACTCAACGTCCTTATTCCCAAACCTGCCATGCCCAACCCCCACCTTTTTAATAACAATAAGAGGTGGGAATGTTGGGAACCAGCAGTTCGCTGACCCTGCCCCCTGATAATGGGCAGGATGCTTAAGGCCCTTTCTTCTCTACCTCATGACTTAAGTGGCTGCTCAAGCTTTACCTGGCTGCACAGGGGACTCAGTTACGCATGCCCAAGTTTTTCTTTTAAAGCAAGCTCTCCAAGCGCTTCTCCCCCCCCCCCCCCCCCCGGTCCCTTGCTCTCTTCCCCCCTTCTCTTTTTCTCTGTTCTCTCTCTCCTGCTTTCTGTTGGCCACCAGCTACCCCTCCTTTCTCTCCCCTCTACCAGTAAACTCCACGTGGGCAGTGAGACTCGTGTTTGTGTTTCTTAGGCAATAATTATAGCAAAAGAACAACAGACACTGTCAAGGAAATGATGAAGGAATCTGTTCAGGTCCACCACATCATGCCTGCCACCAGTGTCTCCATTAAGACAACCCTAGAGTGCACATTGCCTTCCAACCCTGAGGCCACCCGTACTCCACACTCTTGGAATACTGACACAGACAAGATACTGTCGTTCACAGTGAACTCCTGCTGAACCATCACTTGCTGGCGACGGGCATTGGCGACCAGGGACCTGCGGGCCATGTCTGCCTCCACTGCAGACCTGAAAGGCACTGTTACAGAGCTGGGAGGAGATAAAGTTAAGGCACCATCCACTACTTAGTTACCCTTTGCCTGGATAAACTTCCTAGGCCTGTCTGGCAATGAGCACTCCTGCCACCAGAGCCCAGTCACCTCCCACCTCCCTAGTGATTTGGGTTTTCTTCTATACCCTTCAACCCTCTCAGGCAAGGAGTCTCCTCGTCCTGTCTGGATGCCAACCGCTGCACTGACTACAGCCATCTGACCTTTTCTAGTTAGCTGTGCACCGTGCCCGTGCCCCAAAAGCCTTCCATGCCATGGGCATTTTAGCCCCCCATGTTCCCGTAGCCCTTGTCTCTTAGGAAAGGATACAACTCCAGGAGTCGATTTCCAGTTGTCGATGCAGTATCTCCGCTAGGTCCAGGGACAAGTGGTGGCTGTTCGCTGTGGGGGAACGACAGCTGCCTCTTC
The DNA here is from genome assembly GCF_943737965.1 of Phodopus roborovskii. Classification (NCBI taxonomy): domain Eukaryota; kingdom Metazoa; phylum Chordata; class Mammalia; order Rodentia; family Cricetidae; genus Phodopus; species Phodopus roborovskii. The sequence continues at coordinate 2,624,451 of NW_026125675.1, read as the reverse complement.
AGCGGCTGCTCCGGACCCTACAGGGCTCCCCGAGCTGGGGCTGCCTGGAGCAGCTTGGCTACCAGGAGCAGCCGGGCTACCAGGAGCAGCTGGGATACTGGAATCGTGTGGGCCACTCCGAGGGAAGTTGCCACGGTCACCTTCGATTGCCAGACTTTGAGAGGTAGCCTGGGCTTCAGGAGCTTGAGGACTCTGCTGCCCATTCTCGTCACCTTCTTCAGCCACTGCTCTCCCAACTAGGCCCTCATCAGGGTCCTGCATGACTACTCTGGCTTTCCTCCCAGCAATCCAACCCCTGCCACTAACCCTCAGCAGAGAAAAGGAAGTCTTTGTGCCAAATGCACCGTTTTTTTTTTTTTTAAACAGGGAACAGCACGTGAGGTCCACTGCGCATGTGCAAGCAAGATCTCGCGAGGATTGGTTTCCACTAAACTGGCAGTCTGCTCAGACTCGCGGGGGAGGGGTGTCTCTGAGAACCCAAAACGTATAGCTCTCTCACACAGCTCTTTCGCGGGGCTTGTACTAATGGGGCCCTCCAATATAGGTTTCCTCCAAGCTGCCCCACCCATGACTGACACTGATCCCAACAAGCCTGAGGCTTCAGGAATCTCAGCCCAGCAGCAGGAGTGGATGGATAGGTGGTGCCACTTGGGTATTCAGAAAACCTACGCAAGCTGACTGGCCACCATCCCCAACACCCTGACTTGTTAGGACCCTTCTATGATGGTTCCGTCCAACTGCCCCACCCCCTGGACCCACAACATCCTCATACACACATAATTCAGTGTTCTTCAGCTGGCACGGCCTAGTGATACTGATTAGTGTAACTGAAAGCGTAAGATCATCACAGCCCTCGATTACTGTGCTGCACAAGCAGGGTGGGCATATAGAAAACATCTGTCACAGCAGCACCCTCTGTTTGGAGCCCAGCACACAAGCTCACCATTTGTCATGTGGAAGAAATGTATTTACACTCTCACTGAAGCTGTGAGTGCTTTCAGAGGTAGAGCTTTTCCCACTTGGTCGGGGTTGTCTGCCCAATTGTGCTTCCTGCTTGAAGGCATTCAGGTTATGAGGGACTGTGAGGTCCTCTTAGGTGTGGAAGAAGGGTGACCAAGCAACCATGAAGGTTGAACACTAAGATGCTGCTGCTGCTGCTGCTGCTGCTGCTGCTGCTGCAGCTGGGGATAAAGGACAAGGCTATTTGGGCTACGTCCTGGAGCCACAGAGTGAACCATTGCTGTGTTGGCATCTAAGAGGGAGGGCCGTCAATCTATGGTCCCGTAGCATACTCAGAGGTACTTCATGTCCCTGCCATGAATGGAGGTACCCTATCAGGGTCCAGAGGGCATGGACCAGGGTCCAGAAGGCATCCTTGGCCAGGCCTGTGCAGACTTCCTTGATGACGGTCTGTTCCACTGACCAAGTTAGAGCTGGATAGATGCCTCACACAGAGGGCTAGGGTTTGCTATTGTGTATCCTATTCAGTATACTCATGTGAATGGGGGATGTTTGGTGGTGTGTGCAGCTTTATCAACTACACAGGCAGTCCTGGAGGAACACATCTAGGAAAACAATGGGAAAACAGCCAGCTGGGTGTTGGTGCATTGGGGTTGAGGCCTCAGACTTTGGCAGTGCCAAATTTGGGGCAGAAACCTGATTGCAGCTCTGGAGTATCCAGGTGTTGTGTGAGAATGTTTCTGGGGACATGTGAATAAATGTCTTCTACCATATAGGGAATGGACACTCCCCAAAGTAAGGATACCACAAAAATCCAACTTGGTGAACCTACAAGTTATTTTATTGGGGTTAGTTATAGCAACACAAACGACTCAAAGATAGTTGCAACGCCAAAGCACACCCCAGAATTGGTGACCTCTGGAAACCTGAAATGTACTACATAATGTAAAGTCAGCTTAATAAGTTAGGAAGTGCCTCTTTCAGGTTGCTCAGATGGTCTGAGCTTCTTCCAAGGAGCTTAGCAGAATTCTCTTCTTTGTGGCTCAGCTTGTTGGAGATACTCTCTGAGCTGTCTTTACAACTTATGTATGCTTGGGAAAGAAGAAGTAGTAGTCAATTTCAGGGACTTCCTGAAGTTTTTGTAGTTATTTTACTTCCCAAGTTTAAGAAGCTTCCTTGCAGGATGGAATTTTTCACCTCTCTTTTAAAAGTCATTGTCTTAACAAGCTTCCCTCCAGGTTGGAGGTTTTATAATAAAGGAAATTGTCATACAAGTATTAGGGTGATTGGGAGGTCCAAATATGGGCAACATCTGTATCAGATTGTGCCTTAAAACTGGATTTCAATACCATCCTCCTCTTGGTGCCTTCCCCATCATGTATGAAAAGAGAGACACCCTTCCAGTATCTGGTCCTAGAGGACTAGCCCCTTCACCGTGCAGTAAGGATAGAATCCACAGTGTCTGGTGGCATACTGGTGATGTCAGAACAGAGAGGAGGTATAGTTGAGCCATGGTGGCCTATGGCTAGGTTAACTCTGTATCTGTGGCATCTTTATGAGATGTCAGTGGGATCATCCCAGGATAAGATCTAAGAACATACCCTGATGGTATGGGCCTGTTTACAACAAAGTTATCACCAAAAGTAAAAACAAAACAAAAAAAAATTACCTTTCTCCACTTCACCCTCACTTTTAACCAACTGACTGACTGATGAGGACACTGAACAGTTCGAAATTTCCATTACCTTCAGTCTGGAAAAGGCTGCTCTGTTGATACACACCATGCAGTATTCTATGTTCTCTCTCTCTCCTCTCTCTCTCTCTCTCTCTCTCTCTCTCTCTCTCTCTCTCCCCCCCCTCCCTCCTCCCCCTCCCTCCCTATCTCTCTCTCTCCCTCCGTCCCCCCCCTCTCCTAGGCCTCATTGTTTTCAAAACAGAGGCAGCTAAGCATAACCTAAAATTTCTTAGATTGAGAATTCTTTCCTAGGGCATCCAGCTGCAGAGAGGGAGGAATGATGAGCAAATGGGTCAAGACCAGGCTGGAGAAACCCACAGGAACACCTGACTTAAACAAGGGGGGACACGGACCCCAGACCGATAGCTGGGAAACCAGCATAGGACTGATACAGACCCCATGATGGTGGGTCTCAGTTAGGAGGACTGGGAAGTATATGGTACCTCTGACAATGGAACCAGGATGTATCCCAAGTGCAGGAGGGGACTCCAGTAGCCTATTCCCTATAGAGGTATAATCCCTTAGTCTAGAGACACAGGGTAGGGCCTAGGCCCTACTTGTCAGATTTTGATGATCCCTCGTGGAAGTCCTCACCCTCCCTGGGGAGTAGATGGGGGATGGGGGGCTGAGGGGGTGGGTCTGTGGGAGGCATGGGAGGATGGGAGGGAGAGGGAACTGCGATTGATATGTAAAATATGAAAAAATATTAAACAAAAATATTAGAAAAATACAAATAAAAAATAAAAGATTTTTTTAAAAAAAAGTTGGACTAAATGCATGTTACCTTGAAACATAGTTGAGAGCCTATAGGGACAAGGGGTAGAAGGTAATGGATTACAAATAATGTGCTTGGATGCCAGGCTTACAAGAGGTAAACTTGTAATGGTCAGTGTTGTCAGCTTAACAGACTCTACGGTCACCTGGGAGATATCCCTCTGGGCATGCCTGTGTAGGATCATCATGATTGCCTTAGCAGAGACAGGATGACTTGGCCACTGTAGGTGGCTAGAATTCTCGGCTATGAATGAAGAAAATAAACTAAACAGCAGCATACTTTCATTATTCTTTGCTTCCTAATTGTAGATGTGATGTTGCCAGCTTTTCTTAGCTCTTGCTGCCTTGACTTCGATACCAAGATTAACAATAACCTTCAAATATGAAATAGAATAAACCATTTATCCCTTTAAGCTGCTCTTGTCAGGGCACTATATCATAGTGGCAAGAAAAATAAGCTAAGAAATGTAGTTTTATTTTCTGGGATAACAGACATTTCAGCAGCCTCTCTTCCAGAAACAGGACAAGAACAACAGGGTGAAATAGCCAAGGGTCAAAGCAGCCCACCTGTTAGGCCTAGAAGATGAAGTGGTAGGCAGCAAAACATACTTATTGGGCACAGACACCTGACCTAAGTGATGTTAGGTCAGGCTTAGCTACTTCTGCTTAGCTGAGGCCTTGCAAATTGCTGGGACCGCAGGGCTAACAGGGGTCACCTCCTGGTGCCACTGAGCCTCGGGAACACACAAGTGGGGCGGGCGGTGCCACAGGGCTCTGTGTGCCCGAATGCAATGTGGGGAAATGGGCAAAAGATGAGAAGCAGTGAGTGCCTTCTCAGGCCCGCAGTGGAGGTAAAGGAGTTGTAGGGCAGAGGCGAAAGACCCACAAGCTGTGGTGTGTCCACCTGGTTAGGCAAGGGACCCTGCCTGTTTGGGAATGGTGGGGGAAGGGAGCAGGGTCTGCCGCCTGGGTGAAAACCAGGCCAGGTGAAAATCCGGATACCACTTCTGACACCAGATATTGATGTTTAAAGGATCAGGAGAAACAAATAGGCCGAACAGATGTTTATTCAGGGAGAAATAACTTACAACATAGACAGATGGACACCAGCAGGTTCCTGTCCTGGCCCCAAGGATGCCTCCGGAAGTGCTCCTGTCCCTATGCTGCAAGCAAGAGAGCTCTCAGAGCCCCCTCCTCAGACTTAGTTCCCCCATGTCACGTCCGACCCCGTCTCCACCCCCCAATCGGAGTGGTCTGTGCCACAGGTGCGGACAAAGTGAATATCTCACTACATAAGGGGGAAAATCAGGGCACAAAACGTTGCATGACCTGCACCAATAGGGCAACGTAATCCAAACAGGAGTTGGTTAAAAGTACCAAGTGCCCAGAATCTTTACTAGTCAATTCACTAAAAGTGAAGACAAGGGGGGCAAAGGTGTCAACTCTGCTGTTACTTCTGGTGATTGCACTGCATCAAGGTGTGTTCTTGGGGACTAGTGGTTCTTGGGTGAACCCATTGACCTCTTAATGACTCTCCAATGGTGACTGAACCCACCCATGGGCCACCTGTTTGTGCATTCACATTGTCAGTGCATTGGCGGACACTGTGAGGCATTTCTGAACTGCCCTGGAGGTCTGGAGGTGCTGATCCTGTGGGGTCCAGCACTGAAAGAACAAGTCTGCTTCTGTGTTCACCAATGAAAGAAAGATGAAGATACTGATGGAAGGTTCAGTTAAAGAAGGCCTCCCACTCAGAGATGTGTATTGACCCAGGCTGCCCTCAGGCCTCTGTCCCTACTTCAGACCATTCAAATGTGCCTCTGGGCTCCAATGGACCAATCCCCCAAGAGTTTCCTGGACGGTTCCCCTAGGAGTCCTTCACATCCTCCATGAACTCTGCTCACCACTGAACATCCCCACCACGAAACCAGACTCTATGGAGCCACAAAACTGAAGCAATCTGCTTCTGGTCTACTTACTGTAATGCAGAATCCATCCAGCTCTGACTCAGCCTGTGGACCAAACCACCCCCTAGAGAGTCCAGCTATTCAGAATTTTCAGGTTGCCCTCTGAATCCTGGGGAACTGCATACTCCAGATTCCAGAAGGACATCACTACATGGCTAGACACAAGAGGTACTGATGAGTACCCCATATGCCTGTAGGCTGAGTCTTCTAGAAGCCTCATGTGTACACCAGAGTCACATACAACTTTGCAGATACTCAGGCCATCAGGACGGCCGTGTCTTTGCTCTCTGATTTCAGCAGGACCTATGAGTTCGTCTGCAGCCTATATGTTCACTACATCATCTGCTTTGAGAGGGAATACAGTACAGTTCCACACTAATTAGACACCACCAGATAGCAGGAAATACCACTTCTAAGCAATACCTTTAGCCCTGATCTGCAAGAGCAGGAATAAAGCACATCTTTCTTCACTGTGAATGGGAAAAGCGCCTAGAGTCTACAGGCTCATGTCATAGACTCCAAACTAAGGCACTGTCCTAGCAGATGGTTCCTCAGTGCCATGCCTGGCATTATGTCAAATGAGTCCAGAGCCTTTGAAAACATTGTTAGCGCCCATAGGGACAAGTGCACCTGTCATCATCTTACTGACATTTCTTCCTTCCGTCGTCCAGTTCTGGGAGAGAAGCAAAGACTTGTGGGTCAATACCATGCCACTCAATCCCATTGCCCATCCCATCGCCCATCCCATCCCATCCCCCACCCCACACAAGGTCCAACCATAGGAACATGATTGCAGGGATGCAGTGAAGATCTGTTTCTGATCTCGGCCAGCACTAATCTCTTTCGGTCACACTAGTCAGCCGCATTAAGGGATGCCCCTCTGGTGAGGGATATAGGGCTGCATTGTGTGCAAGGGTGTTCTGGGTTCAGGGGGAACAGTTTGGCTCAGCGGAGCCATCTCTTAGGGTCCCAACAATTACGGGTATGCTGGACACATGCTAGACCTGCTTGTGCAGGCGATCTTGCAACACCATGCACTAACACTGCCATGAAGAATTTCCTGAAGCCTCAGGCTTTCTGTGTGGCAAGGAAGCAGTGACACTCGAGGATAGAGAACCATGGGGGAAATCCTATACCGAAAGGTTCTATCAGTACAAGCCTCCTAGAGGAGGAGTCAATTTAGCAAGCAGGAATTCTGTGGACGGCATGGGTTGGTGGTGGTGGTGGTGGTGGTGCAGACACACCCACCAAGAGCCAGGCAGTAGCTCAGCAGGAGCCAAACCTCGTGAGAATGTGTTTGCAGGGAGCAGGAATTGTTGCCCCCAGACACGCACACACCCACCAAGACCCCAGCAGGAGGCAGTAGCTCAGCAGGAGCCAACCCTCACCAGAAGTTGATTGTGCAAGCGCAGTGGGCCTTGAGGGGTGTGCTCGGTGTTAGCGGGTGGGGCTTGTAACTGCTGCCTCATTTCCTTAGCTGAGCCTGAGTGGTGTACGGTTGCTTGACCAGAGGAGCTGAGTAGAAAGTCAGAATCGCCATGCAGGGTCCTGGTGAGGCTGCAGGTGGCAGAACAGGGGAAGAAGAAGAGGAAGAGGAAGAGGATGGGCAGCATAGACCTCGAACTTCTGATGTCCATGCTAGCTCTCAGGGTTTGGCGGCCCAGGTTGACCAAGACAGTGTCCCTCGTGAGAGTGGCCCACAAGATGCCAGTAGCCAATCTGCTCCAGGCAGCTCCCGCCCAGGAAGCTCTTTAGCATTAGGAGTGGCAGCTTCAGAGGCAGCAGTCATTCCCCCAAGATGAGCAGCCACCAATTCTCCCTGCACCCAGTGGAGATGCTGCCTGCAACAACTGCAAGTCGACTCCTGGAGTTGTATCCTTTCCTGGGAGACCCTTGGCATGGGCCATGGGAAGATAGGAAGGATGAAACATAAAACAAAGACTTTCGGGTGGGTGAGCAGGGAAGGGAAAGAACAGAGTGATGCACTCTGGACAGTTAGCCCAAGAAGAAATATCATGTTGGCAGGACAGGGAGTTGCCCAATCCTGAGACGACTTCAGGATGTAGAAGAAAAGCTGAACTGTTGGGAAGGTGGGAGGTGGGAGGTGGGAGGTGGGAAGTGGATGAGGCTTGTTTTGTTTAGCATTGTCAGAAAGAAGGTTCCGGGGAAGTCTTGGTCTTGGGTGGCAGAAGGGGGCAGTGCCATACAGGACTCCGAAATATACCAGGCCACATAGCAATAGGAAACCTAATAGTGCATGGAACCTTAACCATAGCCTCCTTCCAGCTCTGTAAGAGTGCCTTTACCATCTGCTGTGGAGGCAGACATGGCCTGCAGGTCCCTGGTCGCCAATGCCAAGAACCAGCTATTAATGGTTCCACAGGAGTACTCTGTGAACTGTACAGAGTAAGGTTTTTCCTCCCGCCCGCCGCTGGTCTTGTCCCGCCCCCGCACCAGCCAAAATTAACACACAGAGACTGTGTATTTGATATAATGCTGTTGGCCAGTTACTTGTTTCTTATCGGCTAGCTCTGTCTTAAGACAGACAAATAATGCTGCTATGAACATAGTTGAGCACATGCCTTTGTTGCATGGATGTGGATCATTTGGGTATATGCCTAAGAGGGGGATTGCCGGGTCCTGTGGTAGACAGATTCCCATTTTCCTGAGGAACCGCCATACTGATCTCCAAAATGGCTGTACGAGTTTGCACTCCCACCAGCAGTGGAGGAGTGTTCCCCTGTCTCCACATCCTCTCCGGCATAAGTTGTCATTGGTGTTTCTAATTTTAGCCATTCTGGCAGGAGAAAGATGGTATCTCAGAGTTGTTTTGATTTGCATTCCCCTGATAGCTAAGGATGTCCAGCACTTCCTTAAGTGTCTTTCGGGCTTCTTGATTTCCTCTATTGAGAATTCTCTCTTCGGTTCTGTACCCCATTTTTTTTAAATAGGGTTATTTGGTGGTTTATTGACTAGTTTCTTGAGTTCTTTGTATATTTGGGGGATCAACCCTCTGTCAGATGTAGGATTGGTGAAGATCTTTTTCCCAGTCTGTGGGCTGCCGTTTGGTCTTGTCCACTGTGTCCTTTGCCTTACAGATGCTTCTAAGTTTGAAGAACTCCCATTATTAATTGTCTCTCTCAGTGTCTGTGCTACTGGAGTTATGTTCAGGAAGCAGTCTCCTGTACCAATTTGTTCAAGGGTACCTCCCACTTTCTCTTCTAAGAGGTTCAGTGTGGCTGGATTGATGTTGAGGTCATTGATGTATTTGTACTTGAGTTTAGTGCTTGGCCATAGACACCCCACACCCTTCCCTGGAAAGTCCATGGATTGGCCCCGAACCTCGCTCCCCCCTCCGGCCTCCCCCCCTCCCCCGTGTCCTGTCCACAGTGAGAGGGCTCCTAGTGCTCTGATACACACCTCCCACGCCCACGCCCACCCCTATCAAGAGCCTGCCCTCCCCCCACCCTGTGCCATACCATGCCCACTGTCCCACAGCTCTGGTTGAGCACAGGAGCAGAGGGAGGCTCCAACAATCCAGCCACCTTCGGGGAACTCCCTGGAGCTGCTCTCAGCACATTAGACCCACCTGTCCACGCCGGGCCATCCAGATTCCCTGTCTGCCTGATCTCTGACCTCCACTGCCGGTCCTCTGCCTGGAGCTCCGGGCCCAGGCGGGAGATCCGCTTAGCCCCGTGGGACCATCCTGAGTTCCCCCTGCCTGCTGGATCTTTGACCCCCATTGCCAGGCCCTTGCCTGAGGAGAGACCTCCTAGAGAGCTTTGACCACCCAGAGCTACAAAAATCAAACTTCTGACCTTCCTAAGCCCACCAGGGCAGTGGCAGAGACAGAGACAGACAGACAGAGAGAGAGAGAGAGAGAGAGAGAGAGAGAGAGAGAGAGAGAGAGAGAGAGAGAGAGACCCCGCCTGCACGCACTGGAAGAAGCTATGGGAAGACGGCAGTACAAGAAAACACCTAACAATTCTTTTATTATCATTATTTTTAAAGATTTTCACCAGGGTGTAGCAACACACGCCTTTAGTCCCAGCACTCAGGAGGCAGAGAAAGGCAGATCTCTGTGAGTTCGAGGCCAGCCTGGTCTACAGTGTGAGTGCCAGGACAGCCAGGGATACATAGAGAGACCTTGTCTGTCTGTCTGTCTGCCTGCCTGCCTGCCTGCCTGCCTGTTTGTTTTTGTTTTCTTTTTGTTCAGCTCATTTATTTTTATTTTATGTGTATGAGCGTTTTGTCTCTATGTATGCGTTTTGTGCATGCTTGACACTCTTGGTATGTGGGGATACTCTGAGTAAATGTGTAAGAAAGGATGAAGTCCAGAGTGGATGTGCATTGTTTGACATTGCAAGGCATGTAAATGACACAGTGCCTCAGACCCATGAAAATAGCAAAGCCTTCCCCACAGGGTGGGTTTCAGAGAAGTGTGGCAAAGTTTTCCTCTAGTCCAAGTGCAAATGTTGACAGTGTGCATGCACCAAGCAGGAAAGAATGATTGTTCGATCGGTGTGTATAAAAACCAGCAACTGCAGCTTCCTCCTCCTGGATGTTTTCAGTCTGACACTGCTTACCTACAGACACCTCCTACAGAGATTGGCTAGCTCCTACATCTTGTGTCGTACCTAATATCAACATGCTGAGGTTCCTGGTTGTTACATAGTTGTTGCAGCTCCATCAGAGTGTGCATGGCCCACCTGTTCACAGCATTTCTGTGCACGCACCTGTTATTTCTCCATTCCCTCTCCATTCCTGCCAGGTTTCTGGGACCCACACTGCCTGGGTCTCAGGGTCAGAGGCCAAAATAGGGAGAGGGTGTGAGATCCCATGGAGCTGGAGTTACAGGTGGCTATAAGCCACCATATGGATGCTGGGAATTTTACCCAGACCCTCTGGAAGAGTAGCCAGTGCTCTTAACCATTGAACAGTCTCTCCAGCACCCCGTGTTTCCTTTAGACATTTTAAAACGACAACTAACGCAGGATGTTCCATTCATGATCTCTAATTCTGTGGCCACGGACTTTCACTTTATCGTGAAGAGAGAGAGCCAAGTTAGGGTCGAGTGTTTGCCATTGAGGGAAGCGTGTAAGGCCAAGCTACTGTCGGTTACGTGGTTTTCCTGTATTTCTCAAACATTTGCAAGTTGATCTAGGCACAGCCTGTGGCCACTAGAATCAGCAGTGAGAGTCTCCTGCTCAACCAATACCACCGGATTCTCTCTTTCCTTCCTTGGCCCTCCAGGAAAGCATAACCATTTATTATCTTATCTTCAGGGGACCAACCAAATGCCTTTTTGTGTCCCAAACTGCTATTTATTGTTAACATGGAAAGATTCTGGTTCTTTTCGTATGTCGTCCTGTTTGTTTCTTATTTACAAGACAGTTCAGTGTCCCAGGTTATTAGTAGCTCTGTTAACCTGGCCAGCTCTCACTGGAACATAGCATTCTGAAATTCTCAGACTTTGATAAGGCTACCAAAGGGGGGGGGGGGGGAATTAGAAAGAGCCCTTTTTAAACAGTTAATTTCTTTATTTACTTTGTGTGCATTGGTGTTTTGCCTGCACGGATGTGTGTGTGAAGGTGCCAGATCCTTTGGAACTGGAATTACAGTCAGGTGTGAGCTTCCATGTGGGCGCTGGGAATTGGCTCTGGGTCTTCTGGAAGAGAAGCTCTCTGAGCCATCTCTCCAGCCCAGTCAAACAGCCTTTTGAAGAGTTCAAGCAAGCCAGGCGGTGGCAGCACACGCCTTTAATCCTGGCACTTGGGAGGCACAGGCAAGACCAGCCTGGCCTACAAGGGCTACAGGCTCCAAAGCTACAGAGAGAAACCCTGTCTCGAACGACCAGAAGAGTTCAAGTAGTAGTAGCATTTTCCTAAATCTCACAAGGTAAAATAACTTAATGTAAATTGCTTTCATTTTCTTTTTAATGTGTTGATAAATTTTCGTTGCTGTGCCTCATAATATTAAGAAATGAAAGAAAGTTTAAAAAAAAGCAACCAATAAACACTAGACAGAAAAATATTTAAAGGAAGCAAGTATCAGGTTGTATTTTTGAAAACGGAGGTTAAGGAAGAGGATATTTTAGTACACATGCATACAGAAGAAAGAGTGTAAATATTTTATCAGAGTGCTGGTGGGAGCTAACAGTCAGTGACAGGACCCAGCTGATTGCACATTTCCTAACCCGCCTGCAATCACCTTGCCGTCCTTGAGCATCTGAATCCCAGTCTCTCTCCTGCAACAGAGGGTTGATGATGAGGAAACCTGGACTAGCAATAGATGGACAGAGACACAGACCCAGACCTGTCTCCCAGCTTTATTCTATTTTGAACGTTGGCAAACACTTAGCCACCCTAGGGAAAGCACAGAGAAACAATTACCACCACCACCCCCTCCCTCCCCCCTCTCCTCCCCAGTAAAGCAAAGGTTGTGGGAGTCTTTGCCCTAGGGAAGGGTGCAGTGGCTGGGGCAGGAGGATGCATGCTGAGAGCCCAAGCCCTCTCTATTCCTGGTGAGGCTTGAAGAACTCAGGCACAAAGAACCTCAGGGCAGTCACCACTGTAGAGAGCTGGCTGAGCAGGGAGGAGACACAACTGTGGAGGAGGCTGGAGTTTTCAGAAGTCACTCGACTAAAAGTGAGGGGGAGAGGAAAAGTCACCCTAGAGCCATTGACTGCTCCCCCCCCATCGGCCCACTCGTCCTCCATGCCTCCTCCCCTGGAGCCAGTGGACCCAGTCCTTCCAGGACTCCCTCAGTCTCCCTGCCAGGCGCCTACAGGCCCAGCTCACCACGTCCCCTCCTTACAGTGACTCTTAAGGTGTCTGCCAGTGTACAATGGGGTGGGCTCCTCAGGCAGAGACAGGAACGGCTGCCAACTGCCCCCTAGCAGGCCCCTCCCCTTCTAGAACTTACATCATAAGGTCACTGCCAGTCACTCTGAGCTCCCGGTGAACTGCTCCTTCCAGGGACTCCTCTTCCCGGGTCAGGTACAAGCGCGCAATCTCTGCATCCATGAAGGACAGGAAAGGCACCGTGAGCTCACTGGTGTGGATGCCGTTAAGGTGACTTCGTCTTGTTGTCTCTGGCTGCTCTCCCCACAGACTGCCTTCTCCAGGGCCCTTGATTCCCCCATTCCTCCTCCACCACTTTCTCAAGACGTCCCCATGCTGCCCCCCCCCAGCACTCTCTGTGGCCGTCTAGGCCACCTCAGCTGCTGTCACAGACGTCAGAAAGGATACAACTCCAGGAATTGGCTTCCCTCGCTTTCTCCCTCTTGCTCCGGATCATGTGGTGGCTTCTCCACAAGGGCAGCTTTCTCCACCAACGTGCCATCCTCTTCTGTGCCCTCACAACCTTGGGGGATTCCAGAGCAGTCGGGACCATTCGGCACTCTGGCATTGCCCTCATCTCTCTCGGTACCACCTCCGCTGTCCTGGGCACCAGAGTTTGGGAGGCTACTCTGGTCTTCTCTGCTGCTCGGTGGGTCACCCGCACTGCTGCCGGGGTCTTTCATGGCTGCTCAGGGCGTCTCAGAGCCCACCACCGACACTAACGCCCCCTGCCGGTTCTGGGAAGGACTGAGGTGGCGCCTCTGCCAAACCCCCGCCCCTTTCCCCTCAATGCACCACGTGAGGCGAGGCCCACAGAGCACTTGTGAAAACAGGACCTCGAGAGGACTGGCTCTGGCCAAACAAACAAACAAAAACACAAAACAAAACACAGTCACGGGAACTGATGAGTGACCTTAGCAAGATTCTTGCATGCGGGCTGTTTGTACACAGCTAGGCACTACTTCACACGCACAACCAATTACCTCAGTGCTGCTCCACGCTAATCTGAAAGGAGGTCCGGGAGCCAGAAATATCCCACTCTGGTGTTTCTACTTTCTTGCCATCTCGCATGATGTCCATTGTAAATTTTAGCAAGTGGACATCCCGTTGGTGGTCAGTATACGGAACTTCTATTTTTGTGGGAAGGTACATTTAGGAGAGTCTCTTTCTGCAGATGCAGGAGATTAAGAAATAAATGGATAAATACTTAACTTAGTAGGCACCCCTGTCAGAATCTAGTTTAAGAAAAGAAGTTGTAAGACCCTAATTCGGGGGTCCTGATGGGCCGATGGGAGAGCCCCGCGACACAAACACCAAAACCAGGAGATGCAACAAGCAAGAGGTGTTTATTGCACGAGCGCACACTCGGGTGACAGCAATCTCGGGAAAGCAGCACACACCTCAGAGGGTTCAGGCTCCTTTTTATACAGACAAACTGCAAATCAGCACACACGCATGGGGCACAAGGTGATTGATTACAAAGTATGATCTCATGCTTGAGAGATCACCCAGGTGTGACCTGTTCTTCTTCAAAGGAAAAACCACAGAACGACTTGGAAAGACCCCAGACTGTCCATTGGCCAGGTGTGACCCAGACAGGGCTGGTCATCTGGAACCATTTGTCCCAGGGTTGGGGGCCCATTTCCTTGTTGTGGGCCAAGACCTGTGAGAAACTTTCTATCTTTGTTTCTAAAGTCTTTCATACTCTGGCTTCCCCTTGGCTATACATTTAGAGCCTTCAGTTATTCCACAAAGGTCTGATGATTCAGTAACTAGCCCTACTTAGCAAGATCAGCCTAGCCTATAACCACTAGCCCCATCACCATAGTAACCTTTCTTGTTCTCATAATCCCTGATCTTTCCACCCATGTCAACATCCATTCTTTGTGATTTTCTATATTCTGCTTGCAAGAGCTATTCTTCTGCCCCTCTCCTACATCCTTGCTCTGCAAACTAAAGTCTTTCATCCCCCCATTTCTTTTTGTGAGGTTTTAATCTTAAAGCTTAAGGTCCCTCTCGTTGCTTGAGGGCCTGATAAGGAGCATGGGGGTTAGGAGTTGCACAGAAGCTTAGGGATATTAGGTTTAAGAGCATGAAAATCATTAAAAAGTTTTCTTTGAGAGTCTTATCTTGAGTGGGGTTTGGTTGCATTGAAGCTGCCATGATATGATTCTGCTGCTTCTGGGTCAGAAAGTGGGTCTGGCTTCGTGTACCCAGGCAGGAATCCCGTCGACTTTTAGGGCCTTTGTGTGGTGAGGAGCATGTTGTAAGGTCCCTTCCAGTGGGGCTCCAACGTCTTGGATTGGTGTCTCAGCACGTAGACCCTATCCTCGATCTGGACGGGGCGAGGCTTGGCCGGTGGTCTTTTTCTTGATAGACCGCAGCCAAGGGCCTCCAAATATGCTTCTGAACTGCTTGCAGCGCTTGCAAGTGTGCCTGTGGGGTTGGGGTATTGGCATAAGCAGATATATCAGAATCAAAAAATGTAATGGCTGGGGGTGGGCCCCCATATAGGATTTCAAATGGTGGGTGTCCATGGGGGCCGGGGGTATTCCTTGCTTTATAGAGAGCCATTGGTAGGAGTTGAACTCAGTCCCTAGTGCCAGTCTCCAGTGCTAATTTTGTTAGGGTCTCTTTGATTGTTTTGTTTATTTTCTCTATTTGTCCTGAACTCTGGGGCCTATAGGCACAATGTAATTTCCAATCAAGCCCCAGTAATTTGGCACCAGCTGACTTACCTGGGAGACAAAAGCGGGCCCGTTGTTTGTCCCTATTACCTTAGGAATCTTGAAATTCGCAGGCAAGTGGATGGCACTTGAAGAAACCATCCTGAATGAGGTAACCCAGTCACAAAAAGAGGAACATGGTATGTACTGGTTCATATATGGATTTTAGACCTAGATCAAATGATCACCAGCCTATAATTCACACTGCCAGAGAATCTAGGATCCAAGGTGGGAACTAAGAGATTCACACAAGGTCCCTCACAGAAGGTGAAAGGGACAAAATCTCCTGCGCATATTGGGAGTGTATTTGTGTGTGTGGCAAAATTGTATGCCATTCTCATGGTACTCTGGAATTTTACTGAAGCCCTCAATATTGTTACCTACTCTCAATATGCAGAAAGTGTCATCTTATACCTTGAAACTGCTGAATTTATTCCTGATGATACAGAATTAATTGTTTATATAATTACAAGAAATAGGACTCATCCTGTGTGTTTGTGTGTGTGTATCATACATCAGATCCCATAATGGTCTGCCAGGTCCTCTAGCATAAGGCAATGATGAAATTGATCATTTATTAATAGGAAGTGTGTTGGAGGCCTCAGAATTTTATAAAAAAAAAACACTATGTGAATAGCAAAGGTTTAAAATAATGCCCCCCCGACTGATAGCTGGGAATCCAGTATGGGACTGACTCAGACCCCCTGAATACAAAACAAATATCCTACTTGTTCCTTCTATAACCAACACATAGTAACTCTAAAAGTATGCATAGAAATGAAATTTGGTAAATGGATGTGTTTTACTCTGAAGAATTTGGAAAATTAAAATATGTACACCCTACAATAGATACATTTTCAGGATTTCAGTGGGCAACTGCTCTGACCTCTAAAAAGGCTAATTCTGTTATTATACACCTATTAGAGGTAATGGCCATCATGGGTATACCTGCACAAATAAAAACTGACAGTGCTCCAGCATATGTTTCCAGCAAACTGAAACAGCTTTTTAAGTGTTATAAAGCATATAACTGGCGTACCACACAATCCTACAGGACAAGCAGTTGTAGAGAAATCTAATCATACTTTAAAGGAGATGCTCCATAAACCAGCAGGGGGAACCAAGACCCCCTAAAACAGATTACATAATGTTTTACTAACTTTAAACTCTTAATGCTAATGAGACAGGAAAAACAACTGTAGAAAGACATTGAACAACAGAAAAAAACTTCTGAGCTAAATCATCTGGTGTACTTCAAGCATGTACTAACCTCAGTATGGACACGAGGGTATGTGTTACTTTGGGGTAGGAATTTTACCTTTGTTTATACAGGAAAAGAACACTTTGGACACCATCAAAGTTGATCAAGATCTGATTTGAGCAAAAGAAACCTCTTGATGAGGAGAAATGCGCACCGAGGTATATCCCATGAGTTATATGGAGACCTCATAAAGGTGGGGAGTGCTCTGTTCTTGTCATTACAGGAAAACAGAAAACACCCATCTTCAAGAGGCAAAAGACAGCAAACATGTAGATGCCTAAAGAAGAGAGGATAGCTATCCAAAAAGAACCATCAAACAAAGAATAATTTGACTTATGGTACCAATATCTATTCTTAGTAGGATCTTTGTACGTAAATTTTTTTATTTACTTACTTCCTAGTACTCTAATAGTCCCAATTCATGTAAAACCAATGCAGGCTTTGGAGTTGGATTTGGCTTTCGTTCACTAAATAAATTCAAATATGTTGTTAAAATAAAATTCAAAGTTTCTTTCTCATATCAAAATAAAAGCCAATTGGTATAAGATAGAAGGAAACAAAATCTAGGGACTATTATTTATCAAAACTGTCATCTCTTTATAATACTAATTTCCCTCATACTTATTTTCATCCTCATTGTTATATTTCCCAGTATGCACACCTATAAAATTTAAACTTTCTGTGATGATATTAATATATGTTTTCCACCATGAACAATAACATTTCCTAACAGCAATCATTGAAATCTCTGGACAGAAGATGGGGCCCTACTTCATCAATTCCACTTGATGTTTTTTGAACCAGTAAACACCAACTCTAAGACTGATTTGGGACTATACTGCTCGAAACAATTCCAGACTAGCTAGCTGAGATGGTGCACCTTCTTATAACATTCTGGCCAGAGCTTAGATAAGAACTTCAGTCAAGTATTTATCTTCTGCCACCGAGAGACTAGCTACAAATGTTATAGATACTCCTCTCTAGACTTTGTTCCTTTATTCTTTTCCCTACAGGATCCCATACAGCCACTGTCACCCCATTTCAGCAAGAAGTAACCCTAAGAAATACAATGCCCCCTTTCCTTTCAGTTGCCATTAAGGGTATTTTTTTCTCTTGTTGCTGAAAAAGGGATAATTATCACCTGCTTAGTGTTGGTTTTAATTTGTGTAGGGTTGGGCATGGAAGGTGATGGTTAGACTCCAGTATCACTTTTATATAAGTTTAGGGGTGTGGGGATGGGAAGGGTATGGTTAAGATGGATATAGGTAGACTAATATATCTTCTTGTGAAGTAATTCTAGCAACTGTTAGCTATAGATTAAATTACATTGTTAGATTCTTGTATGTTGACTTGTAGGGTCTTCTTTCTGTTTATGTTTTGCACATAAATATAAAACTATATGTATATATTTTGCATGTTGATATAATTTATATTTTATCATGTTGCACTTTACAGTTCTACCTCTAGTCCAGACATTTCAGTTCTATCTGTTATTGATACACACACACACACACACACACACACACACACACATATATATATATATATATATAGTTACATTTTTTTAAGTCATTATCCTTGCTAAATTATTTTGGGAAGCTTCAGCCATTGAGCAACTATGTTTATGAGAATTACAGATTGTAATTACCCATGCTTCTTATACCTATGAGGTTAATTAGACATAGATATTTGATCTTCAAACACTTCAAAGACCTTCAGAATATGGCATTTAAATGTTTTAATACTAGTACTCTGTTGACTTGGGACACATTTTGCTCCTGACAGCACTGAGCTATTCCAGACAGTATGTTGGGCACTGATGAGACTCCATCTGGAGTTCATTCCCTCCTCGGCTACTGGTCTCTTGAAAAAGAACTGCCCCCACCTCAACCACTTACCTTGGACATGCTGTCCTAACTGAACTTGCAGGAGATAAACTTAAAGAAGACTGCTGAACCCTGCCAAGTCAGGTTAAGACAGTTTTTCAATTCCCCTGCTTCCAAGACGGTCTATCTGCTACTTTAGGCCTTAGCCAAAGTTGATTGTCCTGATGTTGCTGTGAGACCTTGGGTGACTGTCCAGGTAGCCTGCTGTTTCTGCCTTTGCTTGCACCTTTGAAAGCTACATGCTTGCACTTCCTGCCTAACCTTGTATTGTTGTTTTCCTTCTTAGGTCTTTGATGAGGTTGAAGACTAGACAGTCATAGCAATATCCTCTCTTATCTTAGATAAGATTTAGACTTTCCATATTAGGACTGGCATCAGAGTAATCTCTGTCATTACTTTACCCTGAAATTGGACATGTATACTGGACATATATGTGTTGTTCTTGCTGATAATAGGTTTTAGTTAGTGTATATTTACCTTTCCTTTTCCTGGAGTATGCTTGACATTTGTTATCATTGTATATAGTTTTTGCATCAGGCTCAAAACCTTCTTCTTTAGACTAAAAGGGGAATTGTAAGCATCTGGTCTGTGGACCTCTAATGGTGGCCACACCCGTTTGGGTGTGGTTTCAGCCTGATGGCAGTAGATAGAGAGGAGCTTGATGTGTGGCTTTCCTTTGTGTACACTTTCTAGAGGGTCAGTGGATCTGGTAGGAAGAGCAGGGCAACACTCCAGTGGTTCTTTGTATTTTTTCTGTGTAATTATTCCCCAATAAACACCCATTTATCATTTATCTGGGTCTAGTGATATAATTACAACCTCGCCTTAAGTTATTCACCAATTGTTGAGAAAAACTTCTAATTAGTTCCCAAGTGATCTGCTTTACTGCAGTTGTAATTATCCTGTATAATTCATTAAAAGCTGAATTTTCCCTCTCTAAGTTCTTCTAATTGGTACCCTATTATCCATACAGTGAAGAGGAGTGTACTATAATGAAGTCCCTGAAGCCACTGAGCATTGCGTCCACTGTAGACACCATAGGGCCAACACAATGGAGTTTTCTCTTTCTTTGGCTTTAAGCTGTTTCCAAAAAGCAACTTTTGTAAAATTCTGCAATATATTCATCTGATCTTGAAAGTTATCTTCAAGAGAGCCACTGATGGCTTGCTTCATCAACAATTTGTCTGTATTATACAGTGGTATTTGTATTCTGTTTCTTCAAATACTTACATATAAACTCACATGTGCTGAAACACACAAAAATATATGAAGACAAGGCAGGTGCTTGCAAATAGAAGGCCCTCTTCTCCATAGTGGCTAGCCTTGGCCTGAACACAATTAAAGTCGCTGCTTTCCTGTTTATGTATCATAGAATACATGTTTAGAATGTAACAAAAACTTGAAAATATCAACCTGTAATAGTTAAGCCTAAGAAGTGACAGGACTGAGTGAATAAATTTGAGGAAAATGGAAATTAAACAAATTATCTATTTCCAGATATTAAAGGTATTTCTTGGGATCATGAAATTCAAAGAAGTCCAATTATCTCTTAGTATCTGTGAGATATTGGTTCCAGGGTCCTCTTAGATGCCTAAGTTACTCAAGTTCTTTATATAAAATGGCATATTATCTGTCTATAGCATATCCTCCTAGCACTTTAAATGATTTCTGGGGCACTTTTAATTTCTAACTCAATGTAAAGTCTATACAAACTGTTTTTTTTTTTTGATGAGACAGATACGTTATTAGAGGTCAGTGTGTTCATGGTGGTTATTAATTTTTTTTTTAGTATTTTAATAACAGCGCTTTCCTCCCAACCTAGTTTTTCCATGTTATGGATGCTGATTTAGAATTATAACTCAGACCTGGGGTCACCTCATTCTGGACACAGGACTACATTCAGCATTATAATTTTTAAGCCATCTCTGTTTGGCAAAGCAAGTAGAATTTTTTTTACATAAATACAATGCTTTATTTGGGAAATCTAAGTTTGGTTTTACAGGATATTTTCATGTATAGAGACATGTTTACAGTTACATGTGCTATAGAAACATTTTCAAATATGATTTTTACTACTCTCATACTAACATACCAGTTACTATGCTATTGTTTCTTTTTTAATTTTTTTATACAAACTGTTGTTATACTTTATTATTTAGAGAACAATGGTAAGAAAATATCTATGTATTTTAGTATGGATATAATTTTTTCAAATCATTTCCATTTGATGTTATCTCTAAAGATTTGGATGGCCACGTATATAGCATGTGAATTTAGATAGATAGATAACCAACCCCTTATCAATTCAACTGCGCATTTTGTTCAGTTCCCAACTGTGTCTCTCTTATTTGTTCTGTCCTGGTGATATATGCATTTCCATAGACTGTTTGCTCTCTTCTATCTGACCAATTGCTTAGCTGTGTCCTATCCAATCTCCCTAGGCTACCAGAGACCAAGAGGGCACTGTCTCTCACCTGTGTGAGGGAAAAAAGCATTTCCCCTGTTCATTTTAGATTGGTATTTTTTTTCCTATAAGGATTTGGCCTAAGTGAAACTCTCCCTCTTGGAAGGAGCTTGCAGCTGACATGGGCTTAATTAACATAGACATGTGAAGGCACAGATACACCTAACAGAGATCACTGAGGACCTCCAGTTTCCTTGGGGGCTCTTGTTTTGTACCTGTGACTTGGTATAAGAATCATTGTGTCTTTGGTCTGCTCTGAATTTCCCTTCCCCTATCCTCCCATGTAAAGGAGCCATGAAAGGACAGCTCAATTGTTTGGGAAAAGGGAAGGTCATTCTGCTTGAGAGGCTAACTTATTTTCTAGTTGCCACCCACTTGACTAGTAGGTCATCCTCCATAGATAGCCCTTCTAATGGTGTCTTTTCCTCTCTGTCCCCGTAGCCTGATCTATGCACTACTTTTGATTGGGGCACTATGTGTTGCCAAAGCCTAATCTCTCTCTCTGACTGGGAGTGGCCTAATTCTATCCCTGTCTACCCTATCCCAAAAAAATCTGTGTACCTATGTATGTGTACATGGGTACATGAGTGTGTGCATATGTATGTGTGCCTGTGTGTGTGTGCGCGCGCGCATGCATGTGTGCTTGCATGTGTGTGTGTGTGTGTGTGTGTGTGTGTGTGTGTGTGTGTGTGAATAGGGTGGTGGGGAAAGGACATTCTAAGCTATTAGACTGCTTAGACTAATGGGCCCAATTAGTAATCTTTAACTTTTAAAATGTTTTATTACACACATTTTTTTCCAATTCAACTTTTTATAGATTATTTTGTGCTTTTCACATCATTCATTTCAATAATACTCACCTTCCCTTCCCTCCCCATCTATACTCTACCCTTGCAACCTACTCCCACCCAGGAAAAAGAAAATAAAATTTAAATGAAAAGAAAAATCTTGTCATGGAAACTGTAGTGTAACACAGTGAATCACACAGTATACCCTTTAGTCCATATATCATTAATTTGCAAAAGCTCATTGCATTGAGTCATTGGTCTGGTTCAAGTTCTCTGGTTTTTGCTCCATCATCAATACTGGGCCTTCAATGGGGCTTCTCTTGGATATCCTGTTGTTATCCTATGTCATGGGGATCCCGCAACTTTGGATCTGTAGGATCAGCTCCTTAATGTGCTTCAGCAACTCACAACCCTGATTCTGGGTCTGGATGGTAGCTAGGTTGGTCAGCACACCACCTCTTCCTAATCCTCAACACAAAAATAAGCTCTCTATCACTGACCTGGCTAGCTCACCCTATGTAGTAAGCTGCAAGGGGTAGGGTCAGGTCCCCTGCTCTCAGGTCCTGGGGCCAACACCTGTACTACCAGGGCCAACTCTACTATCTTGCCCAGACATGGTGTAGGGGTACTGTGCCCAGTGCTGCAGCATGGCCAGCTCTTTCATTCTCATGACTTCAGGGACAGATCTCCCACCAACCACATGCCTCAAGGGACTGGGGGTTATTTCTCTCCCTTTCCCATACCACTATATGGAAGATAAAAAGGTGGGGCCAAATCTGTCATACTTTCTCAGGACCAGCTTACTCATGCCCCCATCAATAGGGTCATCTCTACTGTGTTGCTCAGGTGGGGTGCTGGTCATGCAGGTGTCAAGGCAAACAGGGAGGTCATCTTTCCCTCACCTTCACCACATGGCAGATGAGGGGCACAGAGCCAGCTCTCCCACTCTCAGACCTCAGACAGGCTCACCAGTGTTCCTGGCAGCAGGGTCAGCACTACCATGGTATCCAGATGGACTGCAGAGCCTGCTCCCCTGAGTGCTGCAGCTGGTAATGGGCAAGGTCAGTTCTTCCACTTTCATGACCCAAGGGCCAAGGGGAGGGAAGAGGAAGCATCTCTCCCTGCCCATGCCACCACACTACAGACAAGTGGTAGAGCCAGCTCTCCCATGCTCACACCATCTGGGTGGGCTAATCCATGCCCCTGCCAGCAGGGCCAGCTCTACTGTGGTGTCCAGGCATGGTGCAGAGCCTGCTCTCCCAAGAGCTGCAGCTGGTGAGGTGTCAAGTCAATTCACCAGTTCTTGTGACCTCAGGGACAGATCTCCCACTTGGTATAGGTAGTGAGGTGGGGGAGTGGAGGGGCATTATCCCTTGCTCTCACTACTCTATGGCAGATGAAGTGTGGAGGCAGGTCTCCCACACTCACATTCTCTGGGCCAGCTCACCCACACCCTTGTTCGAAGTATCAGCACTAATGTACTGCCTGAGAGAGGTGTAGAGCACTCTCTACTTAGTTCTGAAACCAGTGAGGGACATGGCCAGCCTTTCCATTCTCATGGTCTAGCAGCCTGCTCTTCTATATGCCATAGGCAATGAGAGGTGAGAGTCAAGGGGGAAGCATCTCTCCCCAGCCCATGCCACCAACTGATAGACAAGTAGTGGGGCTAGCTCTCCCACACTCATGCTCTTGAGATTGGCTCACCTGCACCATCGCCAGCAGGGTCACCTCTACTGTACACACATTATTTCTACACAAAAGTACACATCTACACAAAAGTGAAGAAAATATTTTTTACATGTACATATTCATCTATTTATTTTATATCCCAGTCAAAGCCTCCTCCAACCCTCCCCTCCCAGTTCCTTTCCCCTATATCTGCTTCCCACCCCAATCTTCTCCTCTTCCATCTCTATCCAGGAAAGGGCAGGTCTCCTATGACTATCAATAAAACATAGCATATCAAGTTGCAGTAAATCTAAGCACCTCCCTGTTAGTATTCAGGCATCTGTACTGGCCAGACCTTGGGGTTCTGACAGGATACACACCTTCAGCTATAGCCACTAAAAGCAACACCTGTGCATATTCACTACGTTCCCTTTTAAAAGGGACCTACACCTCCCATCCTTCTCTCTCTCTCTCTCTCTCTCTCTCTCTCTCTCTCTCTCTCTCTCTCTCTTTCCCTCTCTCTTTCTGTCTGTCCCCCCCGTATCCTTGTTACCCCTCTCTTTCCTTGTTTTTCCCTCTCTCCCTCTCCTCCCTTTCTTCCTCTCCCCTCTTCTCTCCCTCTCTTTCCTTTCTCTCCCCTTTTCTCCACTTTCCTTCTGCTCCTGTCTCTGGAGACTGGCCTCCCCCTTTCCCTCTCCCTTTTTATGATCCCATTCCCTAATGAAAAACCCCTCTGCTTGAGCCCTACCACATAGCATCTTTGTCTCACATGCCAGTTTTCTTAAATTACAACACTCCCCATGTATTAAGGCTGGGCAAGATGACCCAGTATGAGAAGTAGGGTCACAAAAGCCAGTAAAAGAGTTGGAGACAGCCCCTGTTCCCACTGTTAGGAGCCCCGCAAGAGGACCAACCTATACATCTGTAACATATATTCAGAGTACCTAGGTCAGTGGTTGTGTCTCATGCAGGTTTCATGGTTGTCAGCTTAGTCTGTGAGCCCCTATGAGGCCAGGTTAGATGACTGTGTGAGCCTTTACCAGATATAAGCCCACATATTTATGAACATCTGATTTTCAACAAACAAGCCAAAATTATACAATGGGAAAAGAAAGCATCTTCAATAAATGGTGCTGGTCTAATTAGCTATCAACATGTAGAAGATTGCAAATGTATCCATATGTATCACCCTGGATAAAACTCAAGTCCAAGTAGACAACTTCCCTACCAGGGCACCAATAGCACAGACACTAAGAGCAACAATTAATAAATAGGACTTCATGAAACTAAAAAGAACACCATCAATAGGACAAAACAGCATAACTTACAGAATGAGAAAATATCTTCACTAACCCAACACCTGACAGAGGGCTGATTCCAAAATATATAAAGAATTCAAGAAACTGGATATCAACAAACAACCCAGTTAAAAAATGGAGTGTACATCCAAACAGAATTCTCAAAAGAAAAATCTCAAATGTCAGAGAAGCACCTAAGGAGTAGTTCAACATCCATAACCATCAGTGAAATACAAATCAAAATTCCTCTGAGATTCTCTCTTATGCCTGTCAGAATGGCTAAGACCAAAAACACTGATGACAACTTATGCTGGAGATAATGTGGAGAAAGAGGAACACTCCCTCATTGCTGGTATGAGTGAAACTTGTAAAGACACTTTGGAAGTCAGTGTGATGGTTCCTTAGAAAACTGGGAATCAAACTACCACAAGACCCAGCTATACCACTCTTGGGCATACACCCAGAGGATGTCCAATCGTACCAGAAGGACATTTGCTCAACCATGTGGAGAATAATGCTCTTGTTCACTGTAGAGAGCCACCGGTGCCATTCCCGAAGATGGTGCCGGTTTCCTGACCATAAGCCAGCAAGGCACAGATGTGCGATCCACGTCATGGGGTGACCGTTACGACCGTTGCGGGCTGCACCTGTCAGTAACAGACACGACTTCTCTGAGCATATATAAGCAGAGCCCTTTTTCCTCCTCGGGGTCTTCCCTCAACTTGCTGTAATGAGCCGCACAATAAACATAGCTGCAGAAGAATCCTGTTGTTGAGCTTCGTTCTTGCAGGCAAGGCGATAGCGCTTGACAGTTCAATATAAAGATTTGTCACTCATATTGGTTTAATAAAATGCTGATTTCCAGTAGCCAGGCAATAAATATAAGGCCTACTAGACTATGAAAATTCTGGGAAGAGGAAAGTAGAGATGCAGTCATCAGCCAGACTCAGGGGAAGCAAGATGAGAATGCCTTACTGAGAAAAAGTTCCAAGACACGTGGCCAAAAATAGATAAGAATTATGGGTTAATTTAAGTTTTAAGAGCTTGTTAGTAATAAGCCTGAGCAATAGGCCAAACAGTGTATTTATTTAGACTAAAGGGCTGCAGGACTAGACAGAACAGAAATTTCCATCTACACTATGTTCATGGCAGCTTTATTTGTAATAACCAGAACCTGGAAACAAGCTAGATGCACCTCTACCAAGGAATGGATAAAGAAAATGTGGTACATTTATACAATAGAGTATTTCTCAGCTGTTAAAACAATGACATCAAGAAATCTGTGGGCAAATAGATGAAACTAGGAAAAAAAATCATCCTGAGTGAGGTAACCCAGACACAGAAAGACAAACATGGTATGTACTCACTCACTCACCAGTAAATATTAGCTGTAAAATAAAGAATAACTATGCTACAATCCACAGACCCAGAGAGACAAGCTAACAAGAAGAATTCATGGGAAGTATCCCACATCTCCCAGAGAAAAGAACATTTAAGAAGATCTATGCTTAATAGAGCTGAAGTAATTGTCAATATTTTATTGGTTCTTTTCGAAAGTAGTAGAGGACTTATTACTTTTGTATCTGTTATCACAGAATATCTCTAACACAATAGTTCCCCCATGTTGGTTTCTTATGATCATACCATTTCACCCAATCACAAAGATGTAAACCTATGAACCAGGAGTGTGATTCAAGCAGTGTGAGCTAATGCTTCTTGAAGGACTAAAAGAAGAACCTAGCTAAGCTTGCTCAAGTGAATGACTGCCCACCCCAGGATATCAGAGTATTGTGTGTCCCTTGAAGAATAGAAGCCCTGTGGGGCTGGAGTAGAAAGTTGTCAGATACTATTTTGACTGATCTTTCTTTTATTACCATTTATTTGGCTTTTCTCTTTCAAGAGCTATATGGATTTCATGTAGCTAACACTCAAATTGTCTTCCAAACAACATAAATTGCTTAAGTTTCCAGCAAAGACCTCATAATAGTCAAGTATGCCTAGCTTAGGCTGTGATATTACCCAACTCTAGGATGGATGTACAACCCAATACTTTCCTAAGTTATGGAAAATCCTCATTGTCATTGGTTTGGGCTTGAGCTAAATGTGACTCTCCATGCATCTTTCCATGCAATCTTCACTGCAATCCAAACAGGTGTTTTACTATATTCAGAGTCAGTGCCAGACTATCTTTAAACACATCATCAATAATACCAGGGGGTTTTTAAATCTACCTTCTGCATTTATTTCTGGGCTTCCAGTAATAGATTGTAATTACCATCTTATCACAAAGACATTTTTAGCCCTGTCCCTGACCTAAGAACATACTGAGATAGGCACCAAGGGGAAAGAATCCCATTGCATGAACTTCCCAAGTAGACATAAAAGAAATGATCACCTATGAATTTGAACAACATGTTGATTTATGTGTCTGTCCAACTAGTACAATCACTTTTAGATGTCATAGCTAGGAATGAACTTCATGTGTCTGTGTATCATGTAAAATGGTAGAATACTTTCTGGAGATGACCAAACCCTTTGATATTTTCCAGGATATGTTGCCCCACCACCATGCTCTGATTTTACATTTGCCCAGTGGACAGATTCATCAGGTACACAGTAGTTATAAATGAGGCTACCAGTCCCAATATGTATGTATTTCATGCATTTGTCACAGGACTAGCAGATAAGACTATAGATTGCTACAACTCTGCAAGTACACAAGTACATGTGTGGTGGGAGATGTAATTCTGTATATGTTTCTCCTACTGGTTAATGAATAAAACACTGTTGGCCAATAGGAAAGGAAGATAGGTGGAACTAGGAGACAAGGAGGAGAGAGGAAGTGGTAGGGAGGAGATCCAAGATGGAGGACGGAGAGAGAAGAACGCTGGCCCTTCTCTCCAGTAATATAAGACCACGTGGAAATACTTAGATTAATTGAAATGGGTTAATAATTAAGACAGAGCTATCCGATAAGAAACTAGTTTCTGGCCAACAGTATTTATATCAAATACAGCATCTCTGTGTGTTATTTGGGCCAGGCATGGCGATGGGACCGGCGGCGGGGAGAAAAACTTACTCCTAACACATGTGCTACTTTCATAGAATCTGATTTTGGGCAACACTAGAAAAGAGTTTGTCCAAAGGGACTTCAATCTAACCTATTATTGGATAGGATGTTTTAACACTCACTGAGGAGGTCCAAAGATGGATTTTTGTCGCACCCATCCTCGACCAGCAAGGAAAAATGCGACTCAGGGAAGATCTTCTAGCAGTTTAATCAGGATCCTTGAACATGCTTCTTCTTCTGGTGACCCCGGGGAAACGCCCGCACAGGCTTAAATCCCCTTGCGCTGACCAACCCCAGTGAGCCACGTGGACCCTGCAGATAGGCTGCTCTTATATGGAAGTAAGCAAGCTGAACAGGCTTAGCCAAATAAGGACTTGTTTATGACAGAGAGCGCTCACCATCGGGAAGGTGGAAAGTGGAAGCCTCGTTGCAGCTCTCCACAGATTTTATCTGCTCAAGGTATTTATATATGCTTGGCATTTGTATGTTTGGCTTCCACCCTTTTCCACAGGACTCTAGTGTCAATCATGAAACAAGGGAGAAAGAAGTTCAATGTATAGCACAAAAATCTTAACTTGATTAAAAGCTTCTTGAACACTTGGATACAATTCTATGTAGCCCATATTTATCACATCATATAAAAGATGAGCAACTTGGACAAGATAAGGTACAAAAATGTGCCAATACACCAGAAGTGCTATAAACAACACCCAACGTTATTTCACATTCATTAGCACAGGCTGCTGTAAAATTTTCTCAATGACCTTTTCAGGTACAATGAATGTCTTACATGACAATAAAATTTCCTAAAATTTTACTGTTATGTCAGGCCCTTACATATTATAGTCATTGACCGCTATATCTCTTCAGGTCCAATTATGAATCTTCCAGATCTTTTCTAAATCCATAAAATACTCATGGATTATCATAATTACACATATATAACTGTCCTGGTTAGTTGTTTGTTAAGTTGACACAAGTTAGAGTTATCTAAGAAGAGGGAACCATAGTTGTGAAAATGCATTTTCTTTTTATTTATTTATTTTTAATTAAGACATATGAGGGCTTTACTTTTCAGACTGAGTGATGTAGGACAAACATACAATTAGGATTAGTGTCCTTTGCAAGTCATTTGGTTGAAGTGCTCATTGGCAGAAATGACAGGAAAATGAATCTTTAATCAATCCCAGTTTCCTCTTCCTCCCTCCCATGCCTCATGAACCCCCTCCCATACCAGCCCTCCACTCCACAGGGAGGGCGATGCCTTCCAGGAGTGATTAATAAAATCTGTCAAGTCATTTGGAGTAGGGACTAGGCCCTCCCTCCTGTCTCTAGGCTAAGGGAGTATCCCTCCATGGGGAATGTGCTCCCAAAGTCCTTTCGTGCACCAGGGATACATCCTGGTTCCCTGTCAGAGGTCCCTTAGACTGCCCAGGCCTTGTAACTGTTTCTCATACTGGTTAATAAATAAAGCACTGTTGGCCAATAGGAAAGGAAGATAGGAGGGACTAGGAGACAAGGAGGAAGAGGAAGTAGTAAGGAGGAGTCAAGATGGAGAGCCTGGAGAGAACAGAACTGCCATTCCTCCGCTCTCGGTAAGACCACGTGGAAATACATAGAAATGGGTGAATAATTAAGGCAGAGCTAGCCGATAAGAAACAAGTAACTGGCCAACAGAATTATATCTAATACAGAGTCTCAGTGTGTTATTTGGGGCTGGCGCAGCAGTGGGACAAGACCAGCGGCAGCGGGCGGAAAACCTATACACCTTACACCTCTTTTATTGCTCTCTCCCTATGTCCCTGCCCCAACTCCATCTTCTTGATTCCTCAGGTTCCCATCCCCCATTCCCTCCCTTCTATTCTTCCCAGTTTACCCAGGAGATCTTAACTATTTCCCTTCCTGGGGCCCTCCACATGTGTCTTTCTTAGGGTCCCCCCTTTTTAACCTAGCTTCTTATTAAGAATTGATGAGGTAGGACTCCCAGCTCGCTGTAGGTGGTGCCTCCCCTGGGCAAGTTGTCCTGAGTTACAGATGAAGACAAACTGAGCAAGCCATGCGGAGCAAGCCAATAATCAGCACTTCTCTGTGGTCTCTGCATCACTCCCTGCCTTCAGGATTCTGCCTTGAGTCCCTGCCCTGACTTCCCTCAGTGATGGAGTATGATCTGAGAGTTATAAAATGAAATACCCTTTCCTCCCCAAGTTGCTTTTGGTCACGGTGTTTTGTCATAGCAATAGAAACCCTGAGACAATAATGAAACATTTCACAGTGATGAGAAAGCAAGATTAAAAGCCACCATCTTATGGCATTCAATTGTTAGAGGGACTGTGTAAGTAACTTTGTGCAGGTACCTTGGAAGTCCATTGGTCTCCATTCCAAATAAATACAAATTGGTTCTGGGACTTAATGGCTACAGGAATACTAAAAGAATATGTAAGAAATCCAAAAGAATATGAGATACCATGAGTTGCATCAACTTTTTATAGTCATGAGAGTAATGTTTGGTACAACAGCATGAGTGGGGAGAGTATTACTTCATGATCTCTCTATAATCCAGGCATTTAGGAGTCATGTGGCTTCTTTACTGGCCATATTGGACTGTTGTAAATTAGCTTTAGGCTGCTTGGATGACTTTTTAAATACTTACTTTAATTTTTTATATATATGTATATGCACCTGAGGGCACATATGTATTCCAGGTACATGCTGGTGACCACAGAGGACAAAAGAAGGATGCCAGAGTCCCTGAAATTGGAGTTAGAGGTGATTGTGCATGCTGGAACTGAACCCAGGACCTCTACAAGAGCAACAAGTTCTCTCAACTGCTGGGCCATTTCTCCAGCTCTATGAAGGGTTTTTTTCAATACAAGTTTGTTTTGTTCTGTTTTGTCCCAGAAGACACTCCAAATCATACTTATAATTCAGGATTTTGTTTCTGGAGATGTGTAACTTAGATCTTACTCATCAAAAGGAACTGCTGCACTGTTCAGACACATAGATATCATCCAAAAACTTTCTGACATCCTTGTTTTTAACTGTTGTGGCTTGCTGCATCTGAGACACTAAATTTGAAACAAGTTCAAAATAATTTTCTTCAAGGATGAATTCATTCTTCTGGGCTTGATAGACAGAACAACCAACACCTGTTCTCAACCAAACCCTGTGGATGTATTTTTCACCCAACCTAAATCACAACATTGATGGGGAAGTGAGATCACAGAGACCACATCTTGTAATGAAAGACCATCATAACTCCCTCAATCATGTTCTGAAAATGACTGCAGATTGTTTGGATGGTGACTAGTTCCTTTCTATGACCTTATCATTTGTCAGTCCAATGCCTCTTCTTTTCCTTTCCAAGGACTTACAGCTCTACATTTCTGTGATTGAAGTCCCTCTGGAGGGTTCCCCTGGCATGCTTCAAAATCACTGTGTGCCCCTTCAGAGTGATGATGACATTTTCTGGAATGTCAACAGTCTGATTGCTGAGAGTGGTCTTCATTCTCAAAGTAGATGGGGCAAAGAGAGCTCTATGAATAATTTTCTTAATTCTTTGAGGGAGGCTATGATACCCTCATATACCTCTTGTTTAGTATGGGGGCAGGTGGAGACTGACTTTCATTTTGTCTAGCCTTTAGTATTTGTACTCTCAGTCAGTGTGTAGCTTGTCTCAGAGGTACATTTTCTCCTGGTGTTTTCTTTTAGGAACTAAATATAAGTCATATATATGTATGTATGCATTGTGTATGTATATACATAGAGGGAGAGAATAACTGCTTAGCCTTCTTATACTGTTTCATATTTGTATCCATCTACAGATGTCCATTGCCTTCTCTATTTTATGAAATTGGCATAAATTATGGTATGCTATGCTCATGTCCATAATTTGCAATGAGAAATCAGTTCCTTTTTATTTTTAAAACAGTTATTATTTTACAAACCAATTCCAGTTCCCTCTCCCTCCCATCCTTCCACTCCACCCAACTTCTCCCCATCCACTCCTTGGAGAGGGTGAGACATCCCATGGTGGAGCACCAAATTCTGTCTCATCATTTGGGTCAGGACTGGGGCTCTCTCCCTGTACCTAGGCTGAGCAAGATATCCCTCCATAGGGAATGGGTTCTAAAAAGTCCATTCATGCACTAGGGATAAATATTGGTTCCACAGCCAGCGGCCCCATAGACTCCCCAAGCCCTCCAACTAACACCCATGTTCAGGGGGCCTAGTTTGGTCTTATGCAGGTTCTCCAGCTGTCCATCTGAAATCAGTGAGTTCCTACTTGCTCAGGTCAGCTTGTTGTAATTTAAGAAAAGCAGCATGTGAGAAAAAGATGCCATGCGACTGAGTTCAAGCAGGGGAACTTTTTATTAGGTAAATGGATCATAAAAAGGGAAAGGGGGATAGGGAGACTGGCCTCTGGGGACAGGAGCAGCAGGAGAAAGGAAAGAGGGAGAGAGAGAGAAAGAGAGAGAAAGAGAGAGAGAGAGAGAGAGAGGATGGGAGGTGGGCAGGGCCCTTTTAAAAGGGAACATACTGAATGTGCACAGGTGGTGCTCTTAGTGGCTGCAGCTGAGCTCAAATCCTGTCAGAACCCCAAGGACAGGACAGTACAGATGCCTGAATACTAACACAGCTGTTTCTGTGGGTTTCTCCATCCTGGTCTTGACCCCTTTACTCAACACTCCTCCCTCTCTGCAACTGGACTCCAGAAGTTTGTCAAGGGTTCAGCTGTGGGTGTCTGCTTCTGCTTCCATCAGGTACTGGATGAAGGCTCTAGGATGGCATTTAAGGTAGTCATCAATCTCATTATAGGAAAAGAGCTCTCTTTGCTTAGATTCTTAGTTGGGGACATCCTTGTGAATTCTGGGGAATTTATTTATCAAGATCTCTTTCCTTGTTCTCCCTCTCTGTCCTTTTGCCAACTCATCCTTCCTGATCCCTCATGTTGTCCTCCTCACTCTCCCCCTCCTCTTTTTCCTATCTCCCTCCACATTACCCAGGCTTCCAATTTGCTCAGGAGATCTTGGCCCTTTTCCCTTCTCTGGAGGGGTGGTGTCCATGTATGTCTTGCTTAGGGTCCTTTTCTTTCCTAGCTTCTCTGGGGTTGTGGATTATAGACTGGTTGTCCTTTTCTTTATGTCTAATATCCACTTATGAGTGAGCACAGACCCTATGTGTCTTTCTGTGTCTGGGTTACCTTACTTAGGATGGTTTCTTCTAGTGCCATCCATTTGTTTGCAAATTTCAGGATGTCATTGTTTTTGTTTGTTTGTTTTGTTTTGTTTTCCACTGAGTAGTACTCCATTGTGTAAGTGTACCACATCTTCTTTATCCATTCTTCAGTTGAGGGGCATCTAGGTTGCTTCCAGGTTCTTGCTATTACAAATAATGATGCTATGAACATAGTTGAGCACATATCCTTGTAGTATGAGTGTGCATCCTTTGGGTATATGCCCAAGGGTGGTATTGCTGGGTCTTGAGATAGAAAGCAGCTCTTACCAAAAAAAAATTTACATAAAAGTTCTAGTCTTGCCACTTTGCTGAAGGTGTATATCAGCTGTAGGAGTTCCCTGGTAGAGTTTTTGGGGTTGCTTATGTAAACTATCATATCATCTGCAAATAGTGACAGTTTGACTCCTTCCTTTCCAACTTGTATATCCTTGATCTTCTTTTGTTGTCTTATTCCTCTAGCTAGAACTTCAAGTACAACATTGACTTCATATGGAGAGAGTGGACAGTGTTGTCTTGTTCCTGATTATAGAGGAATGGCCTTACACTTCTTTACATTTACATTGATATTGGCTATTGGTTTACTGTATATTGCTTTTATTAAGTTAGGTATATTCCTGTTATCCCTGATCTCTCCAAGACCTTTATCATGAAATGGTGTTGGATTTTGTCAAAGGCTTTTTCTGCATCTAGTGAGATGATTGTGTCATTTTTCTTTTTCAGTTATTTATGTAGTGAATCACATTGATAGATTTTTGTATGTTGAACCATTCCTGCATTCTTGGGATGAAGCCTACTTGGTCATGGTGGATTATTTCTCCGATGTGTTCTTGGATTTGACAGGCTACAGAAACCCACAGAGACAACTGACCTGAACAAGGGGAAGCTCATGGACCCCAAGATTGATAGCTGGGAAATCAGCAATGGACTGACTCAGAACCCCTGAACATTGTCTCGGTTACAAGGCCTGAGCAGTCTAAGGGACTTCAGACAGTGGAACCAGGATGTATTCCTGGTGCACGAAAGGACTTTGGGAGCACATCCCTATGAAGGGGCACTCCCTTAACCTAGAGACAGGAGGGAGGGCCTAGTCCCTATTCCAAATGACTTGACAGACTTTGATGATCCCTCCTGGAAGGCATCACCCTCCCTGTGGAGTAGATGGGGAGTGGGATGGGAGGGGGGTCAGGGAGGATGGGAGAGAGGATGGGAAGTGGGATTAATATGTAAAATAAAAAATAATAATAATAAAGAAAAAAGAGATATTAATGAAAAAATTCTAGTCATGAAACATAATAAAGTAATGCAATGTACTAATTTGTTAAAAAGGGATGAATATAAATTGTATATCATCTGACATAAAGAAACAGGTATATAAGTGACTGCATAATAAAATAGTATAAGCAAAGAAGCTGAAGATCCCAAGCCTTCATATACTAACTGTACAATTATAGTTATTTTTAGTATACAAAAGATATCTATTTTCCCAGAGGATATTAAATGGATATGTTTCACACAGAATCAGGGAAGGTACAGTCCAGTGATGTACTCGACAGGAAACTCATTGTTGGTATCCCTGCCATTGCTAGACTAATGGGACAACATGGAGAAAAGTACTCTGAAGTGTTTATCTAATTATTCTTTTTCAATAAAACATCAGCAGTCAGATATTGGGGTAAGGACTTGAGTGATCAGAGAAGCAATAGAGAAGCCACCAGTGACATCCTTTCTTCCATTCCTCAATCCAAAAAAAGCTGTGACCCTCTCTCAGCACTGCCTTACTACTTCCTGTCTCCTATTTATCCTCAGTTCTCCAAGACTTCTGTGGTTAATTTTAGTCAGCTAGTGGATAGCTCCGCCCTCTGACTCAAAGCAAACATTTTATTGTCAGAATGAAATCAAAATATCAAACAACGTCTAAGAAAATAACCTCACTTCAGTAGCATATTCTATTGCCCACAGAAGGGGTCATGCCACACCACAGCCATGCATTTCCTATAATTGTGTCCCATAGGAATACTTTCAGAGATTGACATATATTTTCCCTAGTCTGTTAGATGTTTTGAGTGCATGTTCATACTCACACAGCAGAGCACACTCATTAAGTAATCAAAACACTTCGTATCACATAGAAGAGTATGAACACCCTGAAACTTCCCTCCATGACTTCTCCACCCTGAATCATATGTGGGTATGTTGGGTATTTTTCCCTTAACTCTGATGGTTTCAATTTTGTGGAGAGATGTACAATAAATTCTGGACTCTGAATTGGGACAACCAAGACTAAAGAATAATTTTGACAAGTCCAGCTTGACAAGTAAATTAGTTAATTACAGAGTATTGGATAGCTTATAGGTAGTTACATTCACCTACCAAGTTCTTAATTTATAGAGCTCTAAATTTATATTGCTCTCAGAAAATGGCAGAAATAAAGAAGACTTATAAAGGAACTGTGTGTGTATGGAGGGTATATATGAAATTTTTGTCTTCATTAGAAATTTCAAAGGTTCTTTCAAGGTCTGTGAAGAATTATGCTGGGATTTCGGGAAAAGTTTTAAAAAGATAATAATATGGCCAGTTTGTTACATAAATTAACTTTCTGTGTATAAATTATTCTGAAAATTCCTGTGTATATTTTTAAAAATCAATAGAAAAAAATTAATGTTTTTTGTATATTCTGTTGTAAGAATTTATTCCTGTTACTGCAACATACTCAGGATTCTTCACATTATGGAAAAAAAATCTTTGTCTATTTAAATGGATGACGCCAAGGCCACTTGAGTTTCTATTACTCTACTTTTTTTTCTAGTACCACTGGGGTTAAGCTAAATTAAATAATTTTCTGTGCAAAAAAAAAGAGAAATTTCAAAGGTCATAGCATGCACACTATCAAACTATCAGACAGATGGTTGTGTTTGCTGCAGTCTGCATACAGGTATATAAAACAACTAAATGATGCCTAGCTGTTAAGTGGTGTTACTTTGGCCAGAATGTGGATAACTGGTTCCCCCACAAAGCTACATTGTTCATTGACACTGTCCTTCCAGTTACAATAACTTCATCTCTGTCCCTTTGGTGCTTCCAAGGGCAGACTCAGAGCTTAGGCATCATGACAGAGGTAATAGGAAAAAGTTGAGCAAGGTTGTAGATAGATAGTGTTCATAAACTTTCTGTTCCATATCTTATTTAGTAATGTTTTTTCAGTTCTATCCAAACAAAAATTAATTGTTGATTGAATACAAAGTCTAGAGAAAGGTGGCCATGGTCATGTTTATTTGTTTAATGAAGGGTTCAACAAGGGGACAAGCTCCCTCAAAACAAATGAGAGTTACTATATTTGGTGGAGGAATGAACAAACCATTGTATTAAAATTGATTGCTTTAGTGTCTAATAGCCCAGGCTGGTTTGCCAGCTCCTTGAGGACAACTTGTCTTCAACTTTTTTGTATTTCCAGTGTTGAATCCAGTGCCTGGACAATTAAGGTGTTCATTAATTCAAGATATATCTCTTTTTAAGTGTAATGGTAGAGTGAATCATAGCATCAATAGCATGTAGTCCAGTCTGTGGAGTGGGAATGGAATCAGCAAATATCTTCTCATAATCAGTACATCTAATTTTTGTCCCTGAGTCATAGGTGACATCTCAATCAATTAGATAAGCTATTAAAAAGCTTTAAAGGCTGGAGATATAGCTTAATCAGTAAAGTGCATAAGCATAAGGACCTGTATCTGATCCCTAGGACACATTTTTTAAAAAAATCTAAACATAATGTCATGTGCTTGTAGCCCCAGAGCTAGAAAGAGAGAGAGACAAGTAGATCCTTAGGGCTCACTGAATATCCAGGCTAGCTGGCTTTCTGAGCTCAAGGCAAGTGAGAGACATTTTCTCAAAAACAAAATATAAACAGCACATGAGAAGTGTGAAATGATAATACCTCAAGGTCGTTCTCTGACCTCTACATCCACATAAATGCATGTACCTGCCCCCTCCGTGAATGCACCTTTACATGCATATACTCATACATACACATGTATCTTCACACACATGAACACATGTACAAACATACTACACACACACACATGAGAGAGAGAGAGAGAGAGAGAGAGAGTATACAATCAATTAACATCTGAAGACAATCCTGTTCCAAAGCTCATGGGATTTCAGCCAAATGATTGTTTCTTAGGTACCTGTTATGTGCTAGGTGTTAGAATAATAGAAATTAATCATAGTTTTCCAAGGATCTGACAGGCTGGTAATGGAGCCATATAGATAGTTATATCACTAAAAATTCATAAACACATGTGATAATAGAGAAGGGACACCTCCTTCAGCTGCTGGATCAGCTATGGGCAGCCTACATGGCTTTAAACAATAGGTTGGTCATTTAGCAAGATGTGAGCACTTAGGGGTCATTTGGCCCAGAGTAGAAGGAAAGAAATCGCACACAGAATTTCCTCAGAGAGGATGGTGGGGAAGTTGAGGGTAGATCACAATGTAGGCAGATTGCAGAGCCTCAACACTGCCACTGGTAATGTTAGTGTTGCTGCTTCACTTTGCATTGTTTCTCCAGTAATGTCTAAGCTGTGTTCTGATGCCATAGGGATTCAGATTCTAGGCTATTTATTTATAACTCTTTACCTAGTTTTAATAGGCAAGTTTCTTATATTTGTGTTCTCCTTGGCTCTTTAGATAGAAAAGCTTTATTTGGGTCTTCCTATCACCTTCTTGCTCATCAGTGTCTTTCTCTCTGGCAGTGTTCCTGATGATGGAGCAAATTATTTATGCTGGGGAACAGAAAAACATCTACGAATTTAGAATATTCTAGTGATTTTTCCAAGTGGTAGGAAAATCTGAATCCCTTTCCACACCCCAAAAAAATCTTAAACACTCATTTCATCTTTCCAAATATAGAAAAGTGAGTGTAAGTTCCATGTGCACCCAGAACCATGTTGAAGCCCCCAGAAGATAGCATGGGCATAAAAAGTGTTCAGTGAGATGGCTGAGTTGCTGAAAATGGTCTGGTTAGAGTTGTTGGGCTGTGCCTTCCCTTTCAACTTGTACTGGGCTGCTACCTTATCGGTTGTGGCTCACCAGGA
Organism: Phodopus roborovskii; assembly: GCF_943737965.1. Classification (NCBI taxonomy): domain Eukaryota; kingdom Metazoa; phylum Chordata; class Mammalia; order Rodentia; family Cricetidae; genus Phodopus; species Phodopus roborovskii. The sequence continues at coordinate 2,586,684 of NW_026125675.1, read as the reverse complement.
GTCTCCTGAGGGCACCTTTGACTTCTTTGTTCCTTAAGCTATAGATCATAGGGTAAAGCATTGGGGTTACATTGGTATAGATTAAGGACACAATTTTGTCCTGTTCAGGGGTGTAGCAGGACTTGGGACGAATGTAAATGAATATTGCACAGCCATAGTGCATAACAGAGACTAGCAGGTGGCCAGCACAGGTGGAAAAAGCTTTGCTCCTGCCTTCTGCTGAATGGATTCTGAGGATGGCAGCAATAATGAATCCATAGGAAAACAAGATCAACAAGAAGGGTATCAACAGAATCAGCATGCAGACAAGGAAGACTGCAATCTCATTGGCCCGTGTGTCAGAGCAGGCTAAGAATAGAACAGCAGGAATGTCACAGAAGAAATGGTTGATGACATGGGACTGACAGAAGGGAAGAAGGAATATCAGCGTGGTAAGGGTAAGTGAAAGTGTAAAACCACTGATGCATGCCAGAGCCAACATCTGCAGACAGAGTGCCCTGGTGATGATGAGTGTGTAACGCAGTGGGTTACAGATGGCCACAAAACGGTCATAGGCCATTGCAGCAAGAAGGAAACACTCTGCTCCACCCAGGGCAATGAAGAGGTGCATTTGCAGAGCACATCCCAGAATGGGCATTCTCTGGTTTTTGGACAGGAAACTGGCCAGCATGTTAGGAACAATAACTAATATGTAACAAATTTCAATGGCAGATAGGTTTCGAAGGAAGAAATACATAGGTGTCTGGAGGTGTGTATCAATGAGGGTAATGAGTACAATAGTTGTATGGCCTGCTAGTGTGATGAGATGCATAATTAGAAAGAGTCCAAAAAAGAGGATCTGTAGTTCGGCCAGGTCCCCAAAGCCTAAAATAATAAATTCAAAGCTCAAGGTGTGGTTTTTCTTCAATGGTTCCATCTTTTAGTCTCCTCTATAGAACTATTGCGCTGGAAAGGAGACATTTCTAGCAATTCTCTAAGCCATGGGAAATCCTAAAGCCCTTTCCACAGATGGAAATTTAGTCTGCTCTTCCAGGAATAATCCTTGACCTCATTCTACCAACTTTAAAATTCTTCCCTTCGTTGGTATAGAATGAAAAACTGCTTGCGTGAGCACTTTAATTCATATATTGAGTTGTGACGGTGAACCAACACACTTAGCCTCTAAAGTTGTTTTTTCCTAGACCTTAAGGAAATGCTTCCAACAAAGATGCTATACATTTTCAACAGTTATCTGAGATAGAAGTAGAGACTGAGATGGATATTTAAGTAAGGTTTATATGGAGACTGAAGTTTTAATGTTATTGGTTGGAAATGATGTAGTGATGAAAAGAATTCCTGTAGGAAGGAAGGTATAATGAGTTAATCTTAGGTACTTTTGAATGTGTACATTAGTTATATTGTTATCGCCTTACTACCACCTCCAAACTCCCAGGATTTCTGCAGTCAATGGGCTATGAACAGGATGCCAGAGAGGAACACCACATACCTTGCAGTAGCTGCTTTCTTTCCTGTTTGTTAGCTCTTTGTGGGCACCCTAATTTTTTAAAGATTTATTTATTATGTATATAGTGTTCTGCCTGCATGTATGCCTACAGGCCAGAAGAGGGCACGAGCTCTCATTATAAATGGCTGGGAATTGAACTCAGGACCACTGGAAGAGCAGCCAATGCTCTTAACCTCTGAGCCATCTCTCCAGCCCCATATACCAACTACCTCCTAAATGTTTCCTCTAAACCCTTGGTTGAATTAGTTCCTTCCCTATGTTCCTACAGCCTTCCAGGCTTCCATAACCATGTTGTTTACCACTGATTCCTATAATTCATTGATTATTTCTCTTTCTACTTTACCCTCTTATGGATTCCAGAATGGCAAGAATGGTGTCTCATTCTGTTTCTAAAGCAATGGCTGGTACATATTAGGAACATCAATAAATCATGTGAGCCTGTTCACCTGTTGAGTTTCTGAATGAATATCACTTTCTCATTTCTTCATGCTCCACAGTTGATATCAGGTCCGGCCTAAAGAAGAATAGGGAGCAAAAGACTGGACTAGGTCATAGGGTAGGAACACAGAGTGAATAGAACAGAACTGGAACAGACTTGGAGGCAGTGGATGGTTAAATGAACAATGCCTTGCCTGATGTGTTTTCTGGATTTCAGAGAAGCTTACTTTCCCCTTGCCTTGGTCCAAAATAGAAACAAAAAGTCTTTGCTTTCTTCCTATGCTCCCTTCCATCACAGGAATGAGAAATGGGAAGGTTTCCAAGGGGGTAGGTATTCAGAATAATCAAGAATCAACAAGAGGTGCTAGAGATATGGCTCAGAAATCAAGAATGCTTGTTGCTCTTTCAGAGAAACCAGGCTTTGTTCCTAGCACCCACATAGGGGATCACAACCATCTATGTCGCCAGTTTCAAAGGCTATAGCATCCTCTTCTGACCTCTGTGGCCACCAGGCATGCACATGGTACACATTCATACATGCAGACAAAACACCCATACACACAAAACAAAATAAATAAATCTATTTTTTAATCATTAAGCATTAAGAACTTTGTAGGAGTGAGATTGCTACCAAAGGAGCTCATTTGGGGGAGATGTGACATTTCTGATAGAACTACTGAGGCTCAAAGTAGTACCAGTAAAATCAGAAAGCTGATTTTTATTTGGCTTTGTGTGGCATAGGTGGTGGTTATAATTGACATTTTCATATTGAGTAGTATTTTGATATACACATACCCAATAGGGCATGTGACAGATCAACATGCCCCCTTTTCAACTTAAAACAGAGCACTACAAAGCTGTTCACCCTGAGTGGCCTACCCCGTGAGCATGTTCCTATCACTGGTCCTGCTTCAGATATTACAATAAGCCCTTGCTCAAATTTCCATGTTCTAATGGAGCCCATATTAACTTCCCTCTTCAGCCATCTCCTCCACCTATAGTCACAAAAGCCCTGTTGAAAAGATTAGCAGAGACCAATGTAAACAGCTTCTTTCCCCATCAGAAACTTAAATAGCCTGAGCTTAACTCCTTTTTATGACTCAGCCTAGGCTTTCGCCTTCTTCATGCTCTGCCTCCCCCACAATCTCTTCTTTAGTCTGTAATAACTCTGTGAATAAATGTGTGCTTCTGGATTTTTGTCTTTTTCTGGATGAATACCATTGGCTTTAACTTTGCCACACCCAATCTTTTCTACTCTTTATTACTGTGTCACTGCTACAGAGAAATGAGAATATCTTTCTTTCATTGGGTCATAAACCTTGAAAATGCTGAAAATACAAAAATTCTGAAAATAGAAATCACATATGATCAAAACATTGAAATGTAAGAAAGATCAGTTTATGTAATAATTTCTGCTCCTTCTGTCCTCTCTTATTCTCCAGGAAAAGCCATTTCCTTCTGTTTTGTCTTATGCACATAAACATGCTTTTTTCAGGGCATGGTGGCATACATCAATAAACTGAAAACTTGTGAAACTTAGGCAAGATCATCAGGAATTCAAAGCCAGCCTGAGCTATAATAGTGATTTCCAGATCATATTGGGATACACGAGACTCTGTCTACACACACACACACACACACACACATATATATATATATATATATATACATATATATATATATAAACACAGACATACACAGCTGCACATACTGATAGACATATACATTGCCATACATAGGCTCATATATATATAGATATGTGTGTGTGTGTATCACTTTAAAACATTAAATGAGATCATGATATACAAGCTGATTATTATAATAATATGACCCTGAATAATAATTGAGAGGTTTTTTTAGTCAGCACAGATCAGTTACTTCATTTTTTCTAGTTGCTGAACTGCATAATTTGATTGCACTGCAAATTAATGAATTATAACCTATAATTCATTATCACATATTAGTAACACATAGTATAATGAGTAAACAAAAATGTAATCAAAATAATTTGAGATCTAATCAGACTCTCATTACTTTAACATTCAAGTGGTTTCCTTTTTTTCTTATTATATTTGATGCTACAAAGCACATTCTAGGACACAGAGTATTTGCTAGACTGTGAAAGCTTTCAGGGTATCTTCCCCAAATCTTTTTTCACAATCTTGATCACCTCTAGAAAAGGGGTTTAGGTTACCTGAGAGGGCAAGATCTGTGCCTGGGGGGAACCTGGCAAGCTGCTTTGTCTGGTATCTTCCTGTTACCATCTTCTGTTGTGGAACCTGAAAAGAACAAAGAAGCTATGTTCAGAGAGCATGAGAGCAAACAAATGACTCTTGCCTAGAAGTACAGCTTCTCAGATCCCAGACAGTGGCTTTCTAGACTGTAGTCTGGAACGTGGAAATATTGCTGATGTCTCTAAGAAAAGTATATCATCTCTGGAAGACCATGTCTTTATAGTAGTTGCCATGGTTTGTAATTTGTTTTAAGCAGCAGTGAAGGCAGAACTCAGAAAGTCCTAGGAGAGGTCAGAAAGGAGGCCGTTCTGGGATGCATTCACCAAGGGGACTGCTTTCCCCAGGTCACACAGCTAGCTGAGCCCATGCCCAAACCTCAATGACTATTGTTTCATTTACAAACCTCAGATAGCTCTTAGCAATGTTGTTTATGTCAGATCTACTGAAACTTCAGTCCCTATTATGCAATCACCATGGTGAATGTGGCTGATTTGAAAAGGAAGGCAAAAAACCATAAAATTTGGCTCAGGCCAAAAGTGGGCAATGAAGCCTGATATTGATATCCTGATAATTATTTCCTTTCACTCTGCTGAGTTTCATAGATCTCTACAATGGATAGGAATGGCAAAGGGTTCTCAAGGCTTCCCTTTTAATCTATATTCTCAGTTGCCAGAATGGCATCCGTCTTTACAGAACCTTGACAATAGCATAATAGAGCTGCCTAACCTCCTGGGGTTAGGGGGAACAGCAGTCTTGTGTTCTAGACAGTATCATGGAGAAGGCCTCTCTATATATATCATAAAACAAGAAACATGAACTTCAAATATCACTCTATGAGTTCAATTCTGTTTGAACCATTCCAGTTGTTTTTATCTCCACCTACACTTCCAAAAAGGCTCCCACTATTCCAAGGAAATAGCACTTTTCTGGGTCTTTTACTTTTTTCTTTCTCCTTCTTGTCTTTTTCTCTCCCCTTTTGGCCACAGTTCCTAAAGCTAAAATTACTCTGTTTTTAATGAAAACAAAGACCATCAAAGATATTATTATAAATACACACAGAACATGCTTTGAGAATAGTTGTGATATTTTCCTTGCACACAGAAATCATGTACAACAGTAACAGCATCAAGGATCTGCTTCTAGGACTGTCCACTCTTTAACATTTGAGATATGGTGTGAACATCTATAAATGTGGTATCACACATCATAACTATTCAGGAACACATTTTGCCTGTGGGAAACAGGTTAGATACATGCATAAGCCAAGCCAGCAAATGGCTTAAAACCACAGGAAAGGCCAGGCCTGTAAGCTGAGAGCTTGTGTTCAGAGACTGCAGGACTCTTGTACCAGGCAGCTTTTGCACCCAGAATTGAGCATAGGCTTGAAAGAGGGAATGGAATGAGAAAGGTTTCAAATATAAACTTAACAACACTTTGAAAGTAAAGCACTTCAAATGAAACCTAAGAAACTGCCACTTGTTCAAATTGATACATGTTATGAAACAGTGAAAGTGAATCCCAGTGAGTTAGATGATAAAATTTATCATGACCTTTCTGCTCTTGCCCTGGATTTGGAGGGAGAAGGCATGGCTTGGACATATAGAATGACACGGGTGACCTTGTAGACCATATGTGCCATGGGAATGTTCCATACACAACTATGCCATTGGTACCAAGGACCATGAATTAATTCAAATGAATGTGGTTTAAATTTAACAAGGTTACAAACATGTTAAATAGCATTCGCAGAATGAGTGAGTCAGATGATTGTATTGTATGATTGGTAAAGGCTGAATCATCTCAAAGAACTGACTGGAGGTAACTGCGGATGTGGAATAGTTGTCATAAACAATGAGAAATAATAAAAATTTCATAAGTCACTGAATGAATATGGATGGTGGCTTAGGTTCCAAAATTTTGGCTCCACAAGCCATCCAAAACCTCTATCTGGGGCTGAAAAGAGGTTGAAGAGAGTGAGTCGGGACTGTGATCTCTTTTGATTTTACCTAATAGATCAATAGCTATATTTTTGAAGATATTTTTAAAACCCTCATTGAACTTAAACTCACAAATATCATTGATTTTGAACTTTACAGTTTTCCAAGGAAATCTATGGTTAGGAAAGAATTCATATTTGGAACAATTAATTATTATTAGAGTGAATTCTTATAATTATAGTATGATCTTATTGTAAAAGTTCCTGTGAGATATACTGGGCAGTGGTGCCTAGAGATAATTTGAGATGAGAAAAAATAAATAATAAGCTTTGTCAATAAATAAACCATCTCTGTGTGAAGGGAAATAGAATAGGCACATTCTGCAGGTGGATGGGGGTGGGTGGGTATGGGAACAGGAGGGACAGTTGAGGGGGAAATGGAGGGACAGAGTATGGTGAAAGACAGCTGCAATTGGGAGTGGGGCATTAGGGAGTAGTGTGGAAACCTGGCACAGTGGAAACTTCCTAGAATCTATGCAGTCACCCTAGTGAGGACTACTAATAGTGGAAGATACAGTATCTGAACTGGCCATCTTTTTAGCCAGGCAAGGCTTCCAGTGATGGAACTGGGTTACACTTTGTTGAGTTGTTGGCCAGGGAAGTCCTGTGGAGATATCTATACAGCTCAGACTTATGCTGGGACAGAATCTTGTACTCTGAAAACTGACAGTGGGGCCCCATTGCTGAGGAAAACTTTCACTCAGCTCAAAGAACATTGAGAGGTGTAGCTGATGCAGGCTTGGAGCCTTCACTCCTAGGTTTGAGTCTCCTTGGTGAAGGAAAGTACTCTGCAGGCTATGGAAAGAGAAACCTGGACACCAACCCAGCCATAAAACCCTCCACCTACAATCTGTCCTACCTGAAAGATGCATTGGGGAAATGATGGTGTAGTATTTGTCAGAGTGGACAACTAATGTTTGGCTTAATTTGAGACTTACTTCCTGAGAGGGAGCCCATGCCCAGCACTTCCAGGATGGCCAAGAACTGGAGACTGGACATCCCAGAGACATAGGGTACAACCAATCATGACTGACAAAAAAGCCAATGGAATAATTTATAATAATATTCTGCTATACTCTAGATCAGTGACTTGTCATCAGAGAGGGTTCCTCTGGCAGTAGATTAGAGTGGATGCAGAGACTCATAGCCAGACATTATGTGGAGAAAGAGTCTAAATTAGAGGTCTCCATTGGGTCCCTCCCCATTGAGATCATGGAACCCTGTGAAAAGGGGAGGAAATACTGTAGGAGTCAGAGGGGATGGAGGACACAAGGAGAACATGGCCTACAGAATCAACTAAAGCAGGCCACACATGGGCTTATGGAGACTGAAATGGCAAACACAGGGCCTATGTGAGTCTGCACCAGGTCCTCTGAGTTTATGACTGTTAGCTTGGTGTTTCTGTGAGACTCCCAACTGTAGGGGTACGGGTGTCTCTGACACTTTGCCTGCTCTTAAGACTCACTTCCTCCTGTTGGGTAGCCTTGTTGAGCCACAATAGGAGGGAGGGTTTTGCCTTGTCTGATTCTATCTTGTTTTGTCCTGTCTGGCTGTCATCTTTTGGAGGCCTGTCCTCTTCTGGTGAGGAAAAGGGAGGGGGCTGTGGTCCTGGGGGAGAAGGGAGGTATGGGAGAGGTAGGAAGAGTAGAGGTAAGGGAAACTGTGGTTGGGATGTGTTAGGAGTTAACTTCCACTTAAAATTTAACAAAAGCTTAAAAAAGGGTTTTAGAAACAAAAGAACAAAGATAAGCAAGGTTTCTTGCTAACAGCATTTTTCTGGGTTGGACTCTGTTTTGCGAAAGACAAGCAGATATTTGTGCAGCTCCTTTAAGGGAGATTTCCTGACTCAGCATAAGCAGCAAAAAAAAAAAAACAAAAAAAACAAAAACAAAAAAAAAAAAAAAAACGCACGACTTTTAAGAAGCACTGCTAACAATTCGTTGGTGTGTACGAGAGCTGGCAATGGCAGTGACCACATCTCCAAGCCGGCAACATGCTGCGGGATGGTAGTGCAGACCAAGGAAATGAGCATAGCTCTCAGTTCTGCAGTAAAAGTATCCGCCACCATCTTGGATAGATCACGGCTAATACAACTATGACTTTCATTTTAGCAATGTCATTGCTTACCAGATAAAGGACTCATGGCCAGAAAAAGATAAAGATTTACAGTAAAGACAGGTTCACATTTAAAAAAAAAAAAAAACCCTCTAAAGGTTTACAGTGTGTTTTAAAATATACGTAGGCTTGAGAGAGAAAAAGAAAGAGGATAAATGGTTTAAAAAAAATAAAAAGACAGAGAACAGCTGGGTGTGGTGGCACACGCCTTTAATCCCAGCACTAGGGAGACAGAGGCAGGCAGATCTCTGTGATTTCAAAGTAAACCTGGTATGCAGAGTGAATTCCAGGACAGATAAAAGTTACACAGAGAAACCCTGTCTCAAAAAATTAAAAAATAGAAGTAAAAGAAACAGAGTAATAAAAAAGCCACATAAAGTTGGAGAGAATCTGGATACTGTACAGTATTATATTGTCTTTGTATCTTTTGACTGCTGAGGAAATAACAACGGTTAAAACAAATGCTGCTATATCAATCCAATTTATATATTTTAAAAATTCTTTGACTCCAAAATTTAAGTCTAAAGATAGGTTACTGGGGAAAATGATTTCTATTTTTGTTTCCATAGAAAATGAAAAGCTGTACATTCCTTCCAGACTAATGTGGTTTGATCAAGCAAGACCCCGTGAAACAACGTCCCAGGTAATCCAACATTCAAAATAGTTGGGACAAGCCAGCCTTGCAGACTACAGCCAGGATTTCTTCATCTTCTTAGGATTCCCCATGACAGCGCCCTTTACCAGCAGGAAGTAGTTTGGAAAGAACGATGCCCAAATTCCCAAATATTGTTTATAAATGTTTTCATTTAAATGGGTTGGTTATAAATGGTTAATTATCACAACCAATAATTTTAAAGGTAAAAAGGAGATTATGGTATAGATATGAATACTTTGTTTTGGAATGGATTTTCATTTCCTTTAAAGGAAATTTTGTGATTACGTATATTTCTCCTCTTGTTTAGGTATTGTGTTTATATAGCTCAGTTAGAAATGTAATGTATAATTTAGTGCAGATTATAGATAGTTACCTATAATAGTCAAAACTTAGAGTTAAGTTAGGTTTTCTAGATATACAGAGATATATTTCAAATGGATAAGCATTCTTCAAACCTTTCAAAGACCTACAGAATATGGCATTTAAAATGGTTTAGGGTTTTTCTTGACAATGAGACACAACTGCTCCTGGAAACACCACCTTCATCAGAAAGGAAGATGAAGTTTGCTTTCAATGTGGCAAGACTAGCCATTTGAGCACAATATTGCTCTTGTCTGGACTGTTTGACTTCATGCTGTATAAACTGGACATGCAGGACCCACAGGAAAGTGACTGCTGATACAAGATGGACATTGTTATAGGATTCCTGCTTCATGGAAGACTCTGCCAGACATTATGCAGAACACAGAGAAAAGTGACTGATAAACCGCAATACAGGTGGACAGTTTAAAGTTTCCTGCTTTACTGAGGAGTCTTCCAGAGACACTATGGCCTATAGGCTGAAGATGGAACATTACAGAAGAACTTCAGGTGAATGACCAGGCAAGTTGTCTCTATCATTTCTTCAGTTTATATATTATCCTTCTATGGTCTTTGAAGGAATTGAAGACAGATAGGTATGGTTATAGTTTTCCCTAGTTAGGATTAAAGATAAGTTACATATAGGACTTTAGACTCATAAAGATGGGATAGATGATAGAATATTTTCTTTAAATCTTGCTAAATGTTAATCGATTAAATATTGCTAACTGTGATACTTATTTGATAACTGTTGTGTGATATATTCTGCTATTCTAAGGTTAAAATCCTTTTTATTTTAGACAGAAAAGTGGAGATGATGGAAAATGTCATTCTGTAAATATGTTTCTCTTATTGGTTAATGAATAAAGCACTGCTGGCCAATAGGAAAGCAAGATAGGCGGGACTAGTTGACAAGGAGGAAAGAGGAAGAGGTAGGGGGGAGATCCAAGATGGAGGACAGAGAGAGAAGAATGCCTGCTCCTCTCTCCAGTAAGAGGAGACCACGTGGAAATATTTAGATTAATAGAAATGGGTTAATAATTAAGACAGAGCTAGCAGATAAGAAACTAGTAACTGGCCAACAGAATTATATCTAATATAGTGTCTCTGTGTGTTAATTGGGGCTGGCACAGAGGTGGGACCAGACCGGCGGGAAAACATACTCGTAACAGGGATGTATTGTATGAAAGAAGAATCTATTTCAACAAAAAAAGGAAAAAAAAAGACTATTGACAAGTGTCTTGCAGAATATTAAGTAGGCAAAGGTGTGTTCTATTTGTTTGCACTATATTTGTTTAAGTATGTAAAGATGTGTTGTATTTTCATTAATTAAATACAATTAACCTGAGCTCAGAGAGGTGGGGTTAGAAACTAGTTGACAGGAAGTAGCAGTTGGGGTGGTGTGGAAGGAGAGGGCTTCTGGGGACACCAATAAAGATAGAAAGTTAGACAGTTGCTACACTCTCTAAACTCGCAGGTTTTTTCACCTAGCCTTCTATTAAAACAATAGCAATTTAGTTAAAGCTACCTTTAAGGGCAGCAGCAGAGCCATTGTCCAGGGGAACAGAATTCCATTCAGGCTACAGCCTGAGTAGCTGGGACACTAGTAGTTTAAAGTGCAGCCACTGTGATGAAGTTAAAACAGCAGTCTCTTTTTAAGTGACTGTTAAGAGAAATCCCTAAACAGATAATAAAGTTATTTGCCACTTTTATATAATCCAATTTTTAAAAAGTGTGTTTGTGAGCTCTAGGTTCAATGAGAGATTCCAGGAATCTACAAAAAAGGCCCAAGCTTAGAAATCCTAGCCATAACCAAGAACTGGCCATCTCCTCTGACCAGATTGGTACATAGTCCAATTGTTATCAGAGAGACATCATCCTGCAACTGATGGAAACAGATGCAGACCCACAACCAAACATTAGGTAGAGTTCAGGGACTCCTGCAGAAGAGGAAGAGAAAGAATTGTAGGAGCAAGAAGGGTCAAGGACACCACAAGAAAATTCAAAAAATCAACTAACAATCAGGGACTCTGCACTAAACTGACCTAGGCACTCTATGTATATGTGACAATTGTGTAGCTTGGTCCTCTTGTGAAACTCCTATTTTACAGGCCTTGGGGACCCTACCCCTAATACTGACTTGCCTTGCCCAGTCTTAATACACGGGGAGGAGCTTAGTCTTACTACAACTTGATATACCATGTTTTGTTGATACTCATGGGAGATCTGCCCTTTCCTGAACAGAAACAGGAGAGTGGATTGGGAGGTGGGAACAGAGCAGGGATGGAGGATGGAACTAGGAACAGAGGAAAGAGGGAAATCTATGGCTGCAATGTAAACTAAGGTAAGAATAATTGAGGAATACATCAATCTTCTTGCTATAAAGGAAGCAGAGCTCAGATTTCACAATTTAATAAAAAACGTAACACAGATACTTGAAGTACATATTTAGAACTGAGTATTAAGAATTACAACATGTAAGAGTTTATTCAGCTTACATTTCCATATCACTGTTCATCACCAAAGGAAATTAGTATAAGAAATCAAACAGGGCAGAAACCTATAAGACAGCTGATGCAGAGGCCTTGGAGGGTGCTACTTACTGGTTTGCTTCCCCTGGATTGCTCAGCCTGATTTCTTATAGAACCCAGGACCATCAGCCCAGGGATGACACCACCCATAATGAGCTGGGTCCTCAAACATCAATCACTAATTAAGAAAATTACCTACAGCCAGACATTATCACTAGAGCTTCTTATTGGCTAGCTCTGTCTTAAATATTAGCTCATTTCTATCAAACTAAATGTTTCCACGGGTCTTATCTTACCCGAGAGAGGGTCTGGACCTCTTCTCTCATGTACTACATCTTGACTCCTCTCTACTACATCTCCCAGAATCCTCCTTGTCTCCTAGCCCCACCTATCTTGCCTTCCTATTTGCCAATTGTGCTTTATTCATTAACCAAGAAGAGAAACATTTTCAGAATGACATCTCCCATCATCTCCTCTTTTCTGTCTGAATAAAAAGAAGGGCTTTAACTTTAACATAGTAAAATATATAACAAAATAGTTATCACATAAGAATTATAGTTAACAATATTTAGTCCATTAACATTTAGCAAGATTTTTAAAAAAATATTCCATCATCTACTCTATCTTTGTGAGTCTAAAGCCTTATATGTAACTTATCTTTAATCCTAACTAAGGAAAACTATAACAATAACTGTCTGTATTCAACTCCATTAAAGACCACAGAAGGATAATATATAAACTCTAGAAATGACAGAGACAACTGTCCTGATCAGTCACCTGATGTTCTTCTATAATGTTTCAACTTCAGCCTATAGGCCATAGTGTCTCTGGAAGACTGCTCATCAGAGCAGGAAAATTTAAAGTATCCATCTGTATTTGCAGTTTCTCAGTCACTTTTCTCTGTGTACTGCAGACTGTCTGGCAGAGTCTTCCATGAAGCAGGAATCCTATAACAATGTCCATCTTGTATCAGCAGTCACTTTCCTGTGGGTCCTGCATGTCCAGTTTATACAGCATGAAGTCAAACAGTCCAGACAAGAGCAATATCGTGCTCAAATGGCTAGTCTTGCCACATTGAAAGCAAACTTCATCTTCCTTTCTGATGAAGGTGGTGTTTCCAGGAGCAGTTGTGTTTCATTGTCAAGAAAAACCCTAAACCATTTTAAATGCCATATTCTGTAGGTCTTTGAAAGGTTTGAAGAATGCTTATCCATTTGAAATACATCTCTGTATATCTAGAAAACCTAACTAACTTAACTCTAAGTTTTGACTATTATAGGTAACTATCTATAATTTGTACTTAATTATACATTACATTTTAAATGACATGTATAAACACACTAACTAAACAAAAGGAGAAATAGAAGTATCACAAAATTGACCTTAAATTGTATCAACAAATGAACACCCATTCCAAAACAAAGTATTCATTTCTATATCCTAATCACCTTTTACCTTTAAAAAGAGATTGGTTGTGATCATTAACATTTCATAACCAATCCCATTTAAATGAAAGCAAACATTTATAAACAATATTTGGGAATGTGGGCGTCGTTCTCTCCAAACTGCTTCCTGCTGGTTGGGGTTGATGCAATACTATGGGAATGCTAAGAAGGCACAGAAATCTTTGCTGTAGTTTGCAGGGCTGGCTTGTTCCAGCTGTTTTGAATGTTGGATCACCTGGGGCATTGTTTCAGGGGGATTTGCTTGATCAAACCATGTTAGTCTGGAAGGAATCCACAGCTTTTCATTTTCTGTGGAAACAAAAATAGAAATCCTTTTCCCCAGTAATCTGTCAATATATCAATTGAATTAATCCAGCAGCATTTCTTTTAACAGTTGTTATTTCCTCAGCAGTCAAGTGATACAAAAACAATATAATACCATACAGTATCCAGATTCTCTCAGTGCTTTCCATCTTTATGTGGCTTTTTTTTTAATTTTATTTATTTATTCTATATAACCAAGTCCATTTAAATGAAAACAAACATTTATAGACAATATTTGGGAATTTGGGCATCGTTCATTCCAAACTACTTCCTGCTTGTAAGGAGCGCTGTCATGAGGGATTCTAAGAAGATGCAGAAATCCTGGCGGGAGTCTGTCAGGCTGCTTTGTCCAGCTGTTTTGAATGTAGGAAAACCTGGTACTCTGTTTCAGGCGGTCTGGCTTGATCAAACCACATTAGTCTGGAAGGAATGCACAGCTTTTCATTTACTGTGGAAACAAAAATAGAAATCCTTTTCCCAAGTAACTTGTCCTTGAACTTAAACTTTGGAGTCAAAGCATTTTTTTTTAATTTATTATTTTACATGTCAATCCCAGTTCCCTCTCCCTCCCTCCCTGCCTGCCTTTTACCCTCTCTGCCCTCTCACATGCACCCTAACCACCCTCCCCTCCCATCCCCCCACCCCAATTCCATATGTAGGGGAATGCCATCCAGTTGGGGACATGTAGATCTGACAGTACATGTGAAGTACGGACTAGGGCTTCTCTCCTGCCTCTAGGTTAAGGGAGTATCCCTCCATGGGAAATGTGTTCGCAAGGTCCTTTGTGCACCAAGGGATACATCCTGGCTCCACTGTCTGAGGTCCCTTAGACTGCTCAGTCCTTCTGGATGAGACCTATATTCAGGGGGGTCTGAGTCAGTCCCATGCTGACTTCCCAGCTATCAGTCTGGGGGCCCGTTAGCTCCTCCTTGTTCAGGTCAGCTGTCTCTATGTGTTTCTGCAGCCTGGACTTGTCCTCTCCATCTGCATCTGGGTTCAACTTCAACTCAGTGTTTATGTATGGGTGTTTGCTCCTGTTTCCAACAGGTATTAGATGAGGGCTCCATGGATAAGTTAGTTGTTGATCTCACTCTCCGGGAAGGGCATTTATGGTAGCCTTTCCACAGATGCTCAAATTGTTAGTTGGGAGCAGTCTTGTAGTTCTCTAGACCTTTCTTTGTGTTCAATTTTATCTTAAAACCAATATTGGCTCCCGCTTTTATGTTCTCTCTCTCTCTCTCTCTCTCTCTCTCTCTCTCTCTCTCTCTCTTTCTCTCTCTCTCTCTCTCTCTCTCTCTCTCTCTCTCTCTCTCTCTCTCTCTCTCTCTCTCTCTCTCTCTCTCTCCCCTGTCTTCTATTCCTAACCAGGCTCAATCTTCCTGGTCGCATGGGTTTTCCTTTCCTCCCCCTCGTTTTTTCCTACTTCTCTCTCCATTCACTGCCCCCCCCACTTCCCCTGTGCACTGGGGGACTTGTCCCTTCCCGGTTCTGTGAGGGACTTTATATGAATCTCTTAGAATACACCTTGTATCCTAGTTCCTCTGGTGGTGTGAATTATAGGCTGGTGATCCTTTGATCTAGGTCTAAAATCCATATATGAGTGAGTACATACTGTGTTCCTCTCTTTGCGACTGGGTTACCTCATTCAGGATGGTTTCTTCAAGTGCCATCCACTTGCCTGCAAATTTCAAGATACCATTATTTTTTTCTGCAGAGTAGTATTCCATTGTGTAGATGTGCCACATCTTCATTAACCATTCTTCAATTGAGGGGCATCTAGGTTGCTTCCAGGTACAAATAGTACTTCTATGAACACAGTTGAACAGATGTCTTTGTTGCATGGATATGGATCATTTGGGTACATGCCTAAGAGGGGGATTGCCGGGTCCTGTGGTAAACTAATTCCCATTTTCCTGAGGAACCGCCATACTGATCTCCAAAATGGCTGTATGAGTTTGCATTCCCACCAGCAGTGGAGGAGTGTTCCCATTTCTCCACATCCTCCCCAACATGAGTCATCATTGGTGTTTTTAATTTTAGCCATTCTGGCAGGGGTAAGATGGTATCTCAAAGTTGTTTTGATTTGCATTTCCCTGATAGCTAAGGATGTGGAGCATTTCCTTAAGTGTCTTTCAGCCTTTTTGATTTCCTCTATTGAGAATTCTTTCTTCAGTTCTGTACCCCGTTTTTTTAATAGGGTTATTTGGTGTTTTGTTGAATAGTTTCTTGAGTTCTTTGTATATTTTGGAGATCAGCCCTCTGTCAGATGTAGGATTGGTGAAAATCTTTTCCCAGTCTGTGGGCTGCCATTTGGTCTTGTCGACTGTGTCCTTTGCTTTAGAGAAGCTTCTAAGTTAGAAGAGGTCCCATTTATTAATTGTTTCTCTCAGTGTCTGTGCCCCTGGAGTTATGTTCAAGAAGCAGTCTCCTGTACCCATTTGTTCAAGGGTACCTCCCACTTTCTCTTCTAAGAGGTTCAATGTGGCTGGATTGATGTTGAGGTCTTTGATCCATTTGGACTTGAGTTTTGTGCATAGTGACAGACATGGGTCTATCTGCAGTCTTCTACACACCCTCATCCAATTGTGCCAGCACCATTTGTTGAAGATGCTGTCTTCGCCCCATTGTATAATTTTTTAGCTGTTTTGTAGAAAATCAGGTGTTTATAGGTGTGTGGGTTAATATCAGGATTTTCAATTCGATTCCATTGGTCTACCTGTCTATTTTTATGCCAATACCAGGCTGTTTTCAGAACTATAGCTCTGTTGTAGACCTTAAAGTCAGGTATGGTGATGCCTCCAGAAGTTCTTTTATTATACAGGGTTGTTTTGGCTATTCTGGGTCTTTTGTTTTTCCATATAAAGTTGATTATTATCCTTTAAGGTCGGTGAAGAATTGTACTGGGATTTTGATGGGGATTGCATTGAATCTGTAGATTGCTTTTGGCAAGATTGCCATTTTTACTATGTTTATCCTACCTATCCAAGAGCATGGGAGATCTTACCCTTTTCTGGTATCTTCTTTAATTTCTTTCTTTAGAGCCACAAAGTTCTTAGTATATAGGTCTTTTACTTGTTTGGTAAGCGTTACACCAAGATACTTTATGTTGTTTGTGGCTATTGTAAAGGGTGATTGATGTTTCTCTGATTTCTTTCTCTGTCTCTTTGTCGTCTGAAAAAAGTAGGGCTATAGATTTTTTTGAGTTTATCTTGTATCCTGCTAGTTTGATGAAGGTGTTTATCAGCTGTAGGCATTCCATGGTAGAGTTTATTGGATCGCTTATGTAAACTATCATATCATCTGCAAATAGAGACAGTTTGACGTCTTCCTTTCCAATTTGGATTCCCTTGATCTCCTTTTGTTGTCATATAGCATTAGCTAGAACTTCCAGTATGATACTGAATAGATATGGAGACGGAAGACAACCTTGTCTTGTTCCTGATTTTAGAGGAATCACACTAAGCTTCTCTCCATTCGGTTTGGTGTTGGTTGTTGGTTTACTGTATATTGCTCTTATTGTGTTTAGGTATGTTCCTGTTATCCCTGATCTCTCCAAGACCTTTCTCATGAAAGGGTGTTGAATTTTGTCGAAGGCTTTTTCAGCATCTAGGGAGATAATCATATGGTTTTTCTTTTTCAGTTTGTTTATATGGTGGATCATGTTGATAGATTTTCGTATGTTAAACCATCCCTGCATTCCAAGGATGAAGCCTACTTGGTCATGGTAGATGATTTCTCTGTTGTATTCTTGAATTCGGTTTGCCAGTATTTCATTGAGTATTTTTGCATCGATGTTCATCAGGGATATTGGTCTGTAGTTTTCTTTCTTAGTTGTGTCTTTGTGAGGTTTGGGTACCAAGGTTATTGTGGCCTCATAAAAAGAGTTTGGCAATAAACCTTCTGTTTCTATTTTGTGGAACAGTGTGAGGAGTAGTGGTATTAGTTCTTCCTTAAATGTCTGGTAGAATTCTGCACTGAATCCATCTGGCCCTGGACTTTTTTTGGTTGAAAGGCTTTCGATGACTGCTTCTATTTCATTGCGGGATATAGGTCTATTTAAGTTGTTTGTCTGTTCTTGATTTAATTTTGGTAAGTGATAGTTATCCAGAAATTTGTATATTTCCTTTGAATTTTCAATTTTTGTGGAATACAGATTTTCAAAGTATGACCTGAAAATTGTCTGGATTTTCTCTGTGTCCGTTGTTATGTTCCCCTTTTCGTTTCTGATTTTATTAATTTGCATGTTCTCTCTCTGCTTTTTCGTTAATTTGGATAAAGGTTTGTCTATCTTGTTGATTTTCTCAAGAAACCAACTCTTCGTTGCATTGATTTTTTTGTATTGTTTTCCTGGTTTCTATTTTGTTGATTTCAGCCCTCAAGTTGATTATTTCCTGGCATCTACTCCTACGGGGTGAGTTCGCCTCTCTCTGTTCTAAGGCTTTCAGTTGCACTGTTAATTCTCTTATGTGACTATCCTCTGTTTTCTTCATATGGGCACTTAGTACAATGAACTTCCCTCACAGCACTGCTTTCAATGTGTCCCATAAGTTCGGATATGTTGTGTTCTATTCTCGTTGGATATTAGAAAGTCCTTAATTTCTTTCTTTATTTCTTCTTTGACCCAGGTGTGGTGCAACTGCACATTGTTCAGTTTCCATGAGTTTGCAGGTTTTCTGCAATTTGTGTTGTTTTGAATTCCAATTTTACAGCATGGTGGTCTGATAAGATACAGGAGACTATTCCTATTCTCTTGTATCTGTTGAGGTTTGTTATGTCACCTAGTATGTGGTCGATTTTAGAGAAGGTTCCATGTGGAGCAGAGAAGAAGGTATATTCTTTGGTCTTTGGATGGAATGTTCTATAAATATCTGTTACCCCAGTTGAGATATAACTTCTGTTATTTCTTTTGTTTCTTTGTTGAGTTTCTGATTTGTGGTCCTGTCTAGTGTTGAGAGTGTTGTATTGAAGTCTCCCACTATATGTGTGTGAGTTTTTATATGAGCTTTGAGTTTTAGTAGCATTTCTTTTACGAATGTGGGTGCCTTTTATTAGGGGCATAGATGTTCAGAACTGAGACTTTGTGTTGATGGATTTCTCCTGCGATGAATACGAAATGACCGTCTTCATCTCTTTTGATTAATTTTGGTTTGAAGTCTAACTTGTTAGATATTAGGATAGCCATGCCTGCTTGCTTTTTGGTTCCATTTGATTGGAAAATCTTTTCCCAACCCTTTACCCTGAGGTAATGTCTATCTTTGAAGCTTAGATGGGTTTCTTTTATGCAGCAGAAAGATGGATTCTGTCTCCGGATCCATTCTGTTAGCCTGTGTCTTTTTATAGGGGAGTTAAGACCATTAATGTTGAGGGTGAGTAAGGACCATTGATTGTTGATGCTTGTTTGATTTAGGTTTGTTTTCAGTGGTATTGTGAATATATTTGTTCTGCTTTACCTTTGGTTTCTGGTGTAGTTAGATTATCTGTTGCCTATATTTTTGTGTGCATAGTTACCTTTCTTGGGTTGGAGTTTTCTTTCCAATACTTTCTGTAGGGCTAGATTTGTAGATACGCATTGGGAAAATCTGGTTTTGTCATTAAATATCTTGTTCTCTCCATCTATAGTGATTGAGAGTTTTGCTGGGTATAGTAGCCTAGGCTGTCATTCATGTTCTCTTAATACTTGTAGAACATAGATCCAGGACCTTCTGGCCTTGAATGTTTCCATGGAGAAGTCAGGTGTAATTTTGATAGCTCTGCCTTTATATGTTACCTGTCCTCTTTCCTTTGTTGCTTTTAATATTCTTTCTTTATTATGTATGCTAGGTGTTTTGATTATTATATGTCGAGGGGTCTTTTTTCTTTGGTCCAGCCTATATGGGGTTCAGTATACTTCTTGTATTTTCATGGGCATGTCCTTCGTCAGATTGGGAAAGTTTTCCTCAATGATTTTGTTGAATATGTTTTCAGCACCTTTGAGCTGGGCTTCCTCACCTTCCTCTATACCTATTATTCTTAGGTTTTGGCCTTTTCATGGTGTCCCACATTTCCTGGATGTTTTGTGTTAAGGATTTGTTGGATTTATGGTTTTCTTTGGTCGATGAATCTATTTCTTCTAGTTTATCTTCTGCGCCTGAGATTCTCTCTTCCATCTCTTGAATTCTGTTGGTTATGCTTGCGTCTGTAGTTCCCAATTTTTTGCCCAGTTTTTCTATTTCCAGCATTCCTTCGGTTTGTGTTGCCTTTATTTTCTCTATTTCAGTTTTCAAGTCTTGAACCGTTTCCTTCACCTGCTTAATTGTTTTTTCTTGGCTTTCTGTACTTTCTTTACTTTCCTTAAGAAATTTGTTCATTTCTTCCACTTTTTTGTTTTTTCCTCCAGTTCTTTAAGGGATTTTCTCACATCTTCTTTGAGGGCCTCTATCATTTTTATGACAGTAATTTTTAAGTCTGCTTCCTCTGCTTTGTTGTTTTGTTCTGTTCTAGTTGGTGTAGATTCCCTAGATTCTGGTGGTGTCATGCTTGTCTTTCTGTTGTTAGATGTTTTCTTGTATTGCCGTCTTCTCATAGCTTCTTCCAGTAGGTGTTTGTGGGGTGTCCCCCTCTCTCTATGGTACTTCCCCGATGGGCTTATGTGGGTCAGAGATTCAATATCTGTAGCTCTGCGTGGTCCAAGCTCTATAGGAGGTCTCTCCGCAGACAGGGACCCAGGGATGGGGTCAGGGCTGAGGATCCAGTAGAAGATGCCACTAGCCAATGGCTCTAGCCAATGGCTTTTTTAAGAGGACAAAGGCTGAGCTGAAACCTGGAAAGTTTCTGCAGGATAGTCTAATCTCACTGGAAACTGGGATCCTCCAGCTGAGACCTCTTCCTTTAGCAGATGCCCTGCTTTTGGGGTCAAGGATCTTGCCGGAGGGAACTCAGAGTAGACCCGCAGATTGGCAGATCTCTGGGAGGGGCCTGGGACTCCAGCAGAGGACTGGAGGTGGGGTCAGAGACCAAGCAGGTGGAAATTACGGGTGGTTCCACGTAGATTGTCAGGTCTCCTTTGTTCAGAGTTGCTCCTAGAAGTCTGGGAAGTAGGTTGGACTGTTGGCTCCACCCTCTGTCCCAGTGCTCAACCAGAGTGGCAGGAGAGTGGGCAGGGTAGGAGGGGCAGGCTCACGGTGGGGATGGGTGGGGGTGTATCAGAGCTCCAAGGGTGCTCTCGATGGGGACAGGACACAGGAGCAGCGGGATCAGGGGCCAACCAAGGGAGTTTGGCGGGGGGGGGGGGGGTAGGGGAGAGGCCGCCCCAATTGGGCCCAGACTCACCTCTGGCCAATAGCTGGCAGAAGAGGACAAAGGCTGAACTGAAACTTGGGAAGTTTCTGCAGGATAGTCGGATCTCACTGGAAACTGGGACTCTCCAGCTGAGGCCTCTTTCTTTAGCAGAGGCCCTGCTTTGCGGGTCAAGGATCTTGCCGGTGGGCTGTGGCTTTTTTATTATTCTATTTCTTCTACTTCTATTTTTTCATTTTTTGACACAGGGTTTCTCTGTGTAAATTTTATACCAGGTTTACTTTGAAATCACAGAGATCTGCTTGCCTTGGTCTCCCAAGTGCTGGAATTAAATACATGTGCCACCACACCCAGCTACTCTCTATTATTTTTTTTTTAAACATTGTATCCTATTACTTTTTCTCTCCCAAGCCTACATATATTTTAAAACACTTTCAAACTTTAGAGGTTTTTCTTAGTTTGAAACTGTGTTTACTGTAAATCTTTATCTTTTTCTGGCCACAAGCCTTTTATCTGGTAAACAACAACATTGCTAAAATGAAAGTCACAGCTGTATTAGCCGCAGTCTAGCCAAGATGGCAGGGGTACCTTTACCGCCAGAACTGAGAGCTGTGCTCACTTCCTTGGTCTATGCTGCCATCCAGCAGCATGTTACCAGCTTGGAGATGTGTTCACTGCCATTACCAGCTCTGGAACACACCAATGAATTGTTACCAGTGCTTATTAAAAGCCTTGCAGTTTTTTGCTCCTATGCTGAGTCATGCAAATTTGTTTGTCTCTAGCAAAACAGTTCAACCGAGAAAAATGCTGCTACCAAGAAGCCTTGTTTTTCTTTGTTTTTTGTTTGTTTGTTTTGTTCTGTTCTGTTTTTAAAACCCTTTCTTAAACTTTTGTTAAATTTTAAGTGGAATTTCTTCAGTCCGTGTTCGACAGCCATTTTGTTAAGAGTAGTTTTTCCCTGCCGGTCTGGACCCACAGCTGTGCCAGCCAGAAATAACACACAGAGATTCTTTATTTGATATAATGCTGTTGACCAGTTACTAGTTTCTTATTGGCTAGCCCTGTCTTAAATATTAACCCATTTCTATTAATCTAAGTATTTCCACGTGGTCTCATCTTATCGGAGAGCTGGACCTCTGTTCTCTCAGGTCTCTACATCGTGACTCCTCCCTACTACTTCCTATTTCCTCCTTGTCTCCTAGTCCCACCTATCTTGCTTTCCTATTGGCCAACAGTGCTTTATTCATTAACCAGTATGAGAAACATATTTACAGAATGACATCTCCCATCAAAGTTCTCTTTCCATCAGGTCTGTCATAGCAATATCCCACCATGCTGGTACCAACTATCTTAGGTTTCTATTGTTGTGATGAAACACCAACCAAATAGCAAGATGGGGAGGAAAGGATTTATTTTATTTACATGTCCATATTGCTGTTCATAATTGAAGGAAGTCAGGACAGGAACTAAAACAGGGAAGGAACCTGGAAGCCCATGGAGGGGTGCTGCTTACTGTTTGGCTTTCCCTGGTTTGTTCAGCCTGCTGTCTTATAGAATCCAGGACAAGCAGCCTGGCCAACCATGGGCTGGACCCTCTCACATCAATTATTAATTAAGAAAATGCCTTACAACCAAATCTTATGGAGGTATTTCCTCAATTAAATTTCCCTTTTTTCAGATACCTCTAGTTTGTGTGTTAAGTTGACATAAGGCTAGGCAGCAGAGTTTCCAAGTGTAGAAATGCTGTGTGCTCTGCTGGGATACTTCTGTATGAAGTTGTAATTCCTTGGCTCAGAGAATCCATCTCTTTGCCCCACAATGAAGCACATTTGCTACCATAAAGGCTACTCACAACTTCAGTATCATAATTGGGATACACTTGTAATTGTTTCTCCTAAGGCTATTTATTTATATATTTTACATACCAACTTCAGTTCCCCTTTCTCTTTCCTCCACTTGCCCCCATTTCAACCCCCCATCCACTCCTCAGAGGGGTAAGACCTCCCCTGGAGAGTTAACAAAGTCTGGCATACCAATTTGAGATCTTTATGTATCATCTAAATCTTGTTCTGCCTAATAAGGCCAACAAAGTTAACTGCTAAGCCAATTCCCTCTTCTCTAAGTTAATTGCATGTTGAAAAGTCATAAATTTGTTACAGTACCACACTTTGAGTCATAAGACTGGGAAGTCTTTCTTCCTAAAGTGTGAGTTATTGCTGATCATTTGTACGAACACAACTGGACTTTCACATTACCCAGCTTGCTTTCACTGTAGCTGCAACTTGTAGGCTAAGGGGATTACATGGTGAGAGATAGATAGGGTAACTTGAATTCAATTTATTTTCTTTCCACAGACCAGGTATCTGAAGTTTTAGCAAGCTTTTGTCTAGAGAGATGTCCCTTGTGCCTGTCCCAGGTGGACCACAGAATCTTGGGATCAACTCATTGGGAAATGTTAACAGTTATGGAAATTTAGCTTATTTCCCTGGAGAAAAAGAAATCCTCATTTGTATCTCCATGTTCATTTTCTACTACACTGCCTATATAGACAACAATTATCTTCCAAGGGAACTGGAAGTCCATACTTTAGGTAAGCAAAGACTTCATGGCTGTCTAAACACTGTTGAATTTGGGAAAATATGCTATGATTTCACAAGTAAAAGTTACACACACTTGTGTGTGAGGTAAATGATGACAAGAAATGATCACCTTCCAAAAGACTGATGTATTCTGGGCTGAAGACTATGGCAGCAAACTTTTCATCAGGAGCTCACCAGACAACATTCCTGTCAGTGATCTTTGACAGATTGTTTTTAATGCTGTTTAAAATCAGCTGGGTACACTGCTAATGATAAACAATACTTTCTGAGGAATACTAATGCAGGAGTAATCTTAAATTATGAGTATTTACAGTAAGAAATTACCTGTGTGTGAACAGTTTTTTCAAAATTCTTCAGAAGGAAGATAAAGATAATCTGAGGCAAAGGCTTTAGCAGGTCTTTAAATACTTGGCCTCAGTTCTCTCATTTGTCAGCTCTGAGATATGGAGCATGGCAAATGGTTATGACAATTACCTCCTGGAATGTCTTACAGGAAAGTCACCTTCTCTTTTCTAATCAACTCTGCATTCCTGTTTTATTCAGACCATTTTCTAAGTCCTGGGGGAAAATGGACAATTTTCTGGGATCTATCACTACTCAAAGCATCAAAGCCATAAGGTGGAAAAGCAAATGTGAGGAGTCATGTGACAGAGATTTGACCCATCAGCTATGAGGTGGCAAGGAGGACTTCTTTCCTTATCAAAAACTGTTCAAAGAGTTTGGGACACTGATAAAGAGGTCAATTATGTTTCTCTAGAACTGAGATAAGTACTTTTCTCACTCATTCTTATCTTGAAACCCCACAATTATTAGGCATATGAACAGCTGTCTATGTCTGTTTATTCTGTTATTGCTGTTACAGGATAAAAGCCGAAAATAATCAAAAATCTCAGATCTCATCATTTCGATGTAATGGAGAACAATCTATGTTTTGACAATAAGAAAGATTAATTGTTGGGATTGCCTAGCCTTTCCCACATATAAGTACCCTTTCCCACATATAAGTACCCTGAAGGGAACAGAGGTATACAACATGACAAGCCTTCAATTCAGGGTCCTATTTAGAGCCCTTCCCCTAAATACCTTTACCTGCCAATCTTCCATTTTTTCTTTGTCTCTTCCCTATCCTGTGCTGCCATAGTATCATCTTTTTATGCCTGAATGATTGAATCAGTTGGTTTTCATTTGTACTCAGGCCTCATTCAGCTTAGAGTGGAAACTGATGGGAAGATTGTCCAGAAGGCTCAATAGATCATCTGATATTTCTTCAATACTTCGTTTCACAGAAGTCTGAGAACCTTGATCATTTTCACTAAAGGGTTGTCATTTTGTTTTTCTATCAAGGATAGGAGTGTGATACTAAAACTTCTGTCCATTTAGAAGCTTAAAACTTTAAGAGATGAACTTGTACCAAGGGTTGCTATGTTTTAGCCAACATGCTAGTATAATAAATGCATTCCCTGTTGAGAAAGAGCTGATTCTTCCACTTTCTGTCTACTCATAAAGCTGTGGATGAAGGAAATGAATTACCAGGAAATTGGAAACCGTATCAAAGTGACTGAATTCATTCTTGTGGGACTGTCTAGGCAATCCACATCCCAGAGTGTTGTCTTCTAGACACTGATGTTTCTTGACATAGCCATTTTGGCAAGAAATGGTTTGAGAGGCAACTCTCAACTTCACACTTCAATTTATTTCTTTCTTGGTAACTTGTCTTTATTGGATCTTTCGTTTTCCACCAGTGCTGTACCCCTGACCATGGTCAATTCACTGTACAACTTTTCTGCTATCTCCTGCAGCTCTTGTTTCACCCAGCTTGCTATAAAGGCCTTCTTGCCACTAGCTGAATGTTTTCTGCTTGTCATTATGGCATATGACATACTTGTGGCTATTTCAAACCCACTCAGGTATAACCTGGTCATGTCTTCTCAACTGTGCATTTTCATGGATTTGATTGCCTGGATGGTAGCCCTCCTTCTCACTATTCTGCCCATTGTACTCTTTCCAATCAGTTTCTGTGATCATAATGCAATCATTTCTCTTGTGAGGTTCAAGCCATCTTCAAATTGCTCTGTTCTAATACCATTTCTTTAGAGATTATGATGATGATATGTGCTGTCATTTTAATGCTAGTCCCTTTAATTTTCATTCTTATCTCTTATTCAAGGGTCTTTTTAAGAATCCACCCAACTGAGGCCAGGCTTAAAGCCTTTTGTACATGTGGCTCTCGACTGTGGTAACTATCTACTTTGGGATACTAATATATATTTATGTGAGACCACAGAACAAAACATCCCACAACAGTGACAAAATTGTCTCAATACTTTATGCAGCAGTGATCCTGATGCTAAATCCACTCATCTATACACTAAGAAATAAGGATGTGAAAACTGCTCTCAGGAGGGTAAGTTGCAGAGCTAAGTCTTAATGCCTCAAGTACACAACAACATCCCAGATGATGCCTTTAGTTTTCCTGGTAATATCACACCTGTGATTGTCACTTCAGAAATGGAAAAGAACTTGCAAAACTTTTGAATAATTGAACTTACACAATAACAAGAATTTTATGATGGAAGTGTAAAACTTCTTTATGCTGCATGTATCTTTTCTTCTATTGTTTTCTTTATTTATATATATATATACATATATATATATATATAATTTTTTATTTAAATTTGAAACAAGCCTGTTTTACAAATCAATCCCAGTTCCTGCACTCTCCTGTCCTCCCTATTCCCCCAACCAATCCCCATCCCATCCCCTTTCTGCTCCCCAGGGATGGTGAGGCCTTCCATGGGGGATCTTCAAAGTCTGTCATATCACTTTGAGCAAGGCCCAGGCCTTCCTCCATGTGTCTAGGCTGAGGGAGTATCCCTCTATGTGGAATGGGCTCCAAAAGTTCATCTTAGGCAAAATTTAAATGCATGCTCTACATGAGGATAAAAGTTTGCAAGTTCATGCCAGAAAAGAATAAATGGTCTTTATAGATAAACTTCATTAAGACAGATGGTAAATATTTCAGTTGGAAAATGGTCAAAAGGTGCAAACAATCAATTCTGTAAAGAAGAAATAAGCATTTATAGTTAAGCAGCAACAGACTGTACTTTTTACGTATATTAACAAAAATGAAAGCATTCAGTGTTGATGAAGGTTTAAGGAAATATTGTTCAAGCTGGTATACAAACTAATACAAAATTAGGGGGACAATTTCAGTAACAATGAAAACTAACCATTTAGGTGACTCATTTGTTTGGGATATGGCCCCCAGATGGCCACTGTCTTCTGAACTGGCTGCTTAGAGAGCATTGTGGTATATTTACAAGCCTGGTACTTCTATAAACTCCAACCCAGAACAAGCTGTCACTCACCATGCAATTGGATCTTTTTCAACCTGGGAACAACTTGCAACAACGGATTGTTTCTCGCAGAAGTTAATCCTAGTACTTCTGCTCTTTTAGTAGGAAAGGTGCAGAGAGGTGACTTATCCTAAATAAGTTTCTTTGTTCCCTTATAATGGAGGGTATCATGAAGCTTTTTCACAACTGTGAACTTCAGTCATCAATTCCAGGAAAATGGAGGGAAACTGTTATCTTACATCATCATGCCACTTAGATGAATATACACCACAGAAGTACTTATCTATATATGCAATATGCAATATGCAAAATTCTTGCAATTTTTAGACTCGTGAAAGTTTTTGAATAAAGGCCCTAAGTGCCTTTTTGAATAATGTCTAAATAAATTACAGTATACCTATTCTACAGAACATCACATAGCTAGAATGGCCACACTACATGAGTCTCTTATTCTGGGACAATAAGATAACCTGAATATTGAAGATATTCTTTTGTGATTATGGCAGAAGTATGAGTGAGATCATTGTGATGCCTTTTTGAGCTGGGGGTAAAATTAGCATGTTGTTACTTTGTCAACATTGCATTAGGTTGGGGTAGTCACATGATAAAGTCAATCAATATCAGTGGAATAAGAAAGTGTATATTTTGTCAATAGAGAGGAAGTTTTCAACATCATAGGGCTGAGTACACAGAATGAAAGCAAGGATTAAGAATTAAGAAAATTACTATAGCACAAACTACTTTACAAGCATTTTCAGGAGTACGTAATGCAATGTACTCATATGACATTGGGAGCCCAGAATTAAACTTTTTTTTTTAAATTTTACATGTCTATGCCAGTTCCTTCCCCCTCCCTTTCTCCTTCCCTCCCTCCCTCTTACCCTCTCTGCCCCCTCACAGGCATCCTGACCACCCTCCCCTACCATCCTCCCACCCCAATTCCACATGTAGGGGAATGCTATCCAGGTGGGGTCATGTAGATCTGACAGGTCATGTGAAGTAGGGACTAGGGCTTCTCTCCTGTCTCTAGGTTAGGGGAGTATCCCTCCATGGAGGATGTGTTCGCAAGGTCCTTTTGTGCACCAGGGATACATCCTGGCTCCACTGTCTGAGGTCCCTTAGACTGCTCAGTCTTTCTGGCTGAGACCCATATTCAGGGGGGCCTGAGTCAGTCCCATGCTGGATTCCCAGCTATCAGTCTGAGGGCCCGTTAGCTCCTCCTTGTTTAGGTCAGCTGTCATTATGTGTTTCTGCAACCTGGTCTTGTCCTCTCTCTCTGCATCTGGATTCTAGTTCGACTCAATGTTTAGTTGTGGGTGTTTGCTTCTGTTTCCAACAGGTACTAGATGAAGGATGGGCAGTGAATGGAGAGAGAACTAGGAGAAAAATAAGGGGAAGAGAGGAAAGAACGTGCAACTAGGAAAACTGAGTCAGGGTAGGACTAGAAGACAGGGAGAGAGAGAGAGAGAGAGAGAGAGAGAGAGAGAGAGAGAGAGAGAGAGAGAGAGAGAACATAAAAGAGGGAGCCATTATTGGTTTGAAGAATCCAGAGAATTTTCAGGTCATACTTTGAAAACCTGTACTCCACAAAATTCAAAAATTCAAAGGAAGTGGACAAATTTCAGGATAGCTATCACTTACCAAAATTAAAGCAAGAACAGATAAGTAACTTAAATATATCTGTAACCCCTAATGAAATAGAAGCAGTCATCAAAAGCCTCCCAACCAAAAAAAAAAAAAAAAAAAGCCCAGGGCCAGATGGCTTCAGTGTAGAATTCTACCAAAAATTCAAAGAGCTAATACCAATACTCATCAAATTGTTCCACACAATAGAAGCAGAAGGTTCATTGACAAACTCTTTCTACGAGGCCAAAATTACCTTGGTACCCAAGCCTCACAAAGACACAACTAAGAAAGAAAACTAAAGATCAGTATCCCTCATGAACATTAGTGCAAAAATACTCAATAAAATCCTGGCAAATCGATTCCAAGAAAACATCAGACAAATAATCCACCATGACAAAATAGGCTTCATCCCAGGGATGCAGGGATGATTCCACATATGAAAATCTATCAACATGATCCACCCCATAAACAAACCAAAAAAGAAAAACCAATGATCATCTCACTATGATGAAAAAGGCCTTTGACAAAATCCAACACACTTGGAGAGATCAGGGATAACAGGAACATACCTAAACATAATAAAAGCAATATACAGTAAACCAGGCATCAACATCAATGTAAATGGTGAGAAGCTTGAGGCTATTTCTCTAAAATCAGGAAGAAGACAAGGCTTCCCACTCTGTCCATATCTCTTCAATATTGTACTTGAAGTTCTAGCTAAAGCATTAAGATAAGAAAAGGAAATCAAGGGAATACAAATAGGAAAGGAAGAATTCAAACATCTCTACTTGCAGATTGTAGGATAGTTTACATAAGTGACCCAAAAAAACTCTACCATGGAACTCCTACAGCTGATAAACACCTTCAGCAAATTAGCAGGATACAAGATTAACTTAAAAAAAATCAGCAGCCCTACTGTATAAAGACGATAAAGGGGCTGAGAAAGAAATCAAAGAAACATGGCCCTTTAAAATAGCCACAAACAACATAAAAATATCTTGGGGTAATGCTAACCAAACAAGGTAAAGAACTGTAGAGAAAGAACTTTGAGTCTTTAAAGAAAGAAATTAAAGAAGATACCAGAAAACGGAAAGATCTCCCATGCTCTTGGATAGGTAGGATCAACATAGTAAAAATGGCAATCTTGCCAAAAGCAATCTATAGATTCAATGCAATCCCCATCAAAATTGCAGCACAATTCTTCACTGACCTACCTTGAAAGGACAATACTCAACTCTATATGGAAAAACAAAAGACACAAGATAGCCTAAACAACTCTGTACAATAAAGGAACTTCAGGAGGCATCACCATCCCTGACTTCAAGCTCTACTATAGAACTGTAGTCCTGAAAACAGCTTGGTATTGGCACAAAAACAGACAGGTAGACCAAATTGAAGACCTTGGTATTAACCTACACACTAATGAACACCTGAATTTTGACAAAGAAGCTAAAATTATACAATGGAAAAGAGAAAGCATCTTCAACAAATGGTGCTGGCACAACTGGATGATGGTATGTAGAAGGCTGCAGATAGATCCATATCCATCCCCATGCACAAAACATAAGTCCAAATGGATGAATGAGCTCAACATAAATCCACCACACTGAACCTCTTAGAAGAGAAAGTGGGAGGTATCCTTGAACAAATTGATACAGGAGACTGCTTCCTGAACATAACTCCAGTAGTACAGACACTGAGATCAATAAATAATAAATGGGACCTCCTGAAACTGAAAAGCTTCTGTAATGCAAAGGACACAGTCAACAAGACAAAACAGCAGCCCACAGATTGGGACAAGATCTTCACCAACCCCACATCTGACAAAGGGCTGGCTGATCTCCAAAATATACAAAGAACTCAAGCAGCTAGTCACCAAAACACCAAATAATACAATTTAAAATGCCTCTCATTAGAGGAATCTAAAATGGCTGAAAGACACTTAAGGAAAGTGCTCGACATCCTTAGCTATCAGGGGAATGCAAATCAAAACAACCAACTCTGAGATACCATCTTTCTCCTGTCAGAATGGCTAAAATTAGAAACACCAATGACAACTTATGCTGGAGAGGATGTGGAGAAAGGGGAACACTCCTCCACTGCTGGTGGGACTACAAACTCATACAGCCATTTTGGAGATCAGTATGGCGGTTCCTCAGGAAAATGGCAATCAGTCTACCACAGGACCCGGCAGTCCCACTCTTAGGCATATATCCAAAAGATGCACATCCATGCAACAAAGACACCTTTTCAATTATATTCATAGCACCATTATTTGCAATAGCCAGAACCTATAATCAACCTAGATGCCCCTCAACTGAAGAATGGATGGAGAAAATGTGGGAAATTTACACAATGGAGTACTACTCAGCAGAAAAAAAATAACAACAACAAAAAAAAAAAAAAACGAAACAAACAAAAACAGAAACAAGGGAATCTTGAAAGGCGCAGGCAAATGAATGGAACTAGAGTGAGGTAACCCAGTCACAAAAAGATGAACATGGTATGTCCTCACTCATATATGGATTTTAGGCTTAGAGTAAAGGATCACCAGCCTACTATTCACACTACCAGAGAAGCTAAGATACAAGGAGGACCCTAAGAGAGACATGCATGGTCCCTCACAGAAGGGGAAATGGAAAAGAGCTCCTGAGCAAATTGGGAGCAGGCAGGGTGGGGAAGAAGTTAAGACAAGGGAAAGGGAGAAGATGAGGGGAGAGGAGAAAATGAGGGAGCAGGAAACTTGAGTCAGAGGAAGAATAGAAAAGAACAAGAAAAGAGATACTATAATAGAGGGAGCCACTATAGGTTTAAAGAAAAATCTCACACTGGGGAAATGTCCACAGACCTACTAGGATGACCCCAACTAACAATCTGAGCAATAGTGGCAAGGCTACCTTAAATGCCCTTCCATGATAGTGAAATTGACGACTACCTAGAGGCCTCATCCAGTAGCTGATGGAAGCAGAAGGAGACACCCACAGCTAAACACTGAGCTGAACTCCTGGAATCCAGATGCAGAGAGGGAGGACAAGACCAGGCTGGAGAAACCCACAGAGACAGCTGACCTGAACAAGGGGGAGCTAATGGGCCCCCAGACTGATAGCTGGGAAACCAGCATTGGACCAACTCAGACCCCCTGAACATGGGTCTCAGTTAGAAGGCCTGGGCTGTCTAAGGGACCTCAGACAGTGGAACCAGGATGTATCCCTGGTGCACGAAAGGACTTTGGGAGCACATTCTCCATGGAGGGTTACCCCATTAGCCCAGCGACATGGGGAAAGACCTAGGCCCTACCCCAAATGACTTGACAGATTTTGTTGATCCCTCCTGGAAGGCATCACCCTCCCTGTGAAGTGGGAAGGGGGAATGGGATGAGAGGGGGTGGAGGGTGCATGGGAGGATGGGAGGGAGAGGAAACTGGGATCGATATGTAAAATAAGAATAAAAAGTATTAAGTAAAAAATATTTTTAAAGTAATTATTAAAAACTATTTAGGATAATAAGGAAATGCAGATTAGTAGTTAGTCACCTATTACAATCAAACTTGTCCTATTAGATATGTTTTCAAGGTCAAACAGAGATCTATAGAATATGGCATTTAAGATACTTCCCTGATTTCCTTTTCAGGCTGTCATTTGATTTCTTTCTTTCTTTTTTTTTTTTTTTCTTCTCTTTTTTACTTAAACTTGTATCCAGCCACTTCACTGAAGGTGCTTTTCAGTTGTAGGAGTTCCCTGGTGGAATTTTTGGTGCCACTTATGCTACTATCATATCATCTACAAATGGTATTTTGACTTCTTCCTTTCCTTTTGTTGTCTTATTGCTCTATCTAGAATTTCAAGAACTATGTTGAATAGATACAGAAAAAGTGGACAACCTTGTATTGTCCCTGATTTTAATGGAGTTGCTTTGAGTTTCTGTACATTTAAGTTAATGTTGGTTATAGGCTTGCTCTATATTGCTTTTATGTTTAAGTATTTTCCTATTATCCCTGATCTCTCCAACACTTTCATCAGGAAGGGGTGTTGGATTGTGTCAAAGGCTTTTTCACCATCAAATGAGAAGATCGTGTGTTTTTTTTTTCTTTCAGTTTGTTTATATGGTGGAATATATTGGCTGATTTTCATATGTTGCACCAACCCTAAATCTCTGGATTGAAGCCTACTTGATCACGGTAGAAGAGCTTGTTGATGTATTCTTCAATTTGGTTTACAAGTATTTTTTATTTTATTTTTATTACATACCAATCCCAGTTCAACCTTCCTCCTCTCCTCACACTCCCCATACCTTTCCCACACCTCATCCCCAGCCTCTCCTCAGACAGGGTAAGGTTTCCCATGGGGAGTCAATGGCATCTGTCCCATCACCACATTGAAGCAGGACCAAGCCCTTCCCCGTGTCTAAGCTAAGCAAGGTATCTCTCCAAAGGAAAGGGGCTCCAAAAAGCCATTTCATGCTCTAGGGTTATATCCTGGTCCACTGCTAAGGGCCCCAAAAACTTCTCAAGCCATCCACTGTCACCTGCACTCAGGGGGGCCTAGTTAGGTCCTATGCAGGTCCCCCAGCTATCTGGAGTCAGTGAAGTTCTACTAGCTCCGGTCAACTGTTTCTGTTTCCCCACCATGATCTTTTTATTTTTCTTATTTTACATATTGATCCCACTTCTCTCTCTCCCTTCCTCCCTCCCTCACTCCCATGCCCCCCAATCCCCATGCCATCCCATACCACCCCCCACTCCACAGGGAGGGTGATGCCTTCCAGGAGGGGTCATCTAAATCTGTCAAGTCATTTGGAGTAGGGACCAGGCCCTCTCTCCTGTCTCTAGGCTAAGGGAGTATCCCTCCATGGGGAATGTGCTCCCAAAGTCCTTTCGTGCACCAGGGACACATCCTTGATCCCTTTGTTCATATTACTGCTTCTCCCTCTCTTTGACTGAACTCCAAGAACTCAACCCAGTGGATAGTTGTTGATCTCTGCATCTGCTTCCATCAGTTACTGGATGGAAGATCTATGATGATAATTATTATTGTCCTCAATCAGTTTACAGGGGAATTCCAGTTCAGGTACTCTTTCCACTATTCATATGTAAGTATTTTGTTCAGTGCTTTTGTATCTATGTTCATAGAGGAATTGGTCTGTAATTCTCTTTCTTTGTTGAATCTTTGTGGTTTGGGTTTCAGGGTGACTGGGGCCTCATAAAATGAGTTTGACAATGTTCCTTCTGTTTATATTTTGTGGAATAATTAATTTGGGGAGCGTTGGTGTTAACTCTTTGAAAGTCTGGTAGAATTCCACATTAAAACTATCTTACCCTGGGCTTCTTGTTGTTGTTGTTGGAAGACTTAATGACCACTTCTATTTCCTTAGGGTTTATAGAGCTATTAAAGTTATTTATATGATCATGATTTAACTTTGGTAAGTAGTATCTAAAAAGGAAATTATCTATTTCCTTTAGAGTTTACCATCTTCTGGAGTAGTCTTTTAAAGTATGACCTAATGATTATTTGGATTTCCTCATTGTTTTAGCCCTCTTTTGTTTCTGATTTTACAAATTTGGGTATTCTCTCCCTGTGATTTAGTTAATTTGAATAAGGGTCTGTCTATCTTGTTTATTTTCTCAAACAACCAGATCTTTGTTTCTTTGATTCTTTGTATTGTGCTGTTTGTTTTGTTGATTTCAGACCTCAGTTTGATTATTTCCTGTCATCTACTCCACTTTAGTGTGTTTGCTTCTTTTTGGTCTAGAGCTTTCAGGCATACTATTAAGTTGCTCCATATATTTATGTAGGCACTTAGTGCTATGAACTTTCCTATTAGTCTCCAGCCTCTCTTTTAACTTTAAAAAAAAAAGATTTATGTTACATTTATTAATTGGGGTGGGTGGGGTATAAGAGAGCATATGTGGAAATCAGAGTCCTACTTCCACCAAGTATCCTTAGAATTAAACTCACATAGCCAGGCTTGGCAGCAAGCACCTTTACTCACTGAGCCATCTGACTGGGCCTCTTTCCTTTAGACATAAGTCTGCATCATAGAAACTTCTGTTCATGAGTATCTCACCTTATTGCCAGTTTAGTTTTGTGGTATTTGCTGGTGCTTCTGTTGTTTAATTTTGGGCTTTCCCTGTGCAGTGACTATTTTGCAGTGCTTGTTAGGATTGACACAAAGCCCTTCACTCCAGCTGCCAGCAACTCCTGAATATGGGTTAAGGCCTTATCTCTAAGTCTGATAGACATCTACCATGGCTCTGCCAGACTAACAAATCAAATTCTATCCCCAGCCCTGATCCTGGGACACCTGGGACCAGTGGAATCTTTAAAAACCTGATATCCCTAGGTGATGGGAGATGTCATTCTGTATATGTTTCTCATACTGGTTAATGAATAAAGCACTGTTGGCCAATAGGAAAGCAAGATAGGGGGGACTAGGAGAGAAGGAGGAAAGAGGAAGTAGTAAGTAAGGAGAGTCAAGATGGAGAGTCTGGAGAGAACAGAACTGCCATTCCTCCGCTCTCGGTAAGACCATGTGGAAATACATACAAATGGGTTAATACTTAAGACAGAGCTAGCCGATAAGAAACTAGTAACTGGCCAACAGAATTATATCATATACAGAGTCTCTGTGTGTTAATTGGGGCTGATGCAGCGGCGGGACCAGATCAGGCGGCAGGTGGAAAAACCATACTCCTTACACCTAGGGGTTCCTGCTTCCCCACTGGCCAATATCTACCATACTTGCCTACCTAATTCTGTTCCTCTGATGATGCAGTAGTGTCCACCTGTTGCCCAGCCATCCAGGCTCATGGTGGTTGGGAAGCAGCTGCTAGCTCCAACCCTGGGACTCTGAAGAAAGAACATGGTGTGATCATTCTATTTCATGAGACAAAGCCAATCACATGTGCCCCACCTTCAGGTCTGCCTTCCTAGTTAATGGGACAACACCAAAAGCCCATCAATATGTCACTTCTCAAGCAGCTTCAAATGCAAATATTCAAGTCTTTCTGTATCTTCATCTGCATTGTCAGAAAGCATTCTGGGAAACTGTACAGAGCTTAGACAACATTTTAAATGTCAGTTTTATTGTGATCTAATCCACATACAACACATCACTCATCTGCAGTATACAATTTAATGGTCTGCAACATATTCACAGATATAAGAGCATCACTGTGACCAATTTCAAAACATCCCCATTCCCCCAAAGAACCTTGTGCCCACTGTTACTCTCTCCTTGTCCCACTCATCCCCAAGGATTCACCAGTTGACTTTTTGTTTGTGTTATGAGAGAGAGTTTTGCTATGTAGCCTAAGTTATCTTGGAACGCATTAGCATCTTGCTTCAACTTCAAGTGCATACTGTATGACAGATAGGCCCAACTAACTTTCATTCCAGCACTCAAAACCTAATGGAAAATCTCGACTTGGGTCTAAACTGAAATTGATTTGCAGTTTTACAGATGAAGCCAAGGCTCAAGGGTTTCATTAATGTTCACACTGGAACTTGTCCATACGACCTCAGAATCTGTCTCCTTAACTATCTATTATGAAGATCACATGATCCATCCTTCCAAATCCTATTTTCCAGATTTCCCTATCTGAAACTAAGTCTTTCTTGTGCCCACACTGGCCTCAAATTCATGGTACTCTCCCTACCTCTTCCTCTCAAGGGTCAGAATTGTGTGTACCATTATGCACAGATAGATACCCATTCAGTTTCTGAACAAAGTAAAAAAATGCTAGTCAGGCATAGTGAAACATATTTGTAACCCTAGCACTGGAGAGAAAGGCTAAGGCAATAAAGATAGCTGCAATTTCAAATTTCAAGACCATCATGGATTACATAGTAAATTCTAACCTAGGCAGAGTGACAGAATAGGACTATGAGAGACAGGGGTAGGGAGACACAGAGAAAAGCTGATAAACTGGGATTGTAGTTCAGTGGTGGTATCCATGCTTTGCATGTGCAAGACCCTGGGTTCCATCCTCAGCACCAAAAAAGCTATAGTTTTAAAATAAGATTTCTGTATTATTATCCCTAGTACATTAATATAATAACTTCTTTAAGTCACCAATTATGGTGACAGATGATATCTGTGAAAATATTGGCAGAAGAATCCTGATGTCATGTCAAACAAGCTCGGCCATCAGTAAACACAGTATTCCTGTGCTGAGCTCTTCCTGTATAGTGTGTTACTAAATTGGATTGACTAGGCTTCTTTCTCCCTCTAGTGGGAGGGAAGAAACAGCAGAATAGAAAAGGTCAATGAGTTTCCCATGTGAGTTAAAACAAGGTAATGTGATTTAGGATGGAGACTTTGGATGAAAGAACTTTTGTTTATACTTAGATCTGAATGACAAAAAGAAATCAACTGTGTAGATTAGGAGACAGAGCCTTCTCAGCAAGGAAGACAACTGACAGAGGCAAAAGCCTTAAGATACAGAAGTTTGAGGAAAGGAAAAAGGGCTTTTAGGGGAGATGACATGAAGTTAGAGCAACTTAAGGCTGAGGATGGAGTTTAGACCTGAAGCAACAGAAAATCAGTGGAGGACATTAAGCAAAGTGGAAACAGATTTACCAGATCATACTGGTTGCCAGTTAACAATGGATAATGAAAAGCCTGCAGTCTCAATGTTCCTAACAGTCACGGCAAGATGAAGGAACCCAAGACACCTCACACTGAGCCTGGCTAGATCAGATTTTAACACTGAACTGCTTCTCTCAAAACTTTGATGTCCTTTTCCCTAATTCTCACAGTAGTAGACAGATGGCCCAGGTACCTGGGTGTGAAGCCAAGAGCCCAGTAGTTACTAAATAGATACCTCTTCCTCTCTCCTCCATATCCATGATGTTGTCCACAGCTTCATACCTAACCCCTCATGCTGTTCTGACCATCTCTGCAGATTGGCTCTTTCCATCACTAGATAATGAACAAAATGTTCTTATGTTACCAAATATCCACTTTTTTTCACATGGGTATGCTTATAAAAAGGAAACACAAGGTGACCATGTGACAAAAGTGACAGAATTCGACATGCAGGGCCAACCAGGCGGCACTAAGAATTGCTGGGACCTGCTACACAATGAAAAGCGGGCCTGGAGTGGGTTATATCGTATGAGGAACCCACTCTGCCCACACATATCTCAGATCTCTGCCCTCCAGAACAGGGGGACAGGAAACCTCTGTTGCCTAAGCCCCCAACGAGTGGTACTTTGTTGCTGCAGTCACAGGAAATCCAGGTTCCATGTTAGTTGACTTGGTCCCTTGCACCACTCTGTTGTATTAACAATGAGCTTTCCTCAGTCATAGGCAGAGGAAACCTCAAAGCTGTATGTAACAGCTACTTCCTATATAATGAATGAGAATTAAAGGCATAGAAATAGCACAAAAGAAAAATTTTGTTACTGGCAGTTCTATCCCTACATCCACCAAGTAAGGAGAAGGTGCATGCTTGCAGGTCTTCTTTATTTCCCATTTTATACATAATTTAATCTTCTGACCTTTTTATACCATACTACAGAGAATGTTCCATGCAACAAAATGTTCAAGATGCTGGCTATGCAGGCCTGTGTCATCAGATATATGGGCTATTTCATCACAGCTTTTGGTGGTGACAAATGATGGTACCATGAGAGGGAGGGACTCCAAGGAATTAATCACTGTGAGGATGTTTCCAGAGTGCTTGTTCCATCCATCTCACCAAACAGACCCCCTTGAAAAGGGAAATACTTCAAGGTCTTACCATGCCTGAGGGTATCAAACACAGGGCTAATTCCTTGTGGGGTAAGAGGGAGTGAGGACCAACAACCAGTTTTTCCAGGTCTAGTTAAGTAATTCCAGAAAAGAAAGAAAGAAGCATGTCCCATGTCAGGGAAGATGGCATAATCTCAAATCCTTGATATCTAATGTGTGGTTAATCATGCATTATGGTTCAGGGTAAGAAGGTGTCAAGAGCTCCCACCTTCTAGGAAGAATACTAGGTCCCAGCCATTGCCTGGAGCCACACTCAGATTTTGGCTTCACCAGTCCATGGAGCCCAAACCAGAATGTTCTCAACCTTTCAAGCTTCTGGGTGATCCTGATGTGCAACATGGGTGGCACTGACTTTCTAAGCCACTTTCAGGATAAAGTACTGATCAGAAATATACCTTTGCATCTCTATTTATCCAAGAAGCATGAAGCCCATAGAGCCACTGCAGGCAGTCAACAGCTCTTTCCTACTACAGCCAACCTGCCTTTCTCAGTCACACCCACTGGCTCTGCTAGGAGCCTATAAGGGCCTGACCTCCAAATTCTGAAGTCTAGTGGTCACCATAACCCTAGAAACCAAGTCTCTCTAGCAAAATTGCAAGACTTAAAGGCATCTGCCTTTGTGTTTACTCAGGTTCTAATGATATCCCTCTACTCTGGGTTGTGTGAGCTCAAACCCCTAGAACTTGAGAACATGACTTTATTTGGGAAAAGGATCTTGGAAGGTGTAGTGAAGTAAATCATAAGCTGGAGATCCTCCTTAATTACCAGATAGACCCCCCCCACACACACACACACATCTACAATTTGGTGTAGAAAAGGAGACCACAAGGCCCCAGAACCAGAGATTGGAGTGATGGGTCTATAAGCCAAACACCACCAAGAACTGCCAGAAACCACCAAGAACTGAGTGAAAGCCTGGAATTGATTCTCAGGAGAAACATAACATCTGGCTTCCAGACATAAAACAGTAATATTTTTGCTGCTTCAAATTTCTGAGAATTTTTAGAACAGCTATAGGAAAATCATAGACCACCAAAAAACCAAATCAATAGTGCTCCTGGAGGAAAATTAGATTAGGTATTTAAATGAAGGGCTCATGAGCAAAGAACATTTCTATTACTTTAATATTTCCCCAAAGATCTGTATGATAGATACCTGGGAATTAGGAAACAGAAAATTTGCTCCTCATCCCCTGAAAATTCTAAAGAAGCCCCCAACTCAGGCTTACTTTTTAAATCCTAATTCTACTCAGCCTCCTCACTCTTTATGGGCAAGAAGCCCTGTGAATAAAAGCCCAGACAGGGATTGATTTATAGGTTCCACTCAGAACCATGAAAGGGTTTCAGGCCTGAGGAGTCAGCAAGGCACTACTGCTTTCTCAACTCCAACTTCCTTTCTTTACTAGAATTGCAAGGCTAATACTAATGACTGTAAGGTCCCAGAAAATGTCTAGATCCTTGCTCACAATCTGCCAGTCACTACTAAATGATTCCCAAGACAGGATTATCTGGGCTAGTAGAGAATATGCCATCACAAACTCCTAGACTGTGATGAACTATGGAAACCACCATTCACACAAGACAACAATGTGCTTCACAAAGACAAGAACACACTGGTGCTAGAAAAAAAAGCATGTATGTGAAATGCCCTTCTGTCAGAGCACAAAGCAGTCATAACTCCAAAGCCAAAATATGGGAGCAAAGAATGGGTATGAGTACATAAACTGCTTCTAGGCCCCAAAACAGTAACACAATCAAAGTGGAGCAAATGTGCACTTCCTGGGATAGATAAGAGCTAACATGACTCATGATCAAAGAGCACCCCAAAGCCCAGGAATAAAGGGCAATGATGCAACACAAAAATGGGTAGAAAATATGAAAATCCAAGTTACATCAGCGGAATTAAAAAGGGCCCACATACCCCAGAAAAAGGCACTTAAGCACACTCTTTAGTAAAGAACCTCATGTCTAGCAGATGACAGAAACACAAAGGTTGACCCACCTCCTCCATGGCAAGGCTGCAATGTTATGTCTAAGCATATGTCTTAAAGGTACACATAGGTCAGTGTGCAAGTACTTTCACTACACCATTAGTTATGGTAGCAAAAAGATGGAATACTTCCCAAGTGTCCATCACAGGCAACATGTTATGGCCCTAAGTGCCACATACCCTGGGAAGACAGCCTGCAGCTCAGAGCAAAAAAGGCACCAGGTAGAAGGAGTAAGAGCTGCACCCAGCCCTGCTTGGAGAAGGGGTGCTCCCTGAGAGCCCCTGGCCTCCATTCTAGACTACCTAGGAGAATAGAAGAGGGAGGAAGAAGCTACCAGAGGTAAGTGGCTCAGGCACACAGAAGAAAAGGGGAAAAAACAGCCCTGACTGGGGCTGTCTACCCTAGTGGAGAACTAGCAGACCAAAGGGCTAAAGCAAGGGTCCTACTAGGTCCTGAGGCCAGCTCTCTGACAACAAACCCTTAATTGTGGACTATGCAGGTGAAACAAGAAAGCACAGGTTGCATAGTTCGGGACATGGTATCACAAGTGGCCTTATATCTGCTGTTCCTACTCTATACACTCCATGACATGTATCTGTAGAGTGTCCATATCAGGTGCCTGATACTGGCACTTGGGACAACAGAAGTCAGGTGGCTCTTCAGGAGGACTTCTCCGCTGGTTGGGCAAAGCCAGATGAAAGGAGTGGTGAGCTGAGAAAAAAAGAACAGAGGCTAGCTGGATAGGCTTCATACACAGACTTGGTAGACCTCAAAGGGAAGTAGAGGCTAACAAGGTACTGAGACCTACACATACCACCTTATTTGACTACATGTGTGGCTGGGAGCCACCTCCACCAACACATTCCTCCTTTTGCCTCCAGGTGGTGTAGGCTACTGATGGGGGTGGCCAGTAAGAACTCCCCAAATCAGAGCAGCAGGGAGACTAATGCATGTTTTCGCTCAGCACAAGAGTCTGCCCTCCCTATCCATCTCCACCCACCATCTACCACCTGTTCACTCACCTGGAACAGGAAGTAAAGGGGGTTGGGAAGTCTCTACATGCCGCTTCCTCATATCCTCAATCCTTCAAAAACAAAAACAAAAACAAAAAACATTCAATCAATGCCTACAGGGTTTTTTATGAATAAACACTTTCATTGAGATATAATTCATGTACTATACAATTCATCAATTTAAACTGTATCGTTCACTGGTTTTTACTATAATTTGCATGTCCAATCGCTTGTGTAATTTTAGGATATTTCATCATCTTCCAAAGTTCCTGGGTTCCTCCTACACCAGTTTCCTCAGAACCTTACTACAAACTACCACATACCTGGTAGCTTAAAATAACAGAAATGAGCCCGATTCAGGTGCCCTGAATCAACATATCAGAGGACTGGGCAGAAGTACTATACTCTCCCCTAGCTGGTGGTAGTTAACAGATTCCTTGGTATTTCTTGGCTCGTAGCTGAATTCCAGACATGGCCTTCTTGTGTCTCCCTTCTGTATATTAATGTAGTACTTCTATAAAGACCACAGTCAATTTATTAACCTGATGTGACATTATGTTAACTAGTTACATATACAAAGATACTATTTCCAAATGAGGCCAGATTCTGCAGTTTTAGGTAGATATGAATTTGAGGGAATTGTATTTGTACTGGTTAGTTTTTTGTTAGTTGGTTACTTTTTTTTATGAGTTTGACACAAGCTGGAGTCATTTGATAAAAGGGATCCTCAATTGAGTTCATGTCCCTATTAGACTGATCTGGAGGCAAGCCTGTAGGGCATTTTCTTCATTAATCATTGATATGAGAGGGCCCAGTTCACTACGGATGATGCCATCCCTTTAGGTATAAGAAAAAAGCTGAGCAAGCCATGGAGAAAAAGCCAAAAAACAGTTCCTTCATGATTTCTGCTTTAGTTCCCATCTCTAGTTCCTGACCTGACTTCCCCCATCGTAGTACAACTGTAAGCAAAATAAACAATTTCCTCCCCAAGTTGGTATTTGTTTTTTTGTTGTTTTTTTTTTCCATGGTGTTTATCACAACAGTTAACAAAACTAAGTCAGACATTAGTACCAGGCTCTTGGGGATTTGTTAAGACAGACCTAGCCATACTGTTTTGTGGAAGACTGTGGAAGGACTTTGGAACTTTGGGCTGGAAATGCCATCATCAAGCAGTTAGAGCTTAACTGGGTGTTCTGTGGG
This sequence comes from Phodopus roborovskii, assembly GCF_943737965.1. Classification (NCBI taxonomy): domain Eukaryota; kingdom Metazoa; phylum Chordata; class Mammalia; order Rodentia; family Cricetidae; genus Phodopus; species Phodopus roborovskii. Next base: position 2,544,269 of record NW_026125675.1, on the reverse strand, counting down.
AGTCAAGGAAGGAAAGAATGCTGAGAGCAATGCAAATGATAAAGTTTCAGATGAAAGCAAAGCAAAGATTCTATCATGGCCATTTATGTGGTATTTTGAAATAAGAATCTGTAGTTCTGGTCAGCTGGGGCTGAAGAATCAGGTGTGATGAACAAAAGACCAGCCGTATTGAAGTAAAACCTGTTTTAATAGGACAATTGATGCTAGTTACCCGAAGCAGAGAAAACAGCTGTGATTAAGAGAACAGCATCACTGAGGTTAAATCTTCTAGATTCTAGAATCTAGTTATCTCCTCAGGATCATCTTCTGCATACACAGAAGCAGTATTTGAGAGGTCAGGAGAAGCTATTTGTGAAGGTGCATCCTCAGTGCAGTAGAGATGCCAGTACCATGACACAACAACCAAGGATAACAGTAGCTGTGAAAAGAGCCAGCCTGAGCTTATGAGACAAGCTATATATGCTGTGAAAGGTAAAGACAGAGAAGTACAGCTGCTCAAGCCCATTGGAGCCCAAAGGTTTATGAGTGGGTCCTGGACATCAAGCACTGCATTTTTCACACTGTTGGATTTTGGTTTTGCTTTGATTTGATTGTGACTGTGCCATGGTTCTTCACTCTTACAGTAAGAAAATATGTACCTTATTATTTTATAAGAGCCTAATGAGACATTGGAAGGACTTTGGAACTTTGGGCTGGAAATGCCATCATCAAGCAGTTAGAGCTTAATTGGGTGTTGTGTGGGAGTCAAGGAAGGAAAGAATGCTGAGAGCAATGCAAATGATAAAGTTTCAGACATTTAGAGACATTATTTTTAAGAGTGGTGAAATGTTTTAAAGACTGTGGGATTTTCAAATTTATGGGAGGAGGGTTTGTTTGTTTGGTTGGTGTTTTGTTTTGTTTTGTTTTGAGACGGGGTTTCTCTGTGTAACGGCCTTGGCTGTCCTGAAACTCACTTTGTAACCCTGGCTGGCCTGAAACTCACTCTACAGACCAGGCTGGCATGAAACTCAGAGATCCATCTGACTCCCAAGTGCTGGGATTAAAGGCATGTGTCACCAGTGATCAGCCTAAATTTATGTTTTATCTTAACATGAATTGGAGGACAAACAAGAAAGGAAAGGTTGTGGTGTGTTTGTAAGTCAAGTTGACAGGGTGTTAACTGTGCTGGTTGGCTTTGTCAACTTAACACAAACTGGTAAGAGAGAATCTCAATTGAAGAATTATCTCCAATAGATTGGCTTGCAGGTATAAGTTTATAGGGCATTTTTTGGTTAATAATTGGTATGGGGTGCCCAGCCTACAGTGGGTACCCATGGACTGGTGGGCTAGGTTGTATAAGAAAGCTAGCCAAACAAGCAAGTAAGCATCATTCCCCTATGGCTTCTGCTTCAGTTTCTGCCTCCAGATTCCAGCACTGACTTCTTTCCAAGATGGATTGTAAATTGTAAACTGAAAATAAACCCTTTCTTCCCTTAGTTGTTTTAGTCATTATGTTTATTATAGCAAATAGAAACCAAACTAAGACACTAAGAAACCTAACATCCCTACAAAAACTCCAGCCTTAGATACCTCTCAATACATGCATTTTCTGTGGAGTTTCTAGTTGGATCAGTGGGAAAGGTCACTGTTGGAAGGACAGGACACAGAGCAGCAGGAAGTACAGGAAACTTAACACAAACAGCAAGAGCCATCAATCTCCTGCAGTTACTACTAGTTGCTGCTAGTATATGCCTGCTCTGTGTGCGGCTGTGCTCCTGGCTACACTCTTAAAGTCCCACCTGGCTGATTCATGGCAGCCAACCTTCAGCTTGTTCAACTCGCGCTGCAGCTGCTCCAGATGTTCCTGCAATAGCTCTTTCTTCTCCACCAGCTTTTCCCGGGCATGCCTCTCAGCTTGGAAGTCAGCCTTGTAGATATCCGCCTGGCAAATAAAACAAAGGTGTGCCAACTATCCATCAGCTGCCCATCAGGCATTCTATGCCATGTCCCAGAAGAACAGAGTCCTGTTATCTCCCCCAGTATTACATGATACTACACTGGGAACAGATATGAAAGCCTGTGATCCCAAGGGCACCAAGAGGTCAAAGACCAATGCAAAGGACTCAAGAAGACTAAAAAAGCGGCCACCAAAGAATGATGCCAAAGAAGTGCATCAGATCCCATTGTCTGGGAGGGTAGGCCACACATGTGATAGGCAGGTTGGAGCAAAGCTCTCACCTGGGCCTTCAGGACTGGCACAGTCTCCATCACAATCTTGTGCTGCTCAGCTTCTTCTTTCAGTTTATCAATCAATTCCTGTTTGGCTACCAGGGCCTCCTCAGCTTGCTGGAGCTGCTGCCTCAGATCTTCCAGCTGCATGCCCTACAGAAGGACAAAGGGTGCTGGCAGAGTCTCTTGGCCCATAGTGGGGCCAAACTACCTCCCTGGCTGGCCACTGTTCTGAGAACTAAGAAGGAAAACTAGTCCTTTGGGCTTTGGGTCAAATGAAGATTGCATCCTGCTATGGCTCTATAGTACAGAAATGCTGAGGTCTTTCTTAGGATGCACAAAGATTTTATGACTGATAGGAACTCTGATGATATATAAGGCACTGCCTCCTATTCTGCTTCATCCCCTTCAGAGAATTACCAACTAGGGAGCCTTTCTCTAACTCCTCACGAACAAGAGCCACCCTCCCCTCTGTGGCCTCTCACTCCACAGTAAGTACTATATGTACTAACTCTCCACAGACTGCAAGCCCACCATACATCAGGCAAGACTGCAACCCATGAGTCCTTCCACTCTGCCACTTCGTCAAAGGTATGCTTATCACACACATACTATACACATGCACCCATGTTCTCAACCAAGAATTCCCTTCAAAGATTAAGCAGCCATTTTTAAAAGATGTTCTTGGTTATGATGGATGGTTTTATGATGTGTTCTTAGATTCCATTAGGCAGTATTTTATTAAGTATTTTTGCATCAATGTTCATGAGTGAAATTGGTCTGCAGTTCTTTTTCTTAGTTGGGTCTTTGTGAAATTTGGGTATCAGAGTGACTGTAGCCTCATAGAAAGAATTTGGCAAAGCTCCTTCTGTTTCAATTTTGTGTAATAACTCAGACCAAGAACAACAAGATGTTATGTACTCACTCATAAGTGGACATTAGCTATAAAATATAGGATAACTATGCTACAATCTACAGATCCAGAGAGACTGAGAGCAGGTGGAGATGAGAATACTAGTGATCAGGTTGGGGGGGACATGAAGGGAAAGAGTGCTGAGGGTGCATTTCAGGGTCAGGTAGAAGTCTAGCACAGGGGAATCACCCAGGAGACTATGAGAAAAACTCCAGCTTAGACTCCTTAGCAATAGCCAATAAGTAGCCTGAACTGGTCTCTCCTATGACTTCCCAAAATTTAATGAAAATGACTGTACAACATACCCAAACTATGGGACACAATGAAAGCAGTGCTAAGAGGAAAGTTCATAGCACTAAGTGCTTACATTAAAAAGCTGGAAAACTCACAGGCTAGTGAATTAACAGAACAACTGAAAGCACTACTAGAACAAAAAGAAGCAAACTCATCCAGAAGCAGCAGATAGCAAGAAAGTCAAATTGAGGGCTGAAATCAATAAAAAATGACACAAAGAGTTCTTTCTTCAAGAAATTCAACAAAATAGACAAACCTTTATCAAAACTAACCAAAAGAGCCAAGCATTGGTGGCACATGCCTTTAATCCCAGCACTCGGGAGGCAGAGGCAGGCAGATCTCTGTGAGTCTGAGGCCAGCCTTGTCTACAGAGATACACAGAGAAACTCTGTCCAGAAAAACCAAAAGAAGAAAAGAAAAAAAGAAACTAACCCAAGACAGAGAAAGAGAAAGAACATCCAAATTAACAAAATCAGAAATGAAAAGGGGGACATTAAAACAGACACTGAGGAAATCCAGAGAATCTTCAGGTCATACTTTGAAAACCTTACTCCACAAAATTTGAAAATTCAAATGAAATGGACACATTCCTGGATAGTTATCACTTATCAAAATTAAATCAAGAACAGATAAGCAATTTAAATAGACCTATAACCCCTAATGAAATAGAAGCAGTCATCAAAACCCTCCCAACCATAAATAGCCCAGTGCTGGACAATTTCAGTGCAGAATTCTACCAGAAATTCAAAGAAGAGCTAATACCAATACTCCTCAAAGTGTTCCACACAATGGGAGAAGAAGGTTCATTAACAAACTCTTTTTACAAGGCCATAATTAACGTTGGTACCCAAAGTTGGTGACAGACCCCACAGCCATTCAGTCCCAAATAAGCACACAGAGACATATTAATTATAAAACTGTTGGCGGATAGCTTAGGTTTCATATTGGCTAGCTCTGTCTTAATTATTATCCCATTTCTATTAATCTATGCATTCACATAAGGCTGTGGCTTACCCATAATCCAGCATGTTACTCCTTTGGCAACATGGTGTCTCTCTCTGGTAGCCTCTCTGCCTTCCTTTCCCCAGCCTTCTCCTGGTGTGGTAGCCCCAACTATATACTTCCAGCCTGGCTACTGAACAATCAGCATTTTATTCTTCAACCAATAAGAGAAACTATACAGAAGGACATCCCCCATCAGGATGGTCCAGGTGAACAGGGATGGAGTGGAAGAGCAATGAAAGAGATATCTTAATAGAGAGAGCCACTATGGGCTTAGGGAGAAACCTGGTGATAGGGTAACTCTCAAGAGTCCACAAGGGGGACCCCAGCTAAGACTCCTAGCAATAATAGATGCCCAAACAGGCCTACCCCTGTAATCAGATTGGTAAATACCCCAACTGTCATCATAGAGCCTTCATCCAGTGATGGAACCAGACACAGAGATCCACAATTAAGAACCAAGCCAAGCTCCGAGAATCCAGTTGAAGAGAGGGAGGGGAGAACTTATGAGCAATGGAGATCAAGATCATGATGGAGAAATCTACAGAGACATCTGAACCAAGCTCATGAAAACTCATGAACTCTATAGACAGACAGCTGTGGAGACTCCAGGGGACTGGACTAGGCCCTCCATATGTGAGAGACAGTTGTGAAGCTTGGACTGTCTGAGCAGCCCCTGGCAGTAGGACCAGGATATGAACCTGGTACATGAGATAGCTTATTGGTGGCCACTCCCTGCGGTGGGATGCCATGCATAGGAGAGGGGCCTCACCCTGCCACAACCAGATTTTGTTGTCTCCTCATGGAGGTCCTTACCCTTGAAGAGGAGTGGACTGGAGGGTGAGCTGTAGGGGAGGGAAACAGGGATGGGAGAAGGGGTGGAAGGGAGAACTGTGGGTGTAATGTAAAAGGAAATTTAAAAGAACAAATATTAAAAAAAAAAAACTAAAAGAGAATAAACTAAAAGAGGAAAACTAAAAATATAATAAAGTACTTGTGAGGACCTGAATACAAGAGAACCAATGTTAAGAAAAAGAGCTCCTGAGGAATAACACCAATGATGTCATCTAACTTCCACATATATTTATGCATATGTATACACACAAAGTGATCTCTAGAAACTAAACCCAGTTTAGGTCTGATGAGGATAAACTCAAAAAGTGCTCTAAATCACCCTAGAAATGTTTCAGGGGAAGCAAAGAAAAGGCTAGAAAAATGGCTCAGCAGTTAAGAACACTTGTTGCAGCTGGGCAGTGGTGGAACCCACCTTTAGTCTCAGCATTCAGGAGGCAGAAGCAGAAGAATCTCTGTGAGTTCAAGGCCAGCCTGGTCTACGAAGCAAGTTCCAGGACAGCTAGGTCAGTTACACAGAGAAACCCTGTCTCGCAAAACCAAAGAGATAAAAACAAAAAAGCACTTGTTGCTCTTGGAGAGAATCCAGGTTTTGTTCCCAGAACCCACATTATGGCTCAACAACATCCATAACTACAGTTCCAAAAGGTCAATCACTCTTCTCTATGTGACTGGGTATCAAGTATAGGGTAAATGGCCAGCTAAAGAAACCCACTTTGGCCAAGTGACAGCAGAGTCACCTCTGCCCCTGACCAACTGAATCACAGTCAACCAATCTCTGAGCACCTTGACTATGAACCCAGAGCCAGTGAAAGAAACACACCCAGGATCTGAAACCTGAGCCAGTGAAGGAAACACTTTATCCCTGAACCCAGAACCAAAGAAAATACCCTGACTTTGAAACCAGAGCCAAAGAAACACACTTTGTCCCTAGAACCAGAGCCAGTGAAAGAAATACTCCTTGGTCCTAAAATTAAGAGGCAAAAGCTATAATGGACCAGTGAAAGAAACAGTTTGCCCTCAAATCAGAGCTATCTCTGCTCCACTAAACTAACCAATCCCTGAGCAGAAAATCCTCTCCCTAGGAAAACACCACCCTCTAGAAGCCCTATATAAGTCCATCTGCCTGTTCAGCTGTTGGTTGTCCTTTACCACCCTGGCAGAAGGCAGCCACTCTCCTGGACTCCTTTACAAATAAATCTCTTTCTCAAAAAGAGTCTTGGGTTATCCTGCATGTTCTCCTCCCCTCATGTCTTCTCCCCTTCTCTTTTTACCTACCTACCTCCCAATGTGGGCAGTCTATATGGCCTCTGGTAGTGGATCAGTATTGATCCCTAGTATACCAGTGGACTTTGGGAGCCCATTCCCCATGAAGGGATACTCTCTCAGCCTAGACACACGGGGGAGGGTCCAGGCCCTCCTCCAAATGATATGACAGACACTGATGATCCCCCATGGAAGGTCTCACAGTACTTGGGGAGTGAATAGGGGATGGGGGCTTGGTGTTTTGTGGGGGTCATGGCAGGATGGGAGGGAGAGGTAACTGGGATTAATATGTAAAATAAGATTGTTTCTAAATTAAATAAATTTTTAAAAATATAAAAGAATCTTGGGTGAAGATCTTCATTCACCAGCACAGAATAGAAGAACTTGTTAGGATATTCCCTTAAGGGGACTGAGCAAGGTTGAGAAGAACAAAAAAAAAAAAAAATGCCATGACATTCCCTTAGGGGACTGAGCAAGTCTGTAGCAGAAAAGTAACTACTTCTTGCCACATCCGGAAAAGATTGCTACATTTCTGCATGAGTTTCCCCTTTAGCAGACTGTAACCTAAGAAGGTAGAAGAAGCTGTTGACCCTGCTAAGACGTTCCCTTACAGGAACAGAGCAGAGCTCAGCTGTAATGGCCCTCTCTAGGAAATGAGCAGGATTGTTATATCCTGCGTGGGGAGTGGGGGAGGATGCGCCCCAGCTTCAGGTAGACTGGCTTCCCAATAAGTCAAGACACTCCAGAGCTGTAATACTCACACTCACTTTTTTGGTGCCAAAACAAGGCACTCACATTCACTTATACCAAGTTCACATAATTACATATGTGCAAGCAAAATACTTCTATTAATACTTCTCTATACATTAAATAACTATAAAAATGTTTTCAAAAAACTATAAATGTTTCTGGGACTTCCCCTGGCTCTGATCATGAAGGAACTGCCATACAGTGTATCTGAAGGTCATAGACACAGATGCCCTACAGATGTTCTGTGGATGCATCTCATCTCCTTGTGGCTACCTATAAACTGTCAGAGCTACAGCTCCAATGACAGTGTTAGGCAACTTGAGAGTCCCTTCCAAAAGTTAGATGTGCCAGATCTCAAAACTTACATTACTCCCCTTCAGGTATATTGGGGGGGGGGGGGGCTTTCCCTGGAAAACCCAGGGCAGCCATACTTACTAGCTTGTGTTCTTCACTCACCTTGCTGCTCTTGATGTGGCTGTCGTAGTCTTGGAAGAGCTGGTGATAGGCTGCCTGCAACTGAGCCAGCTTCCGCCTGTGCAAAAGGAGCTGTCACTGAAGAAACTGCTTTGTCCCAGTACAGCCACAGCTTGCCTGGTATAGCTTCACCCTCTTCCTTCTTGTCCCATAAAAGACCTGAAATGTGGGCTTCCTGGATTACATGTAGGCTCCTGAGGCCATCAACTCTAAGACAGGCTTTGCTGACTGCAAGGATACCCTGCAACTAATTTGGCTGCTACATAGTTCATGTTTTCATTAAAGACAGCATCTTGGAATATTTACAACAAGGGCTAGGGTACAACTCAGGAGTAGAACCTTTGGCTAGCACCAAACACTCCACCCTTAGGACCAAAAAGAAAATAAATATGAGAAATGTTTTCAATAAAATGGTATCTGACTGTATTCAGCACAAAACAAAGAGGCAAGGAGATTGTTCTAAATTAAAGAAAACTCAAAAGGATCCTGAACCATATGCCAATAGCATGCTTACAGCCTGTGCAGGCATTGTGGGCCCGGGTAAGTCTTTAGGGCCAGCTTGAAGCCACCATGGCTCTTTGCTTTCCTTACACCAAGGGCATATTTCAATTGTGGTGACAAGAACTTGTGTAGGACATATAGTAAAATATGAATGCGGATGGAAAATACTTCTGTTTACATATAATAGTTGATTCTGTCATTAGCAAGGCAAAGGGAGAAAGTCAGCTCTTCCATACATAGCCAGTCCCTACCAGAACTCCCCAAAAGGCAGAAAGTACCATAGGTGCTCTGGGATCTCTTGGTACCAACCCTCCGAGCCACTCACTTCTCCTCTGAAGCAGCCTGGCGCTCCATTCGCAGGGCAGCCTCCACACTCTGGTTCTGAATGCGCAGCTGGTCCACCTGCACGCTGTGCTGCTGCTGCAGCACCTCCCGCTCACTCTCCAGCTGTCTAACCTGCTCACTAACTGCTCGTATCCTGGCATGCAACAAAAAAGAACATACTGAAGGGGCTGGAGAAAGACAGCCTGGGGAAGGGGTCAGGTCCTGAACAGCCTGTGTCTGAGAGCTGATTCTGGTACCAGAGTACAGGGACCATGGCAGCCACAAGATGAAAACTAAGAAGCATTTCCTGCAACTGGCCCTGAGGTCGTAAGAGTGAAAAAGCTGTCTTTGACCCCTACCAGCTGCAACACTTGGGAGAGCAGGCCCTGTACCTTACCTGAGCCAACATTGTCAGTGGAAGTGTGGGTGAGCGAGCCCCAAAGTTGTAAGCATAGGAGAGCTGTCCCCACTACTTGTCTGTCATGTGGTAATGTGGGGAGGTGAAAGATGCCCCCCTTTACCCCTCACCACCTGCAACAGACAAGAGAGCTGACCCTCCTCCTTACTAGCTGCAGCATTCGGGAATCAGTCCCTGTCCCTTGCCTAGGCAGCACAGCAGAGCTGCCCAGTGGTTGAAGGTGATGGTGACCCAGCCCCAATGTTGTGAGCAAGAGAACTTCCCCCATTACTCATCTCACATGTGGCAGCCCACATCCCACCCATCAATGCCTGAGAGATGTGCAAAATCTGGTCTTAGAGTCATAAGCTGTCCTTACCCCTCACCAGCTGCAGAACTCAGGAAAGTGGCCTTCTGCATCTCACCTGAGCAACACAACAGAGCTGGCCCTAATGGTGCCAGTGTGGAAGAACCAACCCTAAGGGCTTGAAAGCAGGAGAACTGGCACCATTCCTCGCTCTTTGCTGCAAGAGGTCAATTAGCCGGGGACAATGCTGCAGTGCTCACCCTGGTGTGAGGACAGAGGAGAACTGGTTGGCAGACCACAGCTGCCCACACCCAGATCCAGGGTTATGACTTGACCTACCCTAATATCTACCCTATCTATGATCTACTAGACCTGACCTGCAGACCCAAAGCTGTGGAATCTCCACAACACAGGGCAACAACAGCATATCCAGGAAGAGTCCTACTGAGGGCCCAGTATCTCTAGTGTAGTAGAAACCAGAAGTCTCAAACCTGACTAATGACTCTTTAAAATGAACACGTACAATTAACAATATATGGACAAAGGGATTTACAGCATGACTCACTGTGTCATACTGTAGCTTCCACAACAAGATTTTTAATTTTTCCCTTTTTTATTTTTTTACCTTTTTTCTCTTAAATTTTGGGGGCATGCAAGGGCAAAGAGTAGATGCAAAGGGACAGGGAAATGAATAGGATCAAGGTACATGATGTAAACGACACAGAATAAATTAAAAGAAGAAAAGAAGCATATCCTGATGTGTTTGCTTCTTATGCCCAACATAACACAATCATGTGCAGTTGGCAAGGAGGTAGACAAGGAAGAGGATTAGGTACCTGCATGCAAGCTGCTGTTGGGACCAGATGTAAGGAGTCCCCAGGAAGGTGCCAAAGCAGTCTGGGTAAAGGTATATCAAGAGACTCTTCTAGAAGCTGCAGGGAAGACTACCATCTGAGCTGGATAGCACTGAGCTCAGGGATAGGCAGGAACTACTGTGTTACTCACAACTCAGATAGAGTCCCAGGCCCCCTCATGGGAGGCTCAGATTCCATATCTAAGTAATACAGCCTCATGGGACAGGATATAGCATCAAAGTCTCAGAGACTCCATCTCTCCCTCTATACTCTCATTGTAAAAGCTTATGTATTCTTACCTATATCACCGATGCCCTCCATATCTTCTGATCCTGGCCCACAGTACCCTACAGCTTCCCTTAAACCCCAGTTCCCAGGCACTAGCCTCATCACCATGGTACATCCTTATATGCCCGTTATAAAGGCAATGATGATCATTTCCATGGGTCTCTGAGGTAGCCTCTGACTGAAGGTCACCCCAACTTTGCCAGGGCAGGTCTAGACTACTGGGCTTGCTCATCTTAGGCCTTTACTCACACTGCCCTTCCCCACCCACCACCTCCAGTGGTCTCTGAACCCAAGTCAACTCCTCCCTCCTACAGGACAGAAGCCCCAACCTACTGCTCCACAAACACAATGACTACTTACTGCCCTGAAAGGGCAGGACCAAAGCTACCCTTCGCCAACTATCTGGAGGACAGCCGCAAGTCAGTAAGACAGACACAAAAGTGCCCATGCCTGTGACCCAATGGTCCCATGTGGCAACACAATCCCCTTGCCAAGGCCTAAGGCCACTAGTTGGCAAAATCAACTAAACACCTTTCTGCTAAGAGTCAGAAATGTTGGTTCATGCCTGGTAGAGGATGTGAATGTGACCAACTCCCAATAGAAACTTCAGTCTGGATAGTAAGATCGTGAATGTGGTCTTGGGGGGAGGGAGGCTACAATGCTTCCTAAAGAATAAACTGAACCCAAGTGTAATGGTTTGAATGAAAACAACCCCCATAGGCTCATATGGAGCAACATTATTTGAAAAGATTAGGACATGTGGCCTTGTTGGTGTAGGTGTGGCCTTGTTAGAGGAAGTCTGTCACTGGGGAGTGAGCTTTGAGCTTTCAAATGCTCAAGCCAGACGTAGTGTCTCTTCCTGCTGTCTGCCAATCCAGATGTAGAACTCTCAGCTCCTTCTCCAACACCATGTCTGCCTGTATGCTGCCATGCTTCATGCCATGATAATAATGGACTAAACCTCTGAATGTAAGCAAACCCCAATTAAATGTTTTCCTTATAAGAGTTGCCGTGGTCATGGTATCTCTTCACAGCAATAAATACCCTAACTAAGACACCCAGTAAATGGTCAGATACTGGAAATAAAAGTAGAACTAGATTGCTGAATATCTGACCAGGGCTCTCCCAAGGCAGTTATGAAGGCGGCAGGGAATTTAAGAAGACTGTCAGTCCCTGAGAGGAACTCCTAGGGCCTCATTCAAAACCCTGGAAAGGGCCTCCTGGGCTAGCTTCCTCTCCCTACTCACCTTCCCTCTAAAGTTTGTCGTTCTTTGGTGGCAGCCTCCAAGCGACTCTGGCTCTCCTGGAGTTCTCCCAACAATGATGTCACCTGGGCTTTCACAGAGGCCTTGTCTTCAGCCATCTGCTGCAAGAGAAAAGGTACTTTCCTATCACTACTACTTTCTCCCACGATGCCCACTTTTGGCATCCCCAAGCAAGCAGCTGATGTACTGAGGGCTTCTCTTGCCCCTCAGTACCTATAAACCTGGGTACATTGGAGGCTCATTAGCCCAATGTCTATCTGTCCTCCCCCAGTCACCAACCTTGACTTTCAGCAAGTAATGAACCTTTCTCAGTCTCTTTGAAGCTCTATAAAAGGAGACCAGACCAAAGACAGCAAGAAAAATAAACAACCTAGTCCAGATATACAACAGGTGAGAAGTTTCAAAAAATGAGAATTTTTTTAAATACTGAGAGTTGAACCACCAAGAAGACTCTTCGGGTAAAGGTACTTGCCATCAAGGCCAATGACCTGATTTTGATCTTCAAAACGTATATGATGGAAGGAGAGAATTAACTCCTACAAACTGTCGTAAGTGCTGGGATATTAAACCATACTCAGCTCAGCAAAACTTTAAGGTTGACCAAACATTAACATGCCTTCAAACAACTTAAGGTCACATTCCTGGAAAAAAAAAAAAAAGATCACATTCTTGGAATGTTCCAGACCCCTTCCTGGTTCTTACTTGCAAATGGTCAGAACTGTTAAAAGGACAGACTATTCTAGCCAACACATGCTCTAGGCTGGAAAAACTAGTAAGTACAACCAGCCATGACTCCTTCCTCTAACCCTCTCAAAATCCATGTATTTCCTATGATACTAACCCTGTCTCAAAAACCCTGAGTGCTACTCCTTTAAAATGGAATCATCAGAAAGGTTAGGACTCAGATTCCCAGTAAATGGTAAAATCCTATATTGATTTGTACAAGCTCATAAACACACTGGCCTCATCACATTGACAGTAATACCCTTTGTCATTCATTCACTTGAGCTCCTTCCCCTGCCCAAACATTCATTTTCTTTCTATCTCTATTTCCGTCTTTATCTTATTTTTTGAAATACTAAAAACTGAATTCCAGGCCTTACACATGCAAAGTATATACTCTTATTACTGAACCACACTCTGGTCCCTATTGTCATTTTAAAATTCCCAGTCATTGGGTGGAGAGATGGCTCACTGGTTAAGAGTACTTGAGGCTCTTTAGATTATCAGAATTCAGTTCCTAGCACCACAACCATCTAGTAGCTTACAGCCACCTAGAATTCCAGTTTGATGGGATTTGATACTCTCTTCTGGCTTCCAAGGGCACCTGCACACGTTACATACATAGACACAGACACAAACATCCAAACACATAAATAAAAATAAATCTTGAGAAATGATAAAATAGGGCTGGAGAAATGGCTCAGCCATTAAAGGCTAGGTTCACAGCCAAAAAAAAAATAATAATAATAATAAAATATCCAGTCACCTGTGCAAATCACCAGCACTCAGCTAGCTCTTTCTCTCTCATTGTTATCAGTTACTGAACAAAATCTGCTTTCATGGCTTTAATAACTGTCCACTAATGTTTCACATTAGTATCCTTATAAAAAGAGAGGAGGGTTGTGAGACAGCTCAGGGTGTCTCAGCAGGTAAAGATGCCTGCCATGATACCAGACAACCTGAGTTTAATCCCTGGGACTTACATGGTAGAAAGAGGGAAATGACTCCTGCAAATTGTTCCCTGACATACATATGCACACCATGGCATAATCATGCCCACATGTATGAGAGGATGCACAGACACACACACTACACAAAAGAAAATGTAACAAATTTTAAGAACAGGAAAAAGGCCATGTGACAAGAGAGCTGGGGAGCCCCAAGGGTTGCCAACACTGACAATACACTTGAAGAAGCACCTGGAATAGCCTTTATGAGGAACCCATCTGCCCATACCTCCAAAACTGGGGACAATCTCAGTTGTCTAAGTCCCCACTATGTGGTACCCTGCAGCTGTCTTCTCAGACAGGAACCAAATGCTTTGACCAGGCACTCTCAGCAGCATTGTGAACTTAGCCCTACACTGTTAAAACCTGACTAAAGCAACTCCTCCCTACCCTTCTTCCCCAGATTAACTCTCCCAGGTGGCACAATACCTGTTCAACTACTGTCACGGGGCTCCTGAAACCAGCCAGTCCAAAAAGGCCCTGAAATATCCTATCATCTCACACTAAGAACACCATCCTTTGGAGACAGTGCAATACAAGACAACTTACAGGCCTGGGACCAAATATTTTCTCCAAATGTGCCTGGTAATCATCTCTGAGACCCCCGAGGCATCCTGCCTGATGAGAGTGCCTTGGCTTATCAGGGGCCTAAGGACCTACCAGGCTATCTAGACTGATGGCAAGGTATAAGTAAGGGCCTTGGAATATATGGTATGGTACCAGTTGGATTTCAGGGTACCTAAGATCTGAACAAACTGGGCCAGGTGTCCAAGCACTCTATGCCTTCACAAGTGAGCCCCATATAAACCCTGGCTCCTAAGACATAGGCATGCTCCCTGGATGACACTGCTCCATGTACACTGCTCACAGCAAAAGTACTGCTCCCTGAGAAGCTCATATCTGGCCTCTACTGGCTCCTGCCCTACATGTCTTGTACCTTGGATGATTTTAATGTGGACCCCTTCACTGTAATAATCTAACAGTGAATGTGATGGCTTCTCTTGGTTCTAAAAGTGTTCCCAGCAATCAAGCTGAAAGAAGTCTTGGGGAACCCCCAACAACATGCCTCCTATGAGAACATGAATTTCATTATGGCCTTCAAACAAAGATGGGGCACAGGGGCTATCCACCCACCAGCTACCTGTTGGCATTTCTTCAGGTGCTCCAAATCCTTTAAGACCTGTTCCCTCTGCCTCTGCAGGTCAAGCTTCTCCAAGCTCAGTCTCTCCACCAGCTTCCTGGCTTCCTGGAATTTGCACATGAGGAACTCCTTCTCCTCCCGCTGGCTGACCTGAAAATGCAGGAGCTCCTCACAGCGTTCCCTTAGCATCTGATTGCTCTGCCTGATGGCATCTGGGGACAGGGAAGACAGAAAAGTAGATGTGGATTCTGACAGCATGGCACCTCTGTAATACTAGGTGGCCTTTTTCAAAGAAGTCAAACAAATTTCCAGCCAAGTCCACTGATGATATGCCCCCAAGTGCCTGCAATGCATTACTAAACACATCATCCTCACTTGAAGAGATACATCAAACACAACTTTCTTTTTATGTGCTTCATTTATACTCTGTTCAGTTGGGGGATATCCCTACCCTGGAATATTTTGTTCTAGTCCTCCCAGGCCAGTATCTCTATCTTCAGGATCAGGGGGCCCTAAACAGCCTGCAGACTTGGGGAAGTAGTCCCCAAGGCAAATTTCACTGTGTAGTTTCTGGCTACAGCCTAGGAGCACAGAAGGTGCAAACAGGACAAGTTAGTGATATCTTGGACTTGAATCATCATCTTCAGCTGCATATTTAAGTACAGTTAATACCTACCTTACAAAATGAGGGTGACATGATCAGGGAGACAGGGTGCCAGTACAGAAAACACACTCAAAGACCTCTTCTCACCAGAGCTGACCACACTATTCCAAGAACAGTCCACACTACATCTTA
The DNA here is from genome assembly GCF_943737965.1 of Phodopus roborovskii. Classification (NCBI taxonomy): domain Eukaryota; kingdom Metazoa; phylum Chordata; class Mammalia; order Rodentia; family Cricetidae; genus Phodopus; species Phodopus roborovskii. Next base: position 2,528,907 of record NW_026125675.1, on the reverse strand, counting down.
GGAAAAACCCTCTCTCTCCCAAGGAAAACCATATCCCCTCCCACCTAAAAGCTTGCTGTGTTCTAAGAAAGACCAAGCCTACTACCATTGATCCCTATACCCCTATGCCCCTATACCCCACGTTTCCCCCTACCCACCATAGCTTCTCAGCTTGTCCTCTTTTCCCCCTTCCCCTTCCCTGGTGCTGGTCCTGAACCACATTTTTTCCTGTATGTAAATCTTCACGGAGAACCCCACCTTTAACCAAGCAAGAAGATAGCTAAGTTTGAAATGCTGGCTGGTTCTTAGGAACATAGCCTCAATTGTACCCTACCAATATTAAAGTACGGGTGAAAATAAGTTTGCCCTTAGTGGGCCAGGCCCCTCCTGACTTTTTACTCCATGCCTCCTTCACACAGAAATCTTCACCTCGCAGCTCTTGGTTCTCTTCCAGGCAGCGCTGGAGGGTCTCAGGAGTACCCTGCTCTGAAGGCAGCTGTAACATTGCTGGCTTCCCCAGAGAAGATTCTTCACCCTGCATGTCCTGGTCCCCTGCTGGGCCACCACTGGGCTGCACCATTTCACTCAACTGATTCTTCCAGAGGTGCCTGCTCATCCAACAAGACAGTGTCTAGAAGAAAAAGACAGTAAGAGTGCATGACACAGAGCAGAGTTCTGTCAACCAACACAAGGCATTCAATCTATACAGAAGCCCTAGACTTCCATTCATACCAAAAGGCTGTACACTTTATCTGGTGGAACCAGATACAAAAGTAGAGTATGGATCTAAGACATAGCAAATATTCCCATTCCAAAGAGAGAGTTACTTGTGGAAGGAAAGGACAGTGTACTGGGAATTCTATCTCCTCACTTAATGTAGTAGAATGGTTGATGTATCCATGTCCTAATTCCTGCAACTCAAAGACATCCTCTCAGTGGAACTAGCCACACCCTTCCATGAGCAGGCCACACTCCATCTTAGCAAAAACCTCTCTTTCCCAAGGAAAACTAAATTCCCTCCCACATAAAAGCTTGCTGTGTCCCAAGAAAGATCAAACCTACTACCACTGATCCCTATACCCCACTTTTCTCCTTACCCATCATGGCTTCATAGCTTGTCCTAGTTCCTTACTTGGAAAAAAAGGAGCTTTACAGATGTGATTAAATTACAGACCTCAAGCCAGGCATGGTGATGCATGTTTTTAATCCCAGCAATTAAGAGGTCAGTCAAATCTCTGGGTTCAAGGCTAGAATACTCTACATAGTAAGAACCTGTCACACAAATATTAAGCTCTCAAATTGAGATCATCCTAAATTACAGGGTTGGGCCATGACCTCAATAACAAGTACCCTTCTGAAAGACAGATGAGACAGGACTGGGGATATAGTTCAGTGGAAGAGCATTTACCTAGCATGCACAAAGCCCTGGGTTCAATTCCCAGCTCCTCATATACACACAAAAGAGGCAAAAGAGAGATGAAAAACAGGTGGAAATACAGGGAGATGGCATGAGAAGACAGAAGCTGAGATTAGACTGATATAACCACAAGCTAAGGAACAACCAAGCCACTAGCAGCTGAAAGACACGATACTCTTGTACAATTTGCAGATGAAGTGTGGTCTTGTTAACCCTCTGGCTTTATTCTCCTGGCTTCCAGAACTGTGAGATGTCAAATTTCTGTTGTTTTAAGCCACCAGGCCCGTGGTCATTCCTTAATAGGAATCACAGGAAATTCAAACACTTGATAAGAGGATTCAGGAGAAAACATTGCACCTGAGGAGTGTTCCTTAGGGATAAAGGAAACCTCTGGTGTCTTCTATATGCTAAGAAATTTGAAAGTAGGACTTGCAGTGTCAGTCTGAGACAAATGACACCTGGTTTGCTTATGGCTTATCAACCAGATGAAGAACATGCTGGTCAGAGCTAACCTGGAGACTTTCTAAATCCTGCCTAAGACTGACTGCCAGGAACAGGACAATATCAATGCAAGCTTCCAGAAGTGGACCTTCAGTAAGGGAAGATGCCTGTAACACTGAAGAAAATTAGCTATTTACACTAAAAGTGTTGATACCCATAGATCCATCTGCCCAAGCTCACCTAGCTGACCCTTCCCCTCTTCTTCACCTAATTTTTTTCCTTCAGCTTCCAGAAAAGCCTCTTCTGATGTCTCTCACTCACTCAAAAGATGATCTTCTTGAGGTCTTTTCACTGAGTTCCCATTCCTTCATGTTGAGGTGCCTTGGGACCTTTTTCCTAACTACATTCACCCCTGCAGTAATTCTCCCAGTCTCATGGCTTTAACCCAAATTTTAATATTATATCCCAAATAGTTCTCACTCCTAAATTCCGGATTCACATACCAAAGTAATTGAATGTTTAGAAGTCTATTCAAGGGGCTAGAAAGATGGCTCAACTGTTAGGAGTACTCAATGCTCTTCCAGAGAATTTGGTTCTGAGCACCCATGTTGGGCAGCTCATAACCATCTATAACTCCAGTTCCAGGGGATCCAATGTACTGTTCTGGTCTCTGAGGCACACACACACACACACACACACACACACACACACACACACACGCATGCACGCACGCATGCACACACACACAGGCATATACATATACATAAAAATTAAAATTAAAATAAAAAGACATCTTCTCAAAATTAATTTCTCAGGCCTAGAAGTATAGCTCAGCAATACAACACTTGCCAAACATTCACCAGACCCTGGATTCCCCAGCACTACCCAAAAAAATGAATCTCCCAAATCTACTTCTACCCACAACTTCCCTTACTATCAGTTGAAAACAAATCCATTCCCCAATTATCAGGACAAAAAGCTTGAGTATCTCTGAGTATTTGCTTGTTTGTTTGTTCAGTTAGTTTTTCTGTTTTTCTCTCCCCCCTGCCCATCATATCTAATTCATGAAGAAACTGTAACATTACCCCCTGCTCATCATCATAGCTAATTCATGAAGAAACTCTGTAACATTAAGTATTTTAAGTGTGACCATGGTGTTGTAGTTATATTTAGAGTCCTTTCTGAAAGACATACATAATAAAATACATGTCTGAAACTCACAGCATAATAAAAGTGAGATACCAAGGATATATATACCCAAAAGAAATGAAAACATGTGTTCATATATAAATGATCACAGCAGCAGCATTATTCAAAGCAGCCAGAGTATAAACAATCCAAATGTCCATCAACTGATGAATAAGCAAAATCTACAACCACATGCTAAAACAAGAACATATGCTCCAAATAATTACAAAGAGAAAGAAATATCACCAAAAGCTATATACTCATAAGAAATATGCAAAACATGTAAATCCAGACAGAAAGTAGTTTAGTGGTTACTTAGAGAGATGAGGTGGATTGGGGTTTCTTAGTTAGGGTTTCTTGTAGGGGTGCAATATTCTGCAATTAGTGATATTTGTATACTCCCATAAATCCACTTTAAAAAAAAAAGCCACTGAATTATACACCTTAAATATGTGAATGGTAGCCAGGAGTGGTGGTTTACTTCTGTAATCCTAGTACTTAGCAAGTAAAAGCAGGAGGATTAGGAACTCAAAAGAAAGGGATCTTCACTCTGTCTCCAAAAATTTTGAATTATGGGCAAGTGAGATATCTCAATGGATAAAAGCTCTTGGTATGCACGCCTGGAGACCTAAGAACACATGGAAAGGTGGAAAGGAGAAAACTGGTTCATCAACGCTGTCCTCTGACCTCTACACATTCTGGCCATGACACCCCACACATCACACATCACACACACACACACACACACACACACACACAAAAAAAAAAAATAATAGTAAATATTTTTTAGTTTTTCAATGTGAATGGTGCAGCATGAAAATTGTGTGTTATTAAAATTATAATGGGTGGGGCAAAAGAGATGATTATTCAGTGGTTAACAGCACTTCCTGTTGTTGCAGAGGACAGCTCCCAGCACCCACATGATGGCTCACAAACATCTGTATCTCCAATCCAAGCAGACCTGACACCTTCTTCTGACCTCCTTTAGCACCAGGCAAACATGTAGTACACATACATACTCACAGCCAAAACACCTACAATAAAATAACATCTTCTCTAAAGAGGAAAACAATCATGGTAGAAGACTATGAGGACTGTGAATTAAAGTTAGCTATGACCTAAGAACTATGTACATGGAGCTTACTATTATTATTTCTATTTCTGTATATTTTTAAAGTTTTCAATAATAAAAGGCTGAAAGCACTATCATCTTTCACATGGATTACTGCAATAATCTCTTTACAGATTGCCATGTTTTGCTTCTTCCCTTGTCTTTTACATTCAATGGCCCCACTGAGGCCAGTTACATCAAAGGTAACTCAGACTACTTCTCCTTTCTAGTGAACCCTATCAAAAGCAAAAGCAAAGTCTGTACAACACCTTACAAAGTTTTATACTACCTAAATTCCTCTTCCTTCTTTCCTCTCCACCAACTATTCCTCCCTGACTGTCTGCGCTTGCTACCTTTTACCTAAGAAATGCCAAGGCAATACATTCATTCTCATATCAGATAAATAGTATGAGAACAGGCAAATAGATTACTAATTATTTGCAAAGTGAGCTGACATGCATACGGTAAGGTATTTAGCTGTAAGGGAACACTTGAAAACTTTTTAAGGACTTCAAATACACTCAGGTTTGATAAACAGCTTGGCTTGGTGGCGTACACCAGCACTAGAAAAGGCTGAGGCAGGAGAACTTTGTGTTCGTGGTCTGGCTGGCCTACATGGGGAAATGCTGTTTCAGAAAACAAAGTTTGATCAACAGAAAAATGTCTCTGAACTAGACGAGTTCTAGCACTAGGGGCCAAGCCCTTAGGCGACAGATGAGCAGAGGGAAGGACAGAATCAGTCTGACTAGTCAGCAGGGTTGCGAATCTGTACTTCTGAACCAATGCTCTAAAAGCATGTGAAAGCATGCGACAGGACAAACTGGGCCAAAGGCGGGGTGGGGGTGGGGGGACGGCTCAGGAGGCTCGGAAGCTGAGTAATGGCCACCGATGGAGCCCTGTCTTTGGAGAAGAGAACCACACCTGTCAGCAGAGTCGGCCAGAAGTGAAGAGGATCGGAGCAGCAGAACCCAACCTCTCAGACTGAATCGGAGCTCCCAGAAAGTCCTGGTTAAGCGGTCACCCTTCCCTTCTCGGCTGTGGAAACCCCTACTTCCGGCTTCCGGTGTCGTAAGTGTGGAATCCGGAAGTAAAACAGAGTCGAAGTCGTGGAGATTATAAGTGGAGATGCGAAGCCACAATAGGGCTGCATCCCGCTCTGAAGGGAAGCCTTAGACCGCCAGCCTGCGTTGGCCAACCGAAGAGCGAAACGCTCCTTACTGATAAACATCACACACAGACACACATTTTTTTTTTTTTTTTTGAGATAGGGTCTCTCTCCTAGCTGCCCAGGCTGTCTTCTGATCTCACAGATCTCTACCTGCCTCTGCTTCCCGGGTGCTTGGAATTAAAGGCGTGCGTGTCACCAAGCCCACACTCGCCCCAACCACATTTTCAAGGCATCGCATTCGCACTGAAACATCCCAGTTTCAGTCTGGTTCTGTCACTAGGCTCTCTGCCACCAAGTCCCTACCATGGAAAAAGCCTAGAAGAAGCTGCTAAAGGACGCCAAACCGACCGCAAGGGGAGGCGTGGCTATGCTGCTAGAGGAAGTGGGGTCATCCGGGAGTGCGCAGAGACACTAGGGTCCATTGGAAAACAGATCATAAAGTATAGCTGGGATGGTGATAGGAACACGAGAGAACTGTACGGAGCTGCACCTGTGCCAGCAAGGCATTGCGATCACGGAGCAGGGGAAGCTGGGACGGCCAACAGGGTGGGGCAGGCAAGGGATGCGTGCGCACTTACTTCTGCTCCTCTCCCCTCCCTCACTGATGGAGTAGTCCGAAGCGCCTCCCCTCCTGCCTCTCCTGAGGCGGGTCAGCTCAGTGGAAGCACCCGCCTTCCTGCGTTAAATGGGCCAGCTAAGCGCAGCCCCCGGAAACGAGCTGTACACTCCAGAACTGTGAACCTCTTTGGCAGCAGCAACTAAACGCAGGTAAAGGGGTGGTCTGATAGCACACAGGTGGAGGGATGTGTTTCCCGCTTATGTCCCTTTGATGAGCGCTATTTGCCTTGCTTAGGTGTGGAAGAAAATCTACGAGGTCTTACCCCATCCCTTTGTACCCCACACTTCCCCGCATTGGGCCCATGAGGACTAGACTTTTAGAAGAAAAGGGTCTTTCCGGGATCACCTAGCTTGGCCAAGAGAGAGCTGGAGCTGAACTCCATCATCTGCACAATCAAAGATGCTCAGTTCATTGTGGAGTTTCTGGTAGAGACTAGAGTGCGATGACCCCACAGTGCGATTCCGTGACCGGATTTTATGTAGTTTCCTAGAGTGGATTCCCTAGCTGAATTCCATTAATGCTTATAGTGATTTCGTAATGTATAGCCCCCAGAGAAGAAAGCATAGGAAGATATAGCTGGAGCCCAGAGGCAGCACACACACACACACACACACACACACACACACACACACACACACACACACACCGTTCCTAGCCAGTAGTTTTAGTAATCAGTCTCCAGCCTAGTGAGAACCCAAAGGACCCTTCAGATAAAGTTAAGTAGTCAATGCTCTTCTGTTCTCCTGCCTTATCAATGAGCCTTTCTTCCACCAGAAAATACCATGGCAGAGCAGGTGGCCCTGAGCCGGACCCAGGTGTGTGGGATCCTGAGGGAAGAGTTGTACCAGGGAGATGCCTTCCATCAAGCTGATACACACATATTTATCATCATGGGTGCATCGGTGAGTCTCCCCTCAGGCCCTGAGTCTAAAAAATCAAATGTAGCATTTTGCAAGGCACTTCTCTCTTTACCTGAATTTTCCCAACTGACTGCTAAGGAACCATACAGGTTCTACTAGTTTGAAAACTATGGCATATGTTCCCGCCTGTGTGTCCTGATCATCACAGAAGTATCTTCTGTACATCATATACTTGTGTCAAATTTCTCACTTGCAAGGTCTTTTAGAAATCTATGCTTAGCCATTAAATGTGAACCAGACTTGGAGCATCCAAGTTCTAAAGCACCATCTACTTGGACTTCTTCTGGATAGAAAAAAACTGAGGTGCAGGCAGGAAGTGCTATTCAGTCTATTGTTTTCCAAATCTATAATCTGACAAATGTTACAGTTGATTTCAGTGAAAGGATCTGAGGTCCTGCCTCTGCCTGTTTTTTCTCTACTATATGAAGTTCCCTGGAGGCAAGCACCTCCTCTTTGCCACAATCTTCCAAAGCCTACTGCAGATTTCTGCTGATTCCACCTGGTTCTCAGTTGTCTAACTGAAACATCTACCAATGTGCTCTGTTAGGGAAAACTGAAGAACAGAAACACAATCAGAGGGGTGGTGTATTGATGATGGTACACCCTGAGATTGGGGCAGGTGGGGAGGGCACCCTCTCTTATGTGCTTTGTGGCAGCAGGGCATGTTCAGTGACCAAGGATTTGTGGGGAAAGAAATTGCTCACTTTTAACCCTGGAATCAGCTCACTCTCGTATGACCGCCTTCACTATTAAATTATTGTGTAATCTTGAGCAAGAACTTCAGAGCTAGTGTGTTCTTGAGAGGGTAGCCAGTTCCTTCCACACTCTTGGCCCCTCAATGCTGGGTGAATTCTGTGGTTCTTTATTCATACATAGCATTGCCACCCACTAAGGATTAGGACTGTAACTCAATGGTAAAGTAGTAACCTCTTATGCATGAGGCCTTAGGTTCAATTTCCAGTGCTACCAAAAAAGAGGAAATCAGAACATGCCACCCCTTTTGCCAGACCTGTTCTTTGTCAGCCTTGTATTTCTGAGCAAAACTAGGATTGGGAGAACTTAGAAAAGGAATGGAGAAGCAGAGGAGAAGGCCTCAACCACAGAAATGGTAAGGGAGAGACACTGTTCCCTAACTCCCTGTAACTCTAACACCCAAGAGACGTACCCAGTTGGAACACACAGTACAGAAGTCCTACCCTCAGCCCTGGCTCCAGCCCAGTCCCCTTAAAGAAGCCATGCATGCATGTATCAACCACAAACCTGAGCATATAGAACTCTATTAGGCCCTTCAATCTAAAGTATCACCTGGAAAAGAAAGTAACTGAGGGTGATTTCCCTTGCCCACCCATAAGCTTGCAACAATAATAATCCAAACAGCAATGACAGTTTATAACTGGAGGATCTGAAATCTTAGATACCTCATTGATAGCTTGTTGTGTGGTCTAGAGCAAATGTCTACATTTCTCTGAACATTAGGAGTTTTCATCTAACAAACAAGGGCCAGACAGCCTCTGGCTGTATCCTAGGCTGATTATGTGAATTCTAGTCTGAAGTTGAGCAACTCCATTTCACTGCAATCGATATAGTTCCCCTTTGCTCTCCTCTGCTCTATGAGTGAGAACTGAGTCTTCCAGAGTAGAAATAGGAAGTGCTAGCTCCACCAGAGGGGAGTGGGAAAGAACAGAGAGGTTTGCTGAAGAGCATCTTTTTTCTCTCTGTTCCTCTCAGAGAGCCTGAGACAGACACACCCTGTGCTGAGACAACCCTCAGAGAATCCCCTGCCTGACACTTTACTGAATGCATGAGGTAGGCAAGGTGCTTGCTGATCTAGGAGACCTGCAAGTTCTACATTCATTCAATGTAGCAATTAAGTGTCTCCTCCTCCAATCCACAACAGCCTCAATCCCTATCCTCCTTGTGGGGACAGTGTCTTTTGGGAGTAAGGAAACCAACAGGATTTTAGGGAGCTGTATGTGACAGAAGTCACAAATGAGCTCTTGTGTACTAAGGGCCCTGCAACACACAAGTCCCAAGTGGACTTAGAAAGCAAGGCAAGTTGAGGATAGGAGGGCACTTGTCCTCTTAAGTTGGGAATAAATTCAGTACGATCTAGAAACTAAAAGAAATCCAGTGGCTGGCAGGCCCCAAGCCTAAAAACCTGGAACACACTAGGGCAAGTTGAGCCCAAGTAGTGTCCTCTACCCCTCTTCCTCCCCAGTTCCTTGCCCAGTCTTACCCATGTACCCAGCTTCTTATATAGGGGCATTCTTATGCTGCCTCTTCTCAGGACTCCCACCCAAACAAGGAAGGAAACAGAAATCCTTACTGCCCCACTCAGTCCTTATGGACTGATGGGGGGAGGAACTGTGGACCTAAAAGGGCATCTCCCCCAGCCAATAAGACCTTGGTGAGACTGGAAAGTGACTCTTTTCCCCTTATGCAGAAGAAAATGTCCACATGGGCAGATGGGCACACTACAGGGCTTATCTCTGTACATCAGTTTTCCCACCTAGACTGTGTGATAGACATAGACTCTGTGGGTACTCAGGGTCCATCCTGCTGACAAGCCTGTGTGAGGAATGATCTGACACTCCAAGCCCATCCCTTTTCTTGAGTCATTTCAGAATTGCCTTCTCCCTTGGGCTGGTAAAATCCTTGCTGTGTCACGATGACCTTGGCATTCTCCCAAAAGCCTGGTGACTCATGGAGCCCCAAGATGTAGAAAGGAGGCCTTTTGTTAGATTTTTTAAGTCCAAACCTCCCTAACACGTGCCCACCCATCTCGTTCCAGTACCTGAAAGCCAGCTAATCCTCAGTCACAGCCCAGAACTCTACCTTGGAAACTTAGGTAGGTCCCTTATCCACAACAACCCTTGGGTAAGATTTGGGTTTATAAAGCAAGAGGTCAAACCTCAGCTGACCATAGGCCAGTTGGTACTCAGGGCTCTTTGTCCTTATCTGACCATTAGTTGTGGCTGGAGATCTTAATCTTGCCCTAATTCTCCTAAGTCACCACATGTCCTTAGGTAACTCCTTTCCCTGTCATGATCCTTGGGCAATTTGAGGGGGTGGCAAAGATGAGAGACTTAAAGCTACCACTAATTGCCCCACTCCCACACATTTAGATATTAGTTCTTCTTATGTTCCTTACTTAAGAAGAGTTCAGTGAGAGCCATGAAGCCAGCAGGAAAGGCAGGGTCACCCCATCCCTGAGAAGAATGTCTGCCTCCCGCTCCCACTGTCCTTAGTCCTACCTCACCTCCCTTGAGTGATTTGAAGCCAGGCAGACTGCCGGTTGCAGGGACTGAACTAAAACAAGGAAAGCAGGTTCTATGTCTTGTTAATCCCAGAGGGAACAAGAAAAACAGCCCTGGGTGTGGGGCAACTATGACTCAGCAAACCTGTCCCTTGCCACCAATAAATTGGCTGGAGTCTGTCATGATTCCTCCCAGTCTGTTGGAATTTGATCGTAAGCAAACACTGCCTGCTTAGAGAAGCCTGCAGGCCAGGGTTCTTATTGTTTCTTTCAGTGTCTAGTTCCCAGCAAGCCAGCCCTTTCTGGAGTATGTGAGACCAGGACAAATCCGTCTGTACATGGGCTATAACCCACATCCCACTAATAGGAGATGCCAGAGGCAGGCATTGAAGGTAGTCTGAGGAACCAAGAGCCATCCTCGGGGAAAATGCTGGCCCAGAATGGGGCTTGTCTAAGCTGAACTCTGTGGGACCTATCTGGCACAACAGGATAAAAGTTATGCCCAGCAAAGTGACTTAGGGGACAGTAAGTAGGCCACTCAGATGGCCATACTAGGCATCACATGAGGAAGCTCTTGAACAATATGAACCCAGCTGGCAAAAATCTTAGACATTTTCTTAAAGATAGTCATCATAGCATGGTGCTACAAGGTGACCATTGGGCTCAGGCTTCCAGATGTGCATATGGAACATGGCAGGTATCATATGGACCTACTCCACAGTGCTCAAGACTTTAACCCTGAATAGTTGACAGACAGGGGCACTGAGTGGAGGGAATTCCTCCCTCAGGCCAACCCAGGTTATCAAAGTTTGGTAACAGCCCCCTGTGGAAGTTTTAGGAACCCAGTAGAACCTGGAAATTACCTGCACACACTTGCTTCCATGGACCTGTTACTCAGCTAACCGTTGAAGACAAACATTTATTTTGTTGTTGTTATATGCAATGTATTGTTTTATCCCTTTGCAGTATTATAGACTCTTTTTTTTTCTTATTTTACCTATCGATCCCAGTTCTCCCTCCCATGCCCGCTCACTCTGCAGGGAGGGTGATGTCTTCCAGTAGGGATCATCAAAATCTGTCAAATCATTTGGAGTAGGGACTAGGGCTTCTCTCCTGTCTCTAGGTTAAGGGAGTATCCCTCCATGGGGAATGTGTTCCCAAAGTCCTTTTGTGCATCAGCGATACATCCTGGCTCCACTGTCAGAGGTCCCTTAGACTGCCCAGGTCTTCTAACTGAGACCCACGTTCAGAGGTCTGAGTCAGTGCCATGCTGGCTTCCCAGCTATCAGTCTGGGGTCCATGAGCTCCTCCTTGTTCAGGTCAGCTGTCTCTGTGGGTTTCTCTAGCCTGGTCTTGACCCCTTTGCTCATCACTCCTCCCTCTCTGTAACTGGATTCTAGGAGTTTGGCTCAGTGTTTAGCTATAGGTGGAGGGCAAACATTTAAACCACTGGAATCCTGAGTGCCAATAGCCATCCTTATCCAGAACTGCCATTTCCTATAGAAATGGATTCGTCAATGTAGCCAGTCTCCTTTCTCAGCCTCCCAAGTACTGGGATTAGAGGTATATACTACTATATCTGGCTCAGTCATTTTTCAAGTTTATATCTAAGGTTGTATTGCCTCTTCAGTGTTTTGATTTTGTTTTATTTATGTATATGGGTATTTTGCCTGATGTATATCTATAGAACTTGCATGCCTGGTGCCCTCAGAAGTCAGAAGAGGGTATCAGATCCCCCTGAAACTATAGTTATATATGGTTGTGAGACATCATATGGTTCCTGGAAATCAAACCAGGGTCTTCTGAAAGAATAGCCATTGCTTTTAACCACCAAGCCACCACTCTAGCCCCACCTCCTCATTTTAAAGAGCTAGTCAGCATGAGCTGTGTTGTATACTAGTCAACTTGTGTTGGCAGGAAGTTGGTTATTGGTTATTGTGCTGAAGGGAAAAGCAGTTCACTTCACTTTCTGGAGGTGCCTGATCCATGGAGCCCAGCACCTTCCCAGGTCACAATGGGCCCAGAGTATTGGTCTGGCTATATTCTGCATAGCTTGTTTAAACTTGGCAAAGTTCATGCCACACAGACCAACTCCATCTGAAAACTCATCCCAAACGTCTGGGAAATTAGTGCCAAGATACCTTCTTAGCTGGAGTGGTGTTTTGAAATTTCAATTAGATATGCCTGTAAAAGTTTTAACAAATTACTTTTGCATAAATATCCAAGTCCTTAATACTCAGAGTTGCTTTTTTCTGTAGAAAGTGAGTTGGGATACAGATGAGATCAGTGCCACACTCCTATGCCAATTGCTCACCTCTTCCCATGGAGTAGCAGTACCTGTGTTGCATGGGTTAGCACCCATCCCATGCTCCTAATTATAGGGTTTCAGATGAAAGGGCAGATACCCTACTCTATTCTACAAGAGCCTGGTAGCCATTTAAGCCCTTCCTTCTTATACCTTTTTTGGTAGGATATGAAATGAAAATATGTTGGGCTGTTGATGGTTACTGGGAGATTGAACTGGGTGTGCACATTGGCTTAGAGTTGAGTATGGGGTCTTATATAGGTCATCTTTAATGGAGTTGGATCATTTTCTCAGTAAACCCACACATGTATTCTATTGAACTTATTGCTAGGTTTTTTTTTTTTTATATACTGTTAACTTTTGTAAATGGTATTGTTTTAAATTGCTTACTTTGCCAACTGCTTGATGTTAGTAAATAAAAGCAGCTATCTTATATTTATAGTGTTTTTGTGGGGTGCTGTTTGGTTTGTTAGTTTTGCAATGATAGGAATCAAACCCACTGCTTCATGCTTTCTAAGCACTTTACCACTGAGCTATATTCTTGGCCCCAGATGTTTATAATTTTTATTGGAATATATATCAAAAGACCTTAAGGGCAGCTGAACAACTTTTCACAAACTTGGCACACCCTTGTAAATTTCTCTCACATTAAGAAACGGACTAGCCAGGCATTAGTGGTGCACACCTTTAATCCCAGCACTTGGGAGGCCGAGAGAGAGGCAGATGGATCTCTGTAAGCTAGAGGCCAGCCTGGTCTACAGAGTGAGATCCAGGACAGCCTCCAAACCCATTGAAAAACCCTGTCTCGAAAAACCAAAAAAAGAAAAAAGGAAGAAAGGAAGGAAGAAAGGAAAGAAAAGGAAAGGAAACAGACTGGACCCAGGCGATGGTGCCATACACCTTTAATCATGAGTCAGAGGCAGGTAGATCTCTGTGAGTTTGAGGCCAGCCTGATCTACAGACTGAGTTCCATGACAGTCTCCAAAGCTACACAGAGAAACCCTGTCTCAAAAAAAAAGAAAAGAAACAGAAACAAAGAAAGAATGAAAGGCTGGAAAGATGGCTCATTGGTTAAGAGTACTTACTACTTTTGCTCAAACCCAAGTTTGGTTCCTAACACCCACATCAGGCAGCTAACAACTCCCTGTAACTCCCAATCCAGGGGATCCAATGCCCTCTTTGGCCTTCTATAGGTGCCTATACTAATATGCACATACCACCACACATATACATAATTAAAAATAAAATGATTATTTAAATAAAAAGAAGAAATGGAACGTTATCATCTGAAATCCTACCACTTATGAGACTGAAGCAGAAGATTCACTTCAGGGAAGATGTTCAAGACTATCAACATAACAAGGCTCTTGCTTAAAACAATGTAAAACATACGGTGGTATACTCCTATAATTCTAGAGAGGTAGAAGCAGGAGGGTTAGGACTTCAGGGCCAGCCTTGGCTACATAATGAGTTTGAGGCTAGCCTAGGATACATAAAACCAAGTCTCAAAAAAAAAAAAAAAACACTTTTAAATGGATAAAGCCAGGTGTACTGGTACTCACCTGTAATCACAGCACTTAGTAGAGTGGAACAAAATGATTGCCTTGACTTTAAGGCCAGTCTAGGCTACACAGCAAATTCCAAACTAGTTAGGATTATGTAACCAGATCCTGACTCAAAACTACAGCAAAAATCTGCACCCAAGAAGCCTCCCACTTTGCAATCATTGTTTTCCCAGGAGTAATGTCAAACCTCCTCTACTTTTACCCTCTTTTCTTTTACATATTGTAATACATAAATAGTAGCTGTACTGTTGATGGCCTAATCCAGGACATTCCTTTCTCCCCACATAATTCTTGGGTATCCCTGCTAGCCAGACTACTACCTCCCCGGGCAACCACTCACCTGAGATCTGTCATAATAGACTCATATTGCCCATTCTTGGACTTTTAAGTGAACACATGTGTATTCAGTCTCTTGTTTCTAGGTTCTGTGGTTTAGCATAATGTATTTGAGACTTGCCAACACTGTTTGGAATAGTAGAATGGTAGCTCATTCCCAAGTAGCTGAATACAAATATATGGTTTGTCTATCTGTATGCAAGTTGATTTGAGCATCTCCCGGCTTTTGTTTTGTTTTGCTTTTGCTTTTGTTTTGAGATAGGGTTTCTCTGTGTAACACTGGCTGTTATGGAACTTGATCTCTGTGTAGACCAGAATGGCCTCAAACTCATAGAGATCCATTTGCCTCTGCCTCCCATTTGCTGGGACTAAAGGTGTGTGCTACCACCACCTGGGTCCAAGCTATTTTAAATTAAACATGGCATGATCATTCATGCACAGATCTTTGGGTGGCTGGCTGCCTGCTTTTTTCTCTGGGGGTAACGCCTAGTGGAGGAATGGTGGATCATAAGATAGAAGTAGGTGTTTCAGATGATAAGAGTCTGCTAGCCTGTTTTAGATTTAATAACTATTGCACATTTCTATCCAGTCTGTGAGGTCTACACCAACAGTTTTGTTTTGTTTTGTTTTGTTTTGGGGCGTGGAATTAGTTCTATTTTACACAGGGTCCCATGAGCTCAAGTTAGCCTGGAACTCACTATGTTGCCCAGGCTAGTGTTTTACTCATGAAGTTCTTCCTGCCTCTGCCTCCCAAGTGGTTGAATTATAAGTATATACCAACATGTCCAACTGCTAATCATTGGATTACAACCATTCTAATGAGTATGAAGTGGTGTCTTGTTCAATTTGTATTTTCTGACAGCTGTTATTCCTGAACACTTTCCATGTATTATTTAATGGCCATTCATTTTCTTTCTTGTAAAACATCTGGCCAAGCCATTTAACCATGTCAATGATTGTTTTACAATGTGTCATAGAAGATGTTTAGATATTCTGAATACAGATAGTTTAGTGAATGCTATCTCTAAGGCTGCAGCTTGTCTTTTTGGTGTTAGGGATTATACTTTGGGCCCTGCACATATAAAGCACATGGCCATAATTCCAGGCTTACCAACCTATTTCCTTTCATTTCTTTGTTTCATAATACTGAAAATTGAACCTAGAGTCTCACATACACCCTTCATATTGTCATGTCACCCTCCTCTCCCATCCCGCCTCTCTCTGTGCAGGCCTTGAACTTACTATGTATCCAAGGATAACCCTGAAGTCCTTATCCTCCTCCCACCTCTACTTCTGGAGTGCTATGATTACAGGTTGCAGTACAGTGCTGGCTTATGATTATTACTTTATATCCTAAGAAATCTACATGTTCCTATCACTTTTTTAAATCTAGCTACTTGGCTAAACTCTCATTAACTCTAATGATTACTCTGTAGGTTTAATTGAGATATTTTTAAATAAACAAGCTTTCATCTAATAATGACAGGTTCTTGTCTTTTTTTCCAAACCTTACACAATTTTCATTTCCCTGTCTAATGTACTGGCAAGAGCTTCTAGTTTAAGACTGACTAAAGAAGCAATCGCAGGCATTTAGAATCTTCTCATAGACAGAGGTGTGCCTATGATCATGTTTCCACAAAGATTTAACTGAGGAAGAGAGAAACCTACCATGAATGTTCATGGCATACTCTATTGGTTGGTTTCCATGACTTAACAAAAAGAAAACAAGAGAAAATGAGCTAAGTGTCCATATTCATCTCTCTGCTTCTTGACTGTGGACACAAAGTACTTCATCCCCTATTACCATGCCTTCCCTGACACGACAGACTGTACCCTCAAACTGTGAGCCTGAATGAACCTTTCATCCCCTAAGTTGCTTTCTGTCAGGAATTTTGTCACAGCAACAAGAAAAGTAACCAATACCCCATGGTGTATGGTGTTCTTAGGGTGTTTGATAGATATCCCCCCCCAAAAAAAAATAAAGAGATTCCCTTCCATCCTTGATTAAGAAAAATCTTAAACAGAAATTATTTTTGTATTTGTTGAACTTAACAAAGATGCTATATTTTAAAAATCCATGGAAATATGTAAAGATTTCTCAGAAGGCCCAATTGTGCATACCTCTAATCCTAGCTACTCAAAAGTCTCAGGCAGACATTCAAAGCCAACATGGGCTACAGAGTTACTTCCAGGCCAACTTGACATAGCAAGTTCCATGTCAACCAAGGCCAAGCAGTGAAAGCCTATCTCAAAATAAATAAATAAATAAATAAATAAATAAATAAATAAATAAATATATATCTGGGATAATCCTAGTTAAAGTTACTTTTGCTGTAATGAAACATGATGATCAAAAGCAAGTTGTGAAGGAAAGGGTTTATTTATTGTAGTCCTTCAATGAAGGAAATTGGAACAGGAACTCAAACATGGCAGGAACCTGGAGTCAGGAGCTGATGCAGAAGCCTTGAAGAGTGCTGCTCACGAACTTGTTTCCTGGCTTGCTCAGCCTGCTTTCTTATAGAATCCAGAACCACCTCCCCAGAGGTGGCCCCTCTCACAATGAGCTGAGCCCTCCCAGATCAATCACTAATTAAGAAAATGTTCTACAGACTTGCCTACAGGCCAGTCTAATAGAGGCCTTCCTGCTCCCTCTTTTCTAGTGACTCCAGTGACAAAATTCCTGACAGAAAGTAACTTAAAGGATGAAGGGATCATTCAGGCTCACAGTTTGAAGATACAGTCTGTCATGTCAGGGAAGGGATGGTAATAGGAGTGTGAAGTTTCTATTGTGAGTTCCTGTGAGTTCTAGGACAGTCAGGGCTATGTAGAGAGACCCTGTCTAAAAAACAAACAAACAAAACAATCAGTCAATAAATAGAAAGGCTTTTGCATCTGCCTTTGTCATCAAGTTGTAGAACTAAGGTTCTCAGAATGGCTTTAGGAATAATCCCCCTTTCTTCTGTCTTCAGGGGAAATTTGCTTCAGACTCAAATTCTCACTTCCTTGATTATAATAGAAGTCACTAGCAATGCTATCCAGGCCAGGGGTTGTCTTTGTAGTTATTGCCACCTCTTAGGTCTTTTGCTTCATTATATGGTAGATTGGATTTTTTTTTCCCAGACATTTCTCCCTTGTGCTGAGAGCATGGCGGTACACATTTGCAATCCCAGAACAAAGGCTGAAACAAAGGATTATTTGGAGTTTGAAGCAAGCAGCCAGTAAAGACTACATACTGAATTTAAGACCAACATGGGCAGGACAAGGTGGCACATGTCTTTAATCCCAGGACTTAGAAACAGAGGCAGGCAGATATCTGAGTCCAAGGCCAGCACGGTCTACAGAATTAGTTCCAAAACAGCCAGGGCTACACAGAGTGCAGGGATTAAAGCTATGCTTTTGTTGGATTTTGTTGGTTTTGTTGTGGTGGTTTGGTTTGGATTTTTATTAGTTTTGTTGTTTTGTTTTGTTTTTTGGGTTTTTTATTGTTTGTTTTTGTTCTGTTTTGGTGTTTGTTTGTTTTTGCTTTTTGAGACAGGGAAAGGGCCTGGCTGGCTTTGAAGTTCTGATCCTCCTGCTCCAACCACCCAAGTACCAGGATTATAGACCTGTGCCATCAAGCCCAGATTTCTTTTGTTTGGGTTTGATGTTTGGTTTGGTATTTGGGGAAGTTGGTCTTATTTTGGTTTTCTTTTTTTAGTTCTTAATTTATTCTTCATGATTTTTATACATGTATACAAAATATTTAAGGCATATCAACCCTCCATTGTCCCTCTTTACTCCTTCTGAACCCCCTTCCCCCTCACCCTCCCAACTTTTCTTTTTTATAACCCATTAAGTGCAATTAGTGCTTCATCATCCTCTCCTTGAACAACGAGCAGCTACACCCATGAAGAAAAATTATACTCCCCAGCAACCATAAGCTGCCAATAGATCCTTAGTTAGAGATGGGAGCTTGTGAACCATCCCCTTACATACACACACTCCATGCTAGCATGTTGACTGTCATGATCTTGTGCAGATCTTGTAAAGCAACCACAGCCATGTCATATCCAGAAGACAATTCATACCTTTCCTCCTCATCCTCCAGCTCTCTTTTGTTAATTTTCTGTTTTGTTTCCATTTGTTTGTTTGTTTTTTACTGCAGGGATAGAAAGGAGAATCTGTGTCTTCTCCAAAATCACTGAGCATTATCCCAACCCAATTTTCCCTTTGTATTTTTCATTGCCTCCTTATAAAGTTTTATCTTAAAATTCTGATTTGGAGGAGGAGCTTTTGGAATAGTGTCTCCCTATATGTTGGAAGGTTATTGAAAGAAGATCACACACGGCATCATCAAGCCTAGCCTGCTGTCATTCTTCAAGTTCATTAATTGACCATCTCATTACTTTGTAGCCCCTTTTATGTTAATGTGACATCTGTCATATCTGACAGGATTTGCTTTTGTTGTATGCACTGCCTTTATCATCCTTAAGGTCTAATGAACTCAGTATCTGGATTTTCATCTTGAACCCAGCAGACTCATCTACTTAACTTGCATTGGTACAAGGCTGAGGCAGGCTTGAATTTCTAAGCTCCTCTAATGATATATGGGAGCATAACTTATATATCTGTAGCTGAGTGGTAACCCTAAATGAGGACCCATATCATCAGTGTGGGGGGCTGGGGGATGATCTAGGTCATGACAGTTCTTTCTGACCACATGTTTCCTCTGCTGTAGGGTGACCTGGCCAAGAAGAAAATCTATCCCACTATCTGGTAGGTATATCTCTACACTATCCACCCCCCCCCATCTCTAACAGGGACAAGCCTTGACCTTCCTTACCCAGCTTGAAAACAGCCTTATTGTACCCTTAGGTGGCTGTTCCGGGATGGACTTCTACCTGAAGACACCTTCATTGTGGGCTATGCCCGCTCCCGTCTCACAGTGGATGACATCCGCAAGCAGAGTGAACCCTTCTTTAAAGTGAGTGACATTGGAGTATCCCAGAGCCTTGTTCTGCCCTTTCTCCTACTCCACAGCAAGACTAGCTCCAGGCAGCCCATGAGGAGACATGTTCCATGCACATCATGAGCAACACTTCCTTCCCCACTTCTCACTTGACTGGCCGAAAGGCAGGGCCACCCACAACACACAAGCTCTAACCCCTCACATACTTGCTCTACCTATCAACCACTTACAAGCTGTATCCTCTTAATTATGCCACCTTTTCCATGACCTCTGAACAAAGACAGAAGAAGATGGTAATTCAGCCTCAGATCTGTTTCCCAGCTCCACTCTGACCTAGCCTCTCTGACTTCATCCTGCTGTGCTCTGGTGCCACACTGGGAAGTGCCAGCAGCCGGACAGACTCCTCCAAGTACCTCTTCCTCTGGCAACTGTGCTATATTGGCATTTTCTTAGCATCTATAGTTTGCTGTGATAATTTTGGAGAGACATCCTTTTCCAACATTCTTTTCTCTCAAGTCAGAGTTTCCTGAAATCAGAATTCTGTTCTAGGCATGAGGGCCGTAAGGATATGCAAACTATACCAGTGATTAGCCCCACCTACATACAGTATTCCTGCTGTATGTCTCAGCCCCATCCCCGTGGGTACACAGTTACCAGGATGAAGGGATCTCTTGTATTTGTGGAGCCAGGACTGTTGATTCAAGAGAAATCCAACTTAGCTGTGGAAAAAATGTAGAAAAATGATATCCTTCACTCCTTAGGGTAGAACAAGTATAGACTCTAAGAGAAGTAGAAACTGACATTTGCCTGTCTATCTCTCCCAGGCTACCCCAGAGGAAAGGCCAAAGCTGGAGGAGTTCTTTGCCCGTAACTCCTATGTGGCTGGCCAGTATGATGATCCAGCCTCCTACAAGCACCTCAACAGCCATATGAATGCCCTACATCAGGGGATGCAGGCCAATCGCCTATTCTACCTGGCCTTGCCTCCCACAGTCTATGAAGCTGTCACCAAGAACATTCAAGAGACCTGCTTGAGTCAGACGTAAGGCCTATCTTTCCTCTCCCTGTCTGTTTGCAATTGCTTCTGCTACTCTAAACCCAGCTCAAGCCAATCTAGGCAAGCTACAAAGCTGAATGTTTGTGGTCCAGATGGATTAGCATTCCAAAAAAGGGAACAGGCTATAAGTACTAGAGTTTTCTAACAGTCTTTGCTATAACCACATATAATCACTGAGCAACTTCTAGTGTCTCACTACAAAGTAGTGGCCCTTTGCAACAGTTCTCACCATGACCACAAGATGACAGTGTTGCTACACAGAAGGCTGTTCATTGTGAGGCCCATGAGTGTGCTCGTGCCCTCTCTCTCTCTCTCTCTCTCTCTCTCTCTCTCTCTCTCTCTCTCTCTCTCTCACCCACACACACACCTCAGTCTCTTTCAAAATTCCCAACAGGCCCACCAGGAGGCAGTGTTTTTTCGTACAACGCCATCTTTCTCTTGATCCTGATTTTGAATCTAAAAAATAACTTTAGTGCTCTGTTGTGAAAAGCAAAGAAAGGAACCTGCTCTTTTAAAATCAGTGGAAATCTGGGCAAGGTGACTCACACATATAATCCCAGCACTGTGGAGACTGAGACAAGGGGAGGACTTGGAGTTCAAGGGTAACCTGAAATACAGAGTAATCCCAGGAGGCAAGAAGATCACTATGTAGTCAAGGTTGGCAAAGCTACATAGTGAATTTAAAGTTAGCCTAGTCTTCATAGTATTAACCTGTCTCACTGGGTGGGGGTGGCACACACCTTTAATCCTGGTCTACAGAAGGAGTTCCAGGACAACCAAGGCTACATGTCTTGAAAAAAAAAAAAACAAAAACAAAAAGAAAAAAAAAAAAACCTGTCTCAAAAAGAAAAAAAGGCTAGTTTAAAAAACAAACAAAGCCAATTGAAGTCAGTTACATTGGGCCATAACTATAGTCCTAGCTACTCAAGGGATGATGCAAGAATACTCCTTGAGCCAAGGAGTTCCAAGCCAACCTGAGTAACATAGCAAGACTTTATCTAGAGAATATAAAACCAGGGGCTACAGAGATGGCTCAGTGGTTAAGAGTACTGATTGCTCTTCCAGATGTCCTGAGTTCCTAGCAACCACACAGTGGCTCATGACTATCTGTAATGAGATCTAGCATCCTCTTCTGGCATGTGGATGTACACTGAATAAATAAGAATATAAAATCAATGAGAGAAGCCAGACATGATGGCATATGCCTGTGATCCCAGCTCTTAGGAAGTGGAGACAGGAGAATTAGGAGTTTAAAGTCATCCTTGGCTACATAGCAAGTTCCAGGCCAACCTTAGAAACATGAGACCCTATCTCAAACTAATTAAAATAAAAGTAATAGGAAGCTGTGTCCTCAATATCCTATCTGCCTACTTCTCTGTTGGATGCTGGGTTACTTCAGACCCACAGAGGATCTGGCATGGGGGAAAAGGAAAACAAAGCCACCTAAGAATGTGCCAGTCATGCTACCATAGCACCAAGGTAGGCAAATCCCAGAAACGGATCCAGTCCTCAGCATTTTGGCAGGAAGGCTTCTAAGATGCTGTCTGTGCAGGGTAAGGATCAAAAGTAGTCAATAGAGCTTCCCTTGGTCATTTGAGAACACAGAGTGGATGAAAGCCCTGCTCCTTGGGGTGAAGGTTAGGGTGACATGGCCCTGGGCCTTTCCTGGGGGAAATTTTGGGAAATAACATGACTGGGGTCTCCCAGCAGAGGCTGGAACCGCATCATAGTGGAGAAGCCCTTCGGGAGAGACCTGCAGAGCTCCAACCAGCTGTCGAACCACATCTCCTCTCTGTTCCGTGAGGACCAGATCTACCGCATTGACCACTACCTGGGCAAGGAGATGGTCCAGAACCTCATGGTGCTGAGGTGCAAAGGGGCAGGGTGGGAGAGGACCAGGGCAAGGGTGGCAATGAGAGGAACCCCACCTGCCCCACTGCCCCAAAGACATATTCCTCAAAGATACCGGCCAGGGTGCTAGGCTCTAGCTTGGCTCAGTTACAACCACTATACTGTGGAATCCCAGGGGTAGATCGATTCATGGGCCCTTCCATAATAATGTCTCCCATGCTAGCCTCTCTCCTATATCTCCCACAGATTTGCCAACAGGATCTTTGGCCCCATCTGGAACCGAGACAACATTGCCTGTGTGATCCTCACATTTAAAGAGCCCTTTGGTACTGAGGGTCGTGGGGGCTACTTTGATGAATTTGGGATCATCAGGTAAGAACCCCAATTCAGTTCATCTTCACACCCTAAGAGCTAGTATTCAACCCATCCAGCTAAACCCCAAAGGGTTTCCAGGGTCAGTATCTACTTTCTTGCCTTAGGAGATCTGGAAGACAATAGGGTTAAAGAAGCAAGATTTCCCAGTTTGTCACTAGAAAGCCTTTTTTAGTAACCCTAGGGTCCCTAGAACTTGGTCATACCCTTGTTCCCACCCTCGAAGTGGCACTAGACCAGAGTATGCCTCTTCTGATACTAGGGACGTTATGCAGAACCACCTCCTGCAGATGTTGTGTCTGGTGGCCATGGAAAAGCCTGCCTCCACAGATTCAGATGATGTCCGTGATGAGAAGGTAGGTAGAGAGACATGTCCACCAGATTCTGAGCAGCTGTGCCCCATGGCAGGCCACTCTATGACAAGGCACTGGGCTCATGTCCATTTCCCTACACCTTTCCTGTAACTGAGGGGCCCACCCACTCTACATTGGTTTTCTCCCAGGTCAAAGTGTTGAAATGTATCTCAGAGGTGGAAACCAGCAATGTGGTCCTTGGCCAGTATGTGGGGAACCCCAATGGAGAAGGAGAAGCTACCAACGGGTACTTAGATGACCCCACAGTGCCCCGTGGGTCCACCACTGCCACCTTTGCAGCAGCTGTCCTCTATGTGGAGAATGAGCGGTGGGATGGTAGGTGACATCTTTAGGACCCAGAAGGCAGTGCTAGATGTGCCCTCAAATATACACTTATTAGCAAGGTCAGATACATGGTGCTAAGTGGTAAGGGATGCTGGAAGGAGGGCTGTCACAAGTGGGACACCACGCTAGTCACTTTTTCCTCATGTACACATTCACACATGTACACAGGCACAGGAAATCTGTCTGCCTCCCTCACTCACTCACTCACAAAACACAAAACTATAGGAAAGCTAGTCCCTGAGGCCAGCCCTGCCCTGTAGGGGTACCCTTCATCCTGCGCTGTGGCAAAGCCCTGAATGAACGCAAGGCTGAGGTGAGACTGCAGTTCCGAGATGTGGCAGGCGACATCTTCCATCAGCAGTGCAAGCGTAACGAGCTGGTGATCCGTGTGCAGCCCAATGAGGCTGTATACACCAAGATGATGACCAAGAAGCCTGGCATGTTCTTCAATCCTGAGGAGTCAGAGCTGGACCTGACCTATGGCAACAGATACAAGGTTCCCACAGGGGGCATCATCTGGACAGGGCCCTAAGGGAGGACTTGGGTAGACAAGCACAGTGGTATCAACAACATTTCCCCTTCCCCAACCCTGCAGAATGTGAAGCTCCCTGATGCCTATGAACGCCTCATCCTAGATGTCTTCTGTGGGAGCCAGATGCATTTTGTCCGCAGGTGAGGGACCCCCAGCCTAATATAGTCAGGCAAGAAAGGTGGGTTGTCTTCTCCCTCCCCACACATGTGCCTCTATTCCATTCTATACTGTACCCCTTCAGTGATGAACTCAGGGAAGCCTGGCGTATCTTCACACCACTGCTGCACAAAATTGATCAAGAGAAGCCCCAGCCTATCCCCTATGTTTATGGCAGGTAAGGGAAGGATGGCAACTAAGGGAGCCAAGCCAAATGAAGCAGGGCAGTGGGAATTACCATGGATGAGGGTCATTCATGTCTCCCTTTGCCTCCCAGCCGCGGCCCTACAGAGGCAGATGAACTGATGAAGAGAGTGGGCTTCCAGTATGAGGGCACCTACAAGTGGGTGAACCCTCACAAGCTCTGAACTTTGGGAACTTACACCATCTGCACTCTGCCCCTTTTGGCCACCCTTTCTGTATCTGCCCTTCCCACCACCTAACCCTATATTAGGACTAGTGACCCACATTGGAAGGACTTTGGGACCATAGGCCTTAGCCACACATTCCAGTCCCTGGGCTCATGCCACCACTCTATATCCTACGCTGCTACTACTGTAGTTACCTTCACTGCTGCTGCTGTTACCACCACCACTGAGCCCAGCTACATTCCTCAACTACCAAGTTCTCAAAACTCACTGTAATTCTTTCAAGACCACCTTTGATCCTACCTGAGCAACCCATCTCTCCACAAGACCCAAATCACCTCCTCCTCTCACTCCAGTCTGTGCAAAGGGAAGAACAGCCTATCAGTCTGTCCCTAGACTCCTCAAGGCAGGAGTTAAAAACAATGGGGAGGAACCTTGAGCCTCAGAGGAATAATGACCAAACTACACTCCCTAATGTCTATGGGCAAGCTCCTCAAAACTCAAAGGAAGGATCAAGGGTACCCATTAGAGAGGACCTGCCCATGGCCACAATAGATTCAGTGCCACTTGACATTCCTCCTCATCTGCTGGAAGAGACCACATACTGCCCAACAATATTGTGGTGCCAGAGATATCCCCTTACCAATTCCATACTCCATGATCATCTTCATCCCACCCACATGCAGCCTTCTTACCAAAGGAAGGCAGAAGTAGCAGCTAGGATTTCCCTGCCATTAAAACCTCAAACAGTTGTCCCTTGTCCCCTTGTCATTTCCTCCCTGCTATCCAGGACTGTGAGGAAGAGACTTATTCCCCCAATCCCATGTATATTAGTTGTGGGTCCATAAAGGAACATATATGAATTGGAACATATATATATATATATATGAGTTGCTTACAAGCTACAGTTCAAGTAGTCCAACAATGCTGTCTCTAGACAGAAAATCCAAGGATGCAGTAGTTGCTCAGTCCATGAGACTGAATACAGCAGCAGCCCCAATCCCATGCTTGAGTCCCAGTTTTCAATCTAGATTAGAATCCCAAGGAAGTAGGTTCTAAGATCAGCAAAGAAATGGCTCGTTAATAATAAAGGTGAACTTGCCAGCAAGAGTGAACACAGGCAGGCAAAACACAAGTTTCTTTTGTCCGTGTCCTTTTCTGTTGGGTGCCACCAGGTATGGCCAGATTTAGTTAGGGTGGACCTTCTGACCTCAAATGATCTTGGTTTTGAGATCTTCAACTCCTCTCACTAGCCTGCTATTGAGAACTGGGTGCCCTCACACCTCCCTGCTCTCTTATCCATGATGGTGATACAGTCTCTTTAGGGTGAGGATGGCAGGCAGACCTAAAGGATGACCCTAGGCTACTTCCCAGAAACCTACAAGGAAAAAAATGGATAAAAGCAAAAGAACACTGGCAAGTTTGTACTTGCCTATTTGCTAAGATGACACATGGCATTATTGATGTTGCACAATCTCAGCATATCAATTTCTTTTTGCAAAAAGAGTGTGCCAGAATCCAAATTAGACTAGGGAACACACATGTCCTCTACTTTTTATCCCTGATATAGTTGGTGACCACATCTCATCCCATTGCTGGGAGCTCGACTTCACAATGTAACAAAGTCAAGGGGCATATGGGCTCTTCTAAGTTTGTCACAGCAGCACCTCCACCCACCTCATACTGGAGTGTTTACTGCAACCCCTGCTTCATGTAGAAGTGGTACCTCCAGGTTGTGACAGGAGAGCTTTACCTGCACACTAAATAGTGGGAAAAGGTACTTGATAGGAGATAAGAGACAAATCATAGACTCTTTAAAGGTCTCTCTTGTTATTTAAGAGTCAGAGCCTGTGACTCTGGCGGCCCTAATGAGCCAGGTTCAAACATCTATCCTCAATAAGCCAATTAAAAGAGCCAAGTTAATAGTGAAAATGATTCCTTCCATTTGACCCAGTGACCCCCTTGCAAAGTACATACTTAGGGTCCTGACATGAGGTTGATGTTTAAATAGGGAAAAAAAGGAACACAAGGGTCTCTTTAGAATATTCTCTTGTAGTGAGATATCCACCCCGCTCACACCTGTTGTTCTGATCACGCCCACTGGTGCATGACCCAGATGTGCTCTCTTATTTCCGGGTCGGAGACTAAGAAGATCCAAGGATATCCTTGGAGCTGGAATCCTTGGGGTCATCTGTTTCTTGTGTAAGTGAATTCTCCCCGAATAAACTTCAATCACCCTGTGTTGTGTCCCAGAATCTTATTACCCACTTTATCTGGTGTCAGGAGGAAGTAAGAGCACATGAGGGCTGGGACCCACACCTAGACTCCACCAGTCATGCCTACACCTGTCCCTACGCCCTAGTGGGCGTGGTCAGTACAACAGGTGTGGGCAGGATGGATATCTCACTACATTCTCTCTGGGTGGTCGTGTGTGTGTGTGTGTGTGTGTGTGTGTGTGTGCGTGCGCGCGCGCGCGCGCGCACTGGCACAGAAGCCAAAGGATCTAGTGAGGACACTTTGTTGTTACCATACCTTTTGGTATTATATAAGGTATTATATAAGATGAGGGTCCTGATGAGCTCTACATACTTACAGTGGGTAAGAGGCATGTGATCTTCAGTAAACATATTGGCAGGTCACCTCAGCTCTGAATGCCTACACTGAAACATAATCATGAGGGACCAAGTAAGCACAGATAATTGATGGGAGATTTGAGATTCCCATGGATTAAAGGGTCACCTCAGCTATTGGAGCCAAATGGGAAAAACATGGCAGATATGCTGAGTCATCCATCACATTCGTTCTTTTAAAATATATACTTATTTTTATTTATGTGCATGTGTCTATATGCGCACATGCAGGTACCCCTGGAGCTGTGAGCTATGTGATGTAGGTGCTGAGAACCAAACTCAGATCCTTTGCAAGACCAGCAGGCACACCTACGCACTAAGGCATTTCTCCAATACATTCTTAGTTCTGGTGCCAACATTAATGCTGAGATTCATGACCTAATCTGGGGAATTCAACTGAATGCCTATACTGAATGAAATCAGGAACTTCTAAGTGGGACAGTCAACTATCACCTCAGGTGTTTGTAGCTAAACTAGAATAGAAACATTAAGTCTTGGCTACAACATTGGGTGTCTCTGGATGAGAAGATTATCGTAGTTTCAAAGGCCCAGGTATAGTTGCCTTTCACCTTGGCTGCAGGGCCCTAACACAGAAGCACAAGAGAGAGGTGAGTACATTCAGCTAATATTCAGATGTGAATCTCTACCAAGGACCAAACACACAATAGGCCAACAGCACTTCAGGAATGAGAGGTACAATGACAGTGTTGCAGAAATCTTTCTGGAATTAGCATGCTGACACCAATGAGACTGTAAGAGAAATGTCACCAGTGGAGCAAAGCCCAGACACCTGAAAGGCTTCAGTAGTGGGTCTAGTTTGTATTCTCGTTTTCTACTCTAAGACCACAAGGTGGGGTTGTCAAGCAAGCAGAATTTACAAAAGGCTTTGTGGTAGTCATCAGGTTATTAAGGGCAATGACCCTTTGTTTCAGGTATTTGTCTAGGTCATTCTGTTCCAGGTAGTAAGTGAAGTCATTCATGTTTGGCAAATAGGTGGTACAAGCAGTGCTTTAAGTAAATCACTAAATAAATCAACAAATCAATGTCTAATAATTGGTCTTTTCTACCTTATTCTACTTCGGGGTCATTACAGTGAAGCTCAGCAGACAGCAAAGACCACCTCAGCTCCATGTAGCCACATAAATCATAAGTGAAGTTCCAAATGATGGCATTCAAGTGAAATCCAAGATCATGGTCCAATACTGGAGAGAATGATGAGTAGGTGAAGACATTCAGCTGCCACTTCAACTCTGGAACACAAAAACGCAGATGGGGACTCTAAATTGTCACCTAGGATCTTGAATACTAGGCTACAAACAAGAGGTGAGGACAGTCCAGCCCTAGGAAGGTGAAGGCAGGAAGATCAGAAGTTCAAGGTAATCTTTGTCTATACAGCAACGTGGACACCAGTCTGAGAAACATAAGCACCACATTTCAAAATTAAAAATGAACATTGGAAATTTGACAGAAAGGTAATTCACTGCACTAGTCTGAGACTAGATCTTCAGACTTTGATAAATTATCAATTAAAATAAAGTTGGGGCTAGAGAGATGGCTCAGCAGTTAAGAGTACTGGTTGCAGCCAGATGTTGGTGATGCACACCTTTTATCCCAGCACTTGGGAGGCAGAAGCAGGAGGATCTCTAACTTTGAGGCCAGCGTGGTCTACAGAGTGAGTTCCAGGACATCCAGGGCTACACAGAGAACCTCTGTCCTGAAAAGTCAAAATCAATAAATATAATGAAATCAAACTGCTGTAATTTTATCTTTAGGCACAGAAAACAACCACTTCCAAACAGGATACACCAAAAGAAATCAATACATAGAAGTACTATAATGGAGACCACAGGAAACAAGAGAGAAGTAAAATGTTCAAAACAACCAGAAAGCTCAGCTGTAGTGGTGCTTGCCTTTAATCCCATCACTCGGGAGGCAGAGGCAGGTGAATCTCTGAGTTTGGGACCTGCCTGGTCTACAGAGCTAGTTCCAGGACAGCCAGGGCTACATAGGGAAACCCTGTCTCTAAAATAAATAAATAAGCAAGCAAGCTTGTCAGAGCCAAGGAGCTCCCTCACTTAATAAAGTACTTATCACACAAACATGAAAACCTGAATTCAATGTCAAGCACCCACATGCCAAGCAGGCCAATGATCATCTGTAATCCTAGTGCTGGGGGGGTTAAAGATAGGAAGGTAAAGATCCCTATAGCTCACTGACCAACAAATTGGCAAGTCTCAGATTCAGTGAGGGACCTAATCTCAAGACATAAGATGAAGGGCTAGCAAGGTATCTCAGCAGGTAAGAACCCTAGAACCCAAATAAAGGTAAATGGAGAAAATTGGTTTTTCAAAGTTGTTCTCATATACACACACATACAAAAAAGAATTTTAATTAAAGTGGAGAGTGACTGAGAAAGATAGAGAACACCTCAATGGCCCTTACTGCAATTTTGGTTTTGTTTGTTTTGAGACAGAGTTTCCTGTAATCCAAGCTGGCCTAAAACTTTTGTTATAGCCAAGGCAGGCCTTGAACTTGCAATCCTTCTGCCTCATTCTCTCAAGTGCTGGGATTACAAAGGTTCACCCCACATCCTTCTTCAAAATATCTTTCTTTTTCCTAAAGATATTATCTATTTTTATTTTATTATGTACATGTTCATACCTAGTGCCCATGGGGATGGAAGAGGGCATTGGATCTTCTAGAACTGGAGTTACAAATGATTGTAAGCTATTTAGGTATGTTCCTGTTGTCCCTGATCTCTCCAAGTCCTTTATCATGAAGGGGTGTTGGATTTTGTCAAAGGCTTTTTCACCATCTAGTGAGATGATCATGTGGTTTTTCTTTTTCAGTTTGTTTATATGGTGGATCACATTGATAGATTTTCATATCTAGACCCACCCCTGCATCCCTGGGATGAAACCTACTTGGTCATGGTGGATGATTTCTCTGATGTGTTCTTGGATTTGATTTGCCAGTATTTTATCGAGTATTTTTGCCTGAATGTTCATGAGGGATATTGGTGTGTAGTTCTCTTTCTTAGTTATGACTTTGTGTGGCTTGGGTACCAAAGTTATTGTAGCCTCATAAATAGTGTTTTGTAATGAACCTTCTGCTTCTATTGTGTGGAACAATTTGAGGAATATTGGTATTAGCTCTTCTTTGAGTTTCTGGTAGAATTCTGCACTGAAGCCAGCTGGCCCTGAACTTTTTTTGGATAGGAAGCCTTTGATGACTGCTTCTATTTCATGAGGGGTTATAGGTCTATTTAAGTTGCTTATCTGTTCTTGAATCAATCTTGGTATGTGATAGCTATCCAGAAATTTATCCATTTCCTTTGAATTTTCAAATTTTGTGGAGCACAGGTTTTCAAAGTATGACCTGAAAATTCTCTGGATTTCCTCAGTGTCCATTGGTATGTTCCCTTTTTCATTTTCGATTTTGTTGATTTGAATGCTCTCTCTCTCTCTCTCTCTCTCTCTCTCTCTCTCTCTCTCTCTCTCTCTCTCTCTCTCTCTCTCCTTTTTGGTTAGTTTGGACAAAGGTTTGTTTATCGTGTTGATTTTCTTGAAAAACCAACTCTTTGTTACATTGATTCTTTGTATTGTTTTCTAGTTTCTAATCTATTGATTTCAGCCCTCAAATTGATTATTTCCTGTCATCTACTCCTCCTGGGTGAGTTTGCTTCTTTTTGTTCTAAGGCTTTCAGTTGTGCTGTTAATTCTCTAATGTGACTATCCTCTATTTTCTTCATATGGGCACTTAGTGCTATGAACTTTCCTCATATCACTGCTTTCAAAATGTCCCATAAGTTTGGGTATGTTGTTTCTTCATACTCATTGAATTCTAGGAAATCTTTAATTTCTCTCTTTATTTCTCCCTTCACCCAAGAATGGTGCAATTGTGCATTGTTCAGTTTTCACGAGTTTGTAGGTTTTCTGCAATTTTTGATGTTGTTGAATTCCAACTTTAAAATATGGTGGTCTGATAAGATACAGGGGACTATTACAATTTTTTTTTGTATCTGTTAATGTTTGTTATGTTGCCTAGTATGTGGTTGATTTTAGAGAAGGTTCCATGTGGAACGGAGAAGGTATATTCTTTTGTGTTTGGATGGAATGTTCTATAGATATCGGTTAAACCCAATTGAGACATAACTTCTGTTATTTCTTTTGTTTCTTTGTTAAGTTTCTGTCTGATGGTCCTGTCTAGTGGTGAGAGTGTGGTGTTAAAGTCTCCCTCTATGAGTGTGTGAGGTTTTATGTGAGCTTTGAGTTTTAGTAGCATTTCTTTTATGAATGTGGGTGACTTTGTATTAGGGGCATAGATGTTCAGAACTGAGACTTTGTGTTGATGGATTTCTCCTGCGATGAATACGAAATGACCGTCTTCATCTCTTTTGATTAATTTTGGTTTGAAGTCTAACTTGTTAGATATTAGGATAGCCATGCCTCCTTGCTTCTTGGTTCCATTTGATTGGAAAATCTTTTCCCAACCCTTTACCCTGAGGAAATATCTGTCTTTGAAGTTTAGATGTGTTTCTTGTATGCAGCAGAAGGATGGATTTTGTCTTCGTATCCATTCTATTAGCCTGTGTCTTTTATAGGCTAGTTAAGACCATTAATGTTGAGGGAAAGTAAGGACCATTGATTATTAATTCTTGTTTGTTTTAGATTTGTTGGTGGTGGTGGTATTGTGAGTATATTTGCCCCATTTTTTCTTTTGGGTTCTGGTAAAGTGGGCTTATCTATGGCCCATGTCTTCATGAGTGTAGTTTACTTCCTTGTGTTGGAGTTTTCCTTCCAGAACTTTCTGTAGGGTTTGTGGATATGCATTGCAAAAATCTGGCTTTGTCATTGACTATCTTGTTTTCTCCCTCTATAGTGATTGAGAGTTGGGTATCATAGCCTGGGCTGGCATCTGTGGGCTCTTAGTATTTGTAGAACATCTATCCAGGACCTTCTGGCCTTGAGAGTTTCCATGGAGAAATCAGGTGTAATTTTGATAGGTCTGCCTTTATGTGTTACCTGGCCTTTTTCCTTTGCTGCCCTTAATTTTCTTTCTTAATTCTGTATGTTAGGTGTTTTGACTATTATGTGCTGAGGGAACTTTTTTTTTTTTTTTTTTTTGGTCCAGTCTATTTGGTGTTTGGTATGCTTCTTTTACTTTCATAGGCATGTCCTTCTTTAGACTGGGAAATTTTTCTTCAATGATTTTGTTGAATATGTTTTCTGCACCTTTGAGCTGGGCTTCTTCGCTTTTTCTATGCCTATTATTCTTAGGTTTGGCGTTTTCATAATGCCCCACATTTCCTAGATGTTTTGTGTTAAGGATTAGTTGGATATAAGATTTTCTTTGGTATATGAATCTATTTCCTCTAGTTTATCTTCAATTCCTGAGATTATCTCCTCCATCTCTTATGTTGGTTATGCATGCATCTGTAGTTCCTGATTGTTTACACAGTTTTCTATTTCCAGCATTCATTCTCTCAATTTGTGTTTTCTTTATTGTATCTATTTCAGTTTTCAGGTCTTGAACTGTTTGAATTGTTTCCTTTATCTGTCTGATTATTTTTTGTTGGCTTTCCTTATTTTCTTTAAGAGATTTGTTCATTTCTTGCATTTTTTTGCTTGGTCTTTTCCTCTATTTCTTCCAATTTTTTGTTTGTTTTTTCTCCCATATCTTTAAGGGATTTCTTATATCATCTTTGAGGGGCTCTATAATTTTATCAAGTTATTTCTCAAGTCATTCTCTTCTGCTTCATCTGCTTTGGTGCGTTTAGGTCTAGTTGGTGTAGAGTCCCTAAATCTGGTGATGTCATGACTTTCTATTGTTGGTTGTTTTCTTTTATAGCTGTCTTCCCATTGCTTCTTCCAGTGGGTGCAGGTGGAGTCTCTCTCTACCCTGCTGTCCTGGTGGCTGTAGGTGGGTCAGGAGTTCGATGTCTGCAACTCTGGATGACCCAAGCTCTCTTGGAGGTCTCTGCAGCAAAGGGCAGACAATAGGGTCCAAAGATCAGGCAATGTAGATGGAGGGGTTGTTGGATCCGCACTCTGGCCCAATGCTCACCAGTTAATCTTTTTGTTTCTTAGTTTTTTTTTTTCTTCGTGATAAGGCATAAGTATAGCCCAGTGTCTTAGGGATTCTGTTGGTGTGATGAAATGCCATGATCAAAAAGCAAGTTGGGGAGAGAAGGGTTTATTTGGCTTATACTTCCACATCATAGTCTGTCACTGGAAGAAGTCAGGGAACACAAGAAAGGCAGGAGTTGATGCAGAGGTCATGTAAGAGTGCTGTTCCTCCTGATTTGCTTAGCCTGCTATAGAACCCAGGGATGGCTCCACCCACAATAGGTTAGACCCTCCCACATAAAACTATTTAAAAATGCTTTATAGGCCTGCCTACAATCCAGTATTCTGGAGGCATTTTCTTAATTGAGGTTCCCTCCTCTCAGATGACTTTAGCTGACATAAAACCAGCCAGCACACCCAGTTGGCCTGGTTACACAGTGATCCCCCTGCCTCATTCTTCTGAGTTCCAGATCTGTGGGTTTGAGTCACCATACTGGACTCTGGTGGTTAAAATTGATGTTAACTTGCTTGGAGTAAAAAGCACCTAGGTGGATAGCTAGTCATTGGTGGCGCACACCTTTAATCCCAGCACTCAGGAGGCAGAGGCAGGTGGATCTCTGAGTTCAGGGCCAGCCTGGTCTACAGAGCGAGTTCCAGGACAGACTCCAAAGCAATACAGAGGAAACCCTGTCTCAAAACAAAAAACAAAACAAAAAAAGCACCTATGAGATTATGTTGAAGTTAGTGGTGTGCACCTTTAATCCCAGCACTAAGAGGCAGAGGCAGGGAAATCTCTGAGAGTCTGATGCCAGCCTTGTCTACACAGTGAGCTCCATGACAGACAGAGTTATAGAGTGAGATGCAAAAAAACAGAAGCAACAGCAAAAAGCCCCTAGGACATAGATAAACCATACCACCTTGGAATGTGTGTAGTATTATTGCATAGACAGGACTCGGATAGAATAAATGGGAAATAAAAAAAAGGCACTCCAGTTTTCCTCACTGGGTAAGCATCTGGGCCAGCAAAGTGATGAGAGCTGCTTAAGGAGGAGCACAGATTAGTGGTTATCAGGAAACAAGAAGGAGTAGGGTACAGGAAATATGGAGAGGAAGCTCTAGGGGATCTTCTAACCACTCTTTCCTTCTTTTTATTGTTCAGGTGCCAAGGACTGAACATAGAGCCATAGCCATGCTAAGAACTCTACCACTAAGCCTCTCAGTGCCTACCTGAGATCATTCTGTATTTTTCCTACCATCTGTTTTGGTGGGGTTTTTTGTTTTTGTTTTTTTTTCCCCAATCACATAATTGTGCCTACTAAAGGATCATGATTGACACTCAGGCAGCAATGTCATGGAAAAGTTCTACTACCACATGGGTAGCACTTATAAAATCTATATCACTAGATTCTTCTTTGTATCTTGATTGCAATAGATATTATATCGCATATGTAGGAGCAGGCTATACATGGGAAATCCCATAAATTATGCTCAATTTTCCTATTAACCTACAATTGTTTTCTATTACCATGATAAACATTACAACCAAAGCAATTTAGGACATGAAAGGACTTATTTCATCTTATAATTGTGTATTTCATCTCATAATTCCTAGATCATAATACACCACAAAGAGAAGACAGGGCAGGAACTTAAGGCAGGAATCTTAAGGCATAAACTGAAGCAGAAGACATGGAAGAAAATTTGCCAGTTTGTTTCCAAAGACACATTTAGCTACCTTTTTTTCATATAGCCCAACTAGGTCTATGTGCCTAGAGAACATTGCCCATAATTGGCTCAGTACTTCTGCATCAATGAGCAATCAAAAAAAAAACACCCCCACATACATTCCCACAGCTCTTTAATTGAAGTTTCTTCTTCCCAAGTGTGTCAAGTAGACAACAAAATGAGTCAGGACAGTTCTTTAAAAACTGAAATCTACTTTTAAAATGCATAAAATTAGGACTAGGGATATAGTTCAGATGATAGAGTGCTTACCTAGCATGCATGATGCCCTAGACCCCCACCCCCAGTAAGTACTACATAAAGCAGGCATGGTGGTACAGACATGAAATCTCAGCACTTGGGAGGTAAAGGCATAAAGATCAGAAGTTTAAGGTCATCCTTGGTGTGCAGCAAGTTCAAGACCATCCAGGCCAAGAAGCAGTAAGAGCCTGTTTTGTTTTGTTTTAAGTAGTCGGGCGGTGGTGGTGCATGCCTTTAATCCCAGCACTCAGGAGGCAGAGGCAGTGGGATCTCCGTGAGTCTGAGGCCACCCTGGTCTATAGAGCTAGTTCCAGGACAGCCTCCAAAGCCATACAGAGAAACCCTATCTCAAAAAAAAAAAAATAGAACAGATGGGTCAGGGAGATGGGTAAAATACTTGTCATGCAAACATGAGGACCTGCATTCTTTAAGGGTTTGGGGGGTTCTTAATTTTTTAGGTTTTTGTTTTGCTTGAAACAGGGTCTCTCTATATAGCCTTGTCTAGTCTGGAATTCATTATGTAGACCAGGCTGGCCTTGAATTCACAGAGATCCACCTGTCTCTGCCTCTCTGCAGGGCACTTATGCTATTCTAATCCCCAGAATCCATGTGAAGCAGGATACAGTAGCAACTGCCTGTAATATCAGCACTCTTATGAGGAGATCAGAGACAAAAACCAGAAGCTCTTAGGCCAGATAGGGAGGCATACAAAGCAATAAAAAGAGACACTGTCTCAAGGTGGAAGGTGAAAAACAACACCTGAGTTGTCCTTTGATCTCCACACATGTGCCCTGGTACATATATGCCTACACTCAACATACAAGAACATGAACACACACATACTTAATAGAAAAAAGAAAATTAGGACATTATAAATAAATCTAAAAATCCTGCTGGGCATGTTGTCATGGATTTAATTATAAGACATGGAATGTAGAAGCAGGAGAATCAGCAGTTCAAAAACATCTAGAGGCCGAGTGGTGGTGGCACACACGTCTTTAATCCCAGCACTCAGGAGGCAGAGGCAGGTGGATCTCTCTGTTCAGTTCCAGCCTGATCTACAGAGTAATTTCCAGGACAGCTAGGGCTACACACATAAACCCTGTCTCAAAAATCAAACAAACAGACAAAAAGAATAACCTTGGAGCCAGTCTGGTGGAGCTCACCTTTAGTGCTAGTACTCAAGAGGCAGGTTGATCTACATGATTCAAAGCCTCCCTAGTATACAAAGCAAGTTCCAAGCCAGCCAGGACTACACAGTAAGGTCCTGTCTTAAAAGAAAAACTCTGTATGTAAATACCTATATATATACAGGAATAGATACTGGTAATTGCTGCAAACACTGTGAATATAATTTATACCACAATTGTACATTTTAAAGGATAAAGGGCTGGCGTTTTATCTCAGCAGTAAAGCAAATGCATGTCAAAACCATAAATTCAATCTGCAGCACAGACGTGCAGAGAGAGAGAGAGCTCACGCCCTGGAGGAAAAAGAGACTGAAAGTTTACCCCAGGAGGAATAAAAGACCTGGAACTTCACCTGTAATTACAGGATTAAGTAAGTATAGGCAAGAAGTCCAAGATCATCCTTGGAAACAGTGGGTTAAGGGCTAGAAGAAACCCTCTCTCAAAAAATACACAATAGAGCTGAATGTGTTAGCATATGCCTTTATTCCAGCAGTCTGAAGGCAGATATCTGTAAATTTGAGGCCCCAGAAGGATAATATATAAGCTCCAGAATTAACAAAGACATCTCACTTCCTGAACAGTCACCAAAGTTTCTCTGTAATGTTGGAGCATCCATCTTTAGCCCATAGGCCATAGTGTCTGGCAGACTTTTTAATGAAGTAGGAAATTTGAAGATCTGTTCTGTCTTGTACTGGCAAAGTTTGTCAGTTGCTTTCTTCTGTAAATCAGGAACCCTGAAAGACCTCCCTGTCTCTTGGCAAGTTCTGCAGTTACTTTCCTTTGTAACCTGCTTGTCCAGCTTGGACAGCATGCTTACTGTCAGCAGTTGAGGCAAGGGCAGTTTCTTGCCCAGTGGCTTACCTTTATCAAAAAGAAAGTAAACTCCATGTGGAGTTTCTTCAATGCTACTAACCAATCAGCATATATTCATCAACCAATAAGAGAAAAATGTATTCACACCATATAGAAGGATATCACCCATCATCATACTCCGATGAAATCATCATTGTGAGGTCATATCATCCTTTTGGAGACTTCAAAGGTCAGTGTTAGGCATAGTCATGGTTTGCTGCAGAAAACTTAAACATTTTAAATGTCATATGCAGCAGATTTCAAAGAGGTTAAAGGATCAATATTTGTTATTTATATCCAGAGTACAAAAACTTAATTTCTAGTTGCCCTATAGAGATTCAAACCCGAAATATGTACAGGAAGCTAGATGAAGCCTTTTTCTATAATTAGTTAGTAGTCTATACAATCATTAGTATCATGGCAAAAACTTTAAAATATATATGTATATATATTAATCTAATAAATTTTTAGATAATATTTATACCTCAAGTAAATTTTTAAAGACTCAAAATAGAGTCAGCCGGGCAGTGGTGGTACACACCTTTAATCCCAGCACTTGGGAGGCAGAGGCAGGCAGATTTGTGTGAGTTTGAGGCCAGCCTGCCTGGTCTACAAGAGCTAGGTCTAGGACAGACTCCAAATTCCAGTCTCGAAAAACAAAGGAGGAGGAGAAGAAAAGAAGGAGGAGGAGGAGGAAGAAGAAGAAGAGAAGGATTGTGAGATTAATGCCAATACAACAGTCCCTTAATTTTTTTTTCCTGTTCCATATCAGGTGGCTCTTCTGACATGAGACAGAGATTTTATGTTTTACTTTAACAAACATGCTTGGGTTCAGAGGAGAGAGCCACACTCCAACTCCAAAGCCACTTTAATCTTCAATTAGACTGGGACTACTAAAAGACCATTTCATTAAATGTAGAGAAAGCAGAAACAAACATTTGGGAATACTTATGAAGTTTTATCCTGTTAGAAATATGATAGACCAATTTATTCCTTTCCTTGGGACAATTTTCTGGATGATTTGTCCTTTTTCTTCAGATGTCTCATTGGTCAGTGGTCTCTGGATTCCTTAGCTGGATAACCTGTATCTCCCCAAAAAGCAAAAATAAAACCCTTCCCTAACCATAATTTGGGTAGGTTCCATTATGACAAGTTATAACTGATCAAATGAAAAGAATTTATTAGTTTTAAAGTTAATTCAGATTAACCAGCCATGCTGCTTGATGACCTATCACCTCTTCTAATTAAGTGGTGTCTCTTGCTCAAATCTAATATTTATCAATCAATTTTGATGGTATCCATGGTTTTTCTCCTCCTGTGGAAACAAAAGCAAAACCCCTCCCCATCTTAACACATATCCTTGCATATCCTTGCTTCCATTCAAAGGTCACCATATCTTTAAAGTATACAGGCTGATTTAATTCCATAGGGTTTTTTTCTGTTATCCAGTGTCTCTCCACAGCAATTGTTACTTTTTTATTAGCATTCAGATAATTCAAAGTTAGTAATGCACTAATCAATCTATTTCTGGGGGTCTTTATTATGCCTTTCTGTTTATTTAGCATATACTTTAGGGTTTGATTTTATCTTTCTGTAAGTGCTTGTGCCACACCAAATCCAGTAGATTCTGTGTGACAAGTTCCACAGACTGAGGTGATAACTTCAAAAGAAGGAGGTCTCCTGGAAACAGTTGTGGAACTCTTGGCCAGAGAAAAGTATTGAGCCATAGTTCTCTTGGCAATCTCTGTTCCTCTATTCTTTTTCTCATGTTATCAAAATGTTCCTGAAAGCCTATGCTGACATTTTAAACAAAAGATACAAATGAGAAACCGTCCCCTGAGACATCGTCACTGACCATGGCATCATCTCCAGGTAAACCAGCACTTTTTTTTTAAGTTTACATGTCGATCCCAGTTCCCTCTCCCTCCCTCCCTCCCCCCCTTTTTTCCTCTCTCCCCCCTCACATGTACCCCAATCACCCTCCCCTCCCACCCACCCCCACTCCACATGTAGGGTGATGCCATCCAGGAGGGGTCATCTAAATCTATCAAGTCATTTGAAGTAGGGACTAGGGCTTCTCTCCTGTCTCTAGGTTAAGGGAGTATCCCTCCATGGGGGATGTGTCTGCAAGGTCCTTTTGTGCACCAGGGATACATCCTGGCTCCACTGTCTGAGGTCCCTTAGACTGCTCAGTCCTTCTAGCTGACAATAAATTAGAAAATCATTCAAGCTCTAAATAAGTTGTAGGTTACTGTACCTAACAACGATGATGTCATTTATTCTATCTGGATTTGCTTCAGTGAACACAATCTCTCAGAAGCTATTCTTTATCCTGGATAAAAAGCCTTGC
The DNA here is from genome assembly GCF_943737965.1 of Phodopus roborovskii. Classification (NCBI taxonomy): domain Eukaryota; kingdom Metazoa; phylum Chordata; class Mammalia; order Rodentia; family Cricetidae; genus Phodopus; species Phodopus roborovskii. The sequence continues at coordinate 2,489,547 of NW_026125675.1, read as the reverse complement.
TTGAAAGCTGCAAAATACACTCAGATTAAAACTGCCTCTATGTTTGTTTCTATTTGTCACCTCCAAAACCTTACCCACCTAGTCTTCAAGAACCCTCATCCCAGGGACCCCCATATCCATCTGGGGTGGTCTGTGGCATGCTTGCCCTATAGGGTTGTGTGGTATACCTGTAATATGCTTTATGTTGTAATAAGCAAAAAAACTCTTTAATTTTCTTAGAGACATATGTTGGATCATTGTCTATCTTAATTTGTACATGCATACACATGATGGCCATAACTTCTAACAAATGTGTGATTACAGAATCATCCTTCTCAGAACTCAAAGCAGTTGCCCATTGAAATCCTGAATAGGTATCAATGGTGTGGTGTACATATTTTGATTTTCCAAATTCTACAAAATGAAACACATCCACCTGCCAGATTTCATTCCTTTGAGTACTCCTTGGGTTACTTCCTGCAGGTAGTGGAGTTTGGTTGTATAAAGAACAAGTAGGACATTCCTTATAGTTTCCTTGGCTTCTTACCAAGTGTTGAAAAAAATCTCTTCTCAAATCTTTGCTATTGACGTAATTTTTTAAGATTTTTTTTATTTCTTATGTATATGGTGTTATACCTGCATGTATGGCTTCATGCCAGAAGAGGGCACCAGATCTCATTACAGATGGTTGTGAGCCATCATGTGGTTGCTGGGAATTGGACTCAGGACCTCTGGAAGAGCAGTCAGTTCTAAGTCTTAACCTCTGAGCCATCTCTTCAGCCCTTACATAATATTTTTTTAATGAAATTATAAGGCCTCCAGCATATTTCTTATCAATAGATGATCAATTTCATCATTACCTTGTGCTAGAGGGCCTGGCAGATCCATATGGGATTGTATGTTTGTTTTCTATATGATGATTCCTATTCCTGATTATTTCTTGTAACTGAATAAACAATAAATTCAGTTAGTTCTATATATCTGGTATAAATTCAGCAGTTTCAATATGTAAAGCAACTCTTTTTGCATATTGCATATCAGTGACTATGCTGATGAGAGATTCCATAAAGTCCATTAACACCATGAGAATTACATATAAGTCTGACTTTTGGACAGAATCATAAGGGTTTTGAGTCACTTAAATTTTCTGATTTGTAACCTCCCTTTCCAGATTTATTTGCATCATTATAGAATATAGGGTCTCCAGATATTGGTGTTCCCCATACAATGCAAGGAATGATCTAGTTAGTTCTTTTTATAAATTTAATTCTCTTGCTTTTGGGATAATTGTTGTTAATCTCTCCCAAAGGATTACTGCAAACTCTTTGCCAAGGTCCACTTTCTGCCCATAAAGAGGCAATTTCACTATTAGTAAAAGGTACTACAATTTCTGCTGTGTCTATTCCTGCTAGTTGATGAAGTCTCAATTTTCCTTTCAGAATCAACTTCTCAGGGATCTTTTACACATAAGTTTTTAATTTTTTACTCTGTTTATATGGTAAAAAAAAATCCATTCCATTCTAAGATATTAGCTTCATCCTTCCAAAAAGTATTCCATTGCAATTGAGGATCAGGCTCTAAAACCACTTTAACCAAGTTTCTCCAGTCTCTAGAGATAATTCTATTACAAGTTGACCATGAGTTTAACATCTGCTTCACAAAAAGTGAATACATGCATGCCATATGAGACTATTACCTGAATCTCCTTATAACTAACATTTCCACAGGAGTCCATTTAATTCTTATATAGCCTTGGGGATATCTGTTATTTGGCAGTTCCTGTAAGGTGACTGGATAATTTAAATTTGGTTGTTTGAAAACCTTAGGCTGTTCCTCTCTAACCTTGTAATGCAATGATGAAATTGTTTTTCCATTAAATTCCTCTGTCTAGGTCTGAATATCTCTTATGATCTGTTTTATTAAGATTTCTAAAACTTGCATATTAGCACTAATATTAACCATTTTTAGTGATAAGACAAAAATGATAAAACTGATAATGTTTATAATTGACATTACATAAGTCCCATCTAAATTAGTTATCATCACATTTAATTGCTCCATTTTCAAATTGTCCATCATATTATCATACAGAGACCTAAATCCCTCCATTGTAATACTGTTTCCTATTATTTAATATGGGGGAAACTCTCTCTCTCTAACTAATTCTCCCATTTAATAATTCTCAATTATCTTACCAAATCTGCTGAGGAAGATGCTGGAATTTAAAACTGCATAGCATGTCTGATCAGAGAACACAGGCAGTGTACAGCCTGGCTGAGGACAGCCACAGCTGCTAGCATGTAGCCATCAGCTGAGAGTGGCAGCCTGAGGAGAGAGGGTCTAGGGAAAGCCTGCAATCCATAGAGGGTGAGGGGAGCAGCTGTCTAAAAAACACACATGGAATTGTGCAGAAGAAGCATATGTGGTGGGAGCTGCTTGAAGGCAGAGCCAGACAGACTAGGGCAGGTAAATTCTGTGGCATTTGAAAACAGGTTTCTCTGAAATTTGGGTGGAAACTGGAAACTATTTTAGAGAGGCTACAACAGGAAAATTCCTAACTTTCTCAGAGGCTTGGGGAAAAATAAAAGAAAACCTAGCCAGGCAGGGTGGTGACTCCAGGGGAAACAAATTTTCAGGAATGCATGCCTTTAAGTTGGGCACTGTTACGAGCAGTCTCCTGCCAGCCTGGTCCCACTAACACATCAGCCCCAAATAACACACTGTATTAGATATAAAGGTGTTGGCCTGTTACTAGCATCTCTTATCGTCTAGCTCTGTCTTAAATATTAACCCATTTCTATTAATATAAGTGTTTCCGCGTGGTCTAGTCTTACCAGAGAGAGGGTCAGGACCTATTCTCTCATGTCCTACACCTTGACTCCTCTACTACAACTCTCAGAATCCTCCTTGTCTCCTAGTCCCTCCTATCTTCCTTTCCTATTGGCCAACAGTGCTTTATTCATTAACCAGTATGAGAAACATATTTACAGAATGGCATCTCCCATCAGGGAACCAATATGTTTTACAAGAATTCTAATAAGTTTTAATAATAACAGCCCAGAGTCTGATATTAGGGAGTGAAAACTGAAAGATCAGAGAAGCAGAGCAGCCTGCCACAGAGCTCTTATCTCTGAAGTCCTCAGGCTGAAAAGAGACTGAGCTCCTGTCTCCTGCCTATATTCCTCTGTCTACCCAGCTATCTACCCAGACCTCCAGACCTCTATGGCTAACTAGTGGTTAGCTCTACCCTCTGACCTTCAGGCAAATTTTATTGGTTAGAGTATAAACACAATATCATGGAATTAAAGGCATGTGCCACCTCCATGGAACAGTTTTTTAAAGATAGGTTTTCATGCAGTTCGGGCTGACCACAAACTCACTTTTAGCTGGTATTGGCCTGTTATTTCTGTTTCTGCCTCCCAAATGCAGAGATTACAAGAACAAACTAGCACATCTGATTCCATTCCCACCATTTTTTTTCAAATGCTTGACACTGAGTTGGTTAGTTAGTTAGTTAGTTAGTCATACAGTGGTCTGTCTGCATGTGTCCCTGAAAGCCAGAAGGGGCACCAGATCTCATTTCAGATGATTGTGAGCCAGCATATGGTTGCTGGGAATTGAACTCAGGATGTCTGGAAGAGTAGCCAGTGCTCTTAACCACTGAGCCATCTCTCCCTTACCATTTTTTTTTCCTTTTGAAACAAGATATAATGAATATCAGGCTCAGGCTATATTAGAACTTGATAAATGGCTGAGGATGTCTTAAACTCCTCCACCTCCCAAGTGCTGAGATTACAGGTGTACCAAAATTGAAAATGTTATGTTCTAACCAGAATAGTGTTTCTATAAACTTTTTCTATATTTTGGAGCATTACTTAAGTCGGGTGGAGTTTCTGTAACAAGAATGCTGCTATACTTCTGTCCAGCTGCTGCATGAGGAGACAGATGAATCAAGCTGAAAGTACTGTCTCAGCTGCCCTGACACTGTAGGTGGTTGAGACAGAAAGCTCAAGCATGCGGTTCGAGGGTTACATTCTAGACATCTCCTCACTGAGTGATACATAAAATAGAAAGAAGATTCTCTGGGGGAGAAACAGAGCAGAAAGAAAGCAACCAAAGGCTCACCCTGTGGGACTCAGGATTCACTTTACTTCCACATGTGCTTCTGGACTTTCCATGTTCTTAAAATAACACATGTCAAACTTGTATCATTATCTATGTCCCTAGATCCCTCCTCTTACCAGCCATGAGAGCTCTGATCTAAAGTCACAACAGAGCTTCAGCTCACCAAACGTAGAAATAGATCTCCCAACAAAGAGAGTGTGCAGAGGCAGCGGGGGAGCTAGCTATGTTGGTGTATTCCTGTGATGTCAGCATGAACTACAGGGTGTGATCCTATCTTTAAAAAATATATAGAAGGAGATTCATCTGGCAGCAACAACTCAGGCTCTTTCCAGGAAGGTAGGTGGCTCAGCTTGAGCACAAGCCACAGCGAAATAGCCTCTCTAAGCACCTCCCACCCAACCTCTGGAGAAAAGGGGGGAGGCGGGTCTGGAGGTGGAGCCTGCGTGAGGACTTGAGGCCCCACAGCGTAGCTTATGGGCTTATGGCGGAGCAACGCCTGTGGGCCGTGGCCCTCACTGGGCCGCCATTGTCGAGCCGGCCAAGCTTCTCTACGTGACTTGTTTGCTTTACCTCGCTGGCAGAGCGAGACCACTGGAAAACTCCCTGATCTGATCTGCGTCTCCCTACACACAAGCAACGTCATTGGCCCGCTGGATCTCTTCCAGCAGCTTCGAGAGGACCGACCCGATCCCCAGGCCTAGCACGGGAGGGGCCTGGGTCAGGGAGAATAATTGCTACGTTCCAGTCCTGGAGGCTTCTGTTATCCAGACAGAGCCGCGACGCGTTTCCAAGGCCAGTGCTTCTCCCAAGTTCACGGGGAACTTAGCCTGGTCTAGTGTCTGGAGGAACAAGTTGTAGCGCCAATCGTGGCCAGCACAGCCTTGCCCCTACCCCACCATCCAACCTACTCTCCTGCTTCATTCCTCTCAGAGCTCACGGTCCCCAAACAGTGCACCTGCCGGAGGTACCAACACAGCGGGAGAAGTGGACATGAGGTTGGCAGGTGGGTGGCTTCCACAGCGAATGGAAGAGAGTCCAGACATCCTAGTGGTTGTGTCAGGAGGGGCCCAGGTAGTCAGTCACTGGCTTGCTATTTATTAATGGGTGACTTCACAAACACTCATTCTATCAGCAAATTCTTTCTCCTCTGAGAACTAAACTATTAGTTAAGGATTAATATATAGTCAATTGCATCCAACTCAAATAATAGGCCAGCTGCTTTTTGGAAAATGACTTGTGAGAAAAATATTCCAGCCAGCCTAGTGGCTGGGTGGGGAGGGGTGTAGAGACAGAGGGGCGTGACTGATGTCAGCTGGACTACTAAAATGAAGATACCTTGTGGGGATTAAAATGGTTCGTGGAGGGGACTGATTGGGGTAAGAGTAGAATTCAAGAACTGGTAAGGTAGCAACTTTATAAATAAATCCTAGTAAGGACAAGAAGGAACTAATGGGGAGGATGTGTGTCCAAGATTGATCGGGACTGGAGCCAGAAAATAAAGTTTCATTGCTGCATGGTAATCAACATGATAACTGTGATAGACAAAATCTCCCATAAAGCCAGCACCCGGGAGGCAGACGCAGGCGGAGTTTGAGTCCAGCCTGGTCTACAGAGAGAGTTCCAGTACAGCCTCCAAAGCAATACAGAGAAACCCTGTCTCAAAAAAAAAATAATCTCCCAGGGTCTACCGCAGATCTATATCCCCAGTCAGAGTATAAAGTTTTAAAAGTTTAGTGGGGAAGTGGAAGGTGAGGAGACAGAATGAGATTTTTCTTGCAGGAGCTCTGTTTCATCTTTAGGTTATTAAGTTAGGACCTGTTAATAATATGAAAGTGAAATAGAAGGAGCCTTAACACAACATACCTGAGACATGAGAGGAAATTGATGGATCTTGAAGCAAATAGATGGACTGGTCTTCAAAAGGAGTATAGATCTTCCTTCAGAATAAGACAAAAGGAAAGACAGTTTCAGAGGCAAGATGCTGAGGTTGGTGCTATGGAACCTGTCCAGAGAATGAGTTCTGAAAGTCCCTCCAAACCTGCTGGGGAGAGCCAAAAACAGTAACCTCAACATTTAAACTCACTTTTTTCCCTCCACCAGGAGTAAGTTCAAGTCTCCCTCTTGGGTCTGGTGGGTAGCAATGTTTCTCCCACCTTCCAATCTTGCCATCATGTATAGAAGGGGAGATCTGGTCATGTGAAGCGGTGTGTTGTTGCTGTGTTTCTTCACTGGTGTCTGAGATGGACCTGCCTTGTATCTGTCCTGCCTGTAGGCCCCCTTCGCATCGTGGCACTAATCATCATGATGGGTCTCACCTGGATCCTAGTCACCATCCTCCTGGGTGGTCCTGGTGGTGGCCTTCCTCGAATTCAACAATTCTTCACCAGTGAGTGTGGGAACCCTCTTGCCTCACTGTAGAGGTGTTCAATATGGGTGTGATGGCTGGGTTTTCCATCCCCTTCTTAACAGGCTTTTTGCTGCCTTGTTGTCCCTACCAACTGATCTGAGAGCAACACACCCTAATTGCAATCCAATATTGAGTAGAAGTTGATAGAGTGAGAGTAAGGTGGAAAGGCCTCCACTGAACAGTTGATCATTGTGGACTTTCTGCTGGGCTCTGAGATACAAAAAGGACTCTACGTCTTGTCACTTGTGCCAAGTCACCTAAGCAGTATTTACAATTCCAATTCATCCTTTACCTGGAGCAGGCAATTTTATATCAGGGCATCATTGAGACTTGAGCAGGCAGCATGCCAAGTATAACCTGACTTGGCCCCAAGTCGTGATTCTAGCTGCTCTGCTGTAGGCTCCTGGAGGCCTTGATGCTAACAGAAACAACTCTCTGTATCCACAGGTCCAGAGAACTCAGTGACTGCAGGTAAGCTTCTTGTCCCTTTCCTATCCTGTCCTGTGCCTGCACTTCATACTGCCTTTTGTGATATACCTGCCTACTGCCAGCCAGCCCACCAGGAATACTGTTGTCCATCTGGCCCTCTCCCCACTAGCTATCATGCCTTCTGTGCTATGAACTTAGTAAAGTTACCCACTATCAGAAGGTGAGAGGGGCAGGCATAGGAAAAAACATTCCTATTCCAAATGGACAACATTGGGAAAGAGGGAGGCATTCATGGTCCTAAGCAAATCCCAAACATAGCAGGGCAATTCTTCTAGATTTCAAGGCTTAAAAAGAAATGTCTATGTTCACATACTTTGCTTGTAGGCCCGCTAAAGTGACCCCATCCTCTGGGGTCACTTTGCTCTTGGGCACTCTTTGACCTCTTCATTTCCAGCTCTATATTCATAATCTCCCTTCTTTACTTTCTTCCTTCCCTGTTTCTTTTCTTCCTTCTGTCTTTCCCTCCTTTCTTCCTTCCATCCTTGTATTCTTCTCACCTCTGTCCTTTTCATAGGCTGACAGTTTGCTAGCCTCTCATGTGATTCATGAGAGCCCAGGTTATAACACAAAAGATTCCTCCACAGATCTTCCTGTATAATCCCATTTTAAGTCCAGGCTTCTGAGAGGTGGAAGCATAACCACAATCACACACTTCCTTTCCTTAGTAAATCCTAAGCCAGCCATTGTCTTTGTGCTCTCTCTAATTGAACCTAAGATCTCATCCATACTGAACAAATATTCTACACTGAGCTATTTTCCTAGCCCATAAAATAGTTCAGATTTTTTTGATAGAGTTTCACTCTATAGCATGGACTGGCCTTGAACTTACTATGTAGCTCTCAAACTCTTAGTGATCTTCCTGTGTTACCGTATCAAATACTGGGATTACAGTTTTAAACTGCTTTATCAGTTTTTTTAAATTAGGCTAATATTTTCTTTCTTCCCTCCTTTCTTTTGTGAGAGGGCTTTAATGAATCCCAGGCTACCATTAACCTCACTATGTAGCCAAAAAATAGTCTTAAATTCCTAATCTTCCTGCCTCTATCTCCCAAGTACTAGGATTTGTTTTCGATCTTTATGCTCTAGCTCCTTTATGACTGATGGTTCTTTCCCCCAACTTCTCTGTCTGATCTCATTTTACCATGAGACGCAACAAATAAAAAACAGGCTATACCTTTGACACCGCTTGTTATCTTCTATGGCCTTTCCTCCGGTACCCAATAATGGCTTCTTCAACTTCCTTCTAAGGTCTCACCAAAAGAGCTATAATACTCATGTTCCTAACAACACTTTGTTTATGTTAATGTAAGTGAAACATTCAACAAAAGAATCTTTCTCTATTGCTCTCTTCTTTCTGAGCTTGCACCAGAACTGTGTTTACTATCCATATTGTTAAACTTGTTTTACAACAGAGACTATGTAGCCCATGATAACCTTATAATCATGATTCTCCTACTTCAGCCTTCCAAGTGCTGGGATTGCAGATTTCAGTAGCATACCTGGCTTCAATCTGTATTCCTACCAACAGGTTTTTTTTGTTTGTTTGTTTGTTTGTTTTGTTTTTTTGTCTTTAAGCAGTACAATATATACCTCAGAGCTCTGCATCCTTTGTCCACTCTACCCAGTTCCAAATCCATTTCCATATTCTTAGGTATTTGATATTTGTGGTATTTGTTTATATAAACCCCCAATTCCTGGCACCAAAACCTATATTAGCTTCCTGAAGCTACCCTAAGAAAAGTAGTGCCTTAAACAACCAAAATTTACTTTTTTACAATTCTGGAAGTCAAGAGTATGAATGAAGGTGTCAGCGGGCTGTGCTGACTGAAAATTCCAGGTAAAGTCTTTCTGTGCCTCTGCAGATCCTAGAAGCCATCTATGTGCCTCATTTTATAGGTGCACCAATCTACCTTCTGCCTGTACTGTCTCACAGCATCTTCTTCTATGTGATTTTATAACTTCTCTTCTCATAAGGATATCAGTCATACTGCATTAAGGGCTCAACATAGTCCAGTACGACTTCATCATAACTTATCTGCCTATAAAGACCCTGTTTCCCAGCAAGACCACATTCTGAGGAATTAGGAATTCAGACTCCATTATATTTTTGTAGTCATAATTCAAGCCATTACAGAGGTCATCCCCACCCTCACCCTGAAGAAATCCAGAGGCTAGCAGAACTCCCATGTTCCACCCACCCACCTCAGCTCATCTACTTTAGTCTGACTGTGTGCCTCATCCATTGAATTCCCACCCTAACTTTCTGGACCTCTGCTTGTTTCTGGTTGTATAAGGGTTCTAAGCCAGCTCTCAACCTCCTTTCCCTTTTCCTACCAGTAGCAAAAATCCTCATTCTTGCAGTTCCTACTCCCTTGCCAACATACCACTTGGAAGCATCCCCACCTTTGGCCTGATCCCCACCCACCGCCTTTCCCAGTTCCATGCTCTGTGGCTACTCCTTCAGTCCTGTGGCTGGTCCTGACCTCCACCCTCAGATCTCAGGTAACATCAGGGCCAGGCACATGGGTCACTTCTGCTATCATTACTCAGAACCAAGGGCCAGGAAGTACAAGTGCGGCCTGCCCCAGCCATGTCCTGAGGAGCACCTAGCCTTTCGCATGGTCAGCGGGGCTGCCAATGTCATCGGGCCCAAGATCTGCCTCGAGGACAAGATGTGAGCACCTGGACTGGGAAGTGGGAGGGGAACTTTAGGTCTTCAAGGGCCAAGGGCTAAGGGCTGTGTGAGAAAGAGAAATCTGATATGCCCACAAGGGATCTTCTGCCCCTCCTGCTAGGCTCATGAGCAGCGTCAAGGACAATGTGGGCCGTGGGCTGAACATCGCCCTGGTGAATGGTGAGTTCCCCATGTTGTAGGGTCAGAATTCAGTCCATAGGAGCAGATATCATGGTATGGCCTGCCCCCTCCACTTCATTACACCTTCTACAGGTGCAGATAGCTTCTGGGCACTCCCAGGGAGGCTTGGGGGAAAGTCTATGCCAGCCAAAAGCTCCACAAAGGAAGTCACCCAGTTAACAAAAACATGATACTAGTGGCAGATGCATAGGGCCTTATGCCAGAGGCTCCATGGGCTGCAGCTCTGTAAATGACAGAATGACAGCATATTTGAAGCTTCTGGAAGGGCTGAAACCTATGTTTGAGCCTGGGCTAGGGGCTAAAGCAGAAAGGTGGCATGACCCAGACAGTTTGCTTAGCAGATCTTCCTCTTATTGACACAGGGGTCAGTGGTGAGCTCTTGGAAGCCAGAGCCTTTGATATGTGGGCTGGAGGTGAGTGGCTACCACAGCATTCTATTATACATTTTTCCCTGAAGCCCTGCCTTCTATGTCTTTGCACTCGGCTATTCAAGTATAGCTTTGGGTTCACAAAATGTAGGGGGTGTAGGATCTCTGTCTGGAGTCTATGTTTTGTGACCAGGTGGCCCTAGCTTCTTTATCAGTTTGTCTGTGTTCATACTAGTGGCCCTTGATGTGGAACAGCCCTTGCCCAGTCCCTACACTGTTTTCCTCATTAGAAGAATATTGTTTGGTGGGGAAGGGCTTCTCAGTGGAACCTGAAGCTCCATGTTCTGTGGGCCCATCTCCACCAGATGTCAATGATCTCTTGAAGTTCATCCGGCCACTGCATGAAGGTACCCTAGTGTTTGTGGCATCATATGATGATCCAGCTACAAAGTAAGTGAATGCCAAATCCAGCTTCAGTGTTGTTCCAATACAGTTAACAGTCACCAGTTCACATTTCTTCCTAATGTGTGACAGGATGAATGAAGAGACCAGGAAGCTTTTTTCTGAGCTGGGCAGCAGGAATGCCAAGGAGCTAGCCTTCCGTGACAGCTGGGTGTTTGTGGGAGCCAAGGGTGTGCAGAACAAGAGCCCCTTTGAGCAGGTACAGCAGAGAACCTGGCACTTCTGCCTCCTAGTCCTGGCAACCTGGGTCCTCCTTCTCTTTACACCAAAGCTTCCCTGAATTCTGTCCATCAGGGCCCTGAACCCTGTCTCTGACCTGTGTCCTGGTTAGCCTTGCCCCCTTGTTCTTACCATAGAGAGAGACAGTAACTTTGACATTCCCTGTACTGTATGTATTTTGACCTAAAAAGACTTTAAAAGTCAGATTGCACATTGGTCAGACTTATAACTAAGAAATCTTCACATACATCTTCAGGATACTCAGTTAAAGGATGTAGCTCATTTATGGTGGGTGATTGACTAGCACACATGAGGCCCTGCATTCAATACTTTGCATTTAATAAAATTGGGCATGGGGATACACCTGTAATACCAACACTGTGGAGGTAAATGCAAGAAAATCAGAAATTCAAGATTATCCTTGCCCATATAGAAAATATGAGGACAGTCTGGGCTACATGAGATACTGTCTCAGATTTAAAGGGAAAATAGGATGCTCACTACCATTCCTACCTTGTCACAACCCAGTTTCCCAACAACTCAAGTTCATGCCCTCCAAACCCTTTGCCCCAAACTTGGGCAGCAGCTTCCAGCATTTCCCTGAAGCCAGGGCCACATGGAATCCCTCCTGTCCACAGTGCTCACCATCCTGGTGTACATTAGGTCTGTTGCCCATCCCAAGTTCACTTGTGTGAGAGAATAGACCACTGTAGCCGTCCCCTATTTTCCCTGCATAAAGAGAAGAGCAACAGATTGGAGAATTCCCTGGTGGTTGGCCACTGAGGGCCAGGTCATAATTTCCTGTTAATCCCTACAGCATGTGAAGAACAGTAAGCACACCAACAAGTATGAGGGCTGGCCAGAGGCCCTGGAGATGGAAGGCTGTATCCCTCGAAGGAGCATGGCGGGCTAGCACAACAGAGCTCTGGGACCAGACTGAAGGAAGCAGCATGGTACCAATGTAGGGTGGAAGCCTTGTCCCATGCCCAGGCATGAGGCTCCCCCACCCCAACACATCAGGGCTCAAAAGTGGCCTCAAGGTGATGGGGGCTGCAGAGCTGGCCCATTTTGCTTTGTCATGGAGCTTAGGTAGTTGTGTCCCTGTTTTCCTAAAGTTGATCCCACAGTCAGTTCTACCCAGCCCCTTCCTCTGCCCCTCCTGTGTCATCTTCTATTTCTTGAGTGACCCCAGAGGCAAGGGTCTTCAAGTGCTTGCTCCTTTCACTGGAGCAGCCAGTGGGTAGGTTGGGACATCTTCCAGAACCTTTCCCTCCCAGAGGCACTGCACTGCCATCCAACCCAGTTTTCAGTGTGATCCTTTTTAAATACACCATATCAAGAGTTTAATCAGATCACTTCTATAAACCTGAGTGGAAGACTGGCCTTTAGTGCCCAAGTAGCTGGAATACAATCAAAGTTCCTCACAAAGTATATGGCAATATGCAGTTTGTCAGAGGGATCACCTTCTAAATGACATGTTTGTTAATAAACTAATCAATTGCAGTGGAATAAAATGCATTCAGATGTTGTCATCAGTGGAAAGTCAAGGGTGGTGTTGTCCTTTGTGTGTGAAGGGGACAGATGAGTCCCAGAGGATGAACCAACATTTTGCAGACATCCTTTGTCAACAGGCCCTGCAGCTCAAATGTAACTCAGATAAGAGGCAGAGTGGCTTCCCAACTGGCATCACTCATGGCCTTGATTAGAGAGATGGCTCTGTAGTCCTGACCCCAGAGAAGCTCACCAACTCTTACTAGAACAGTGTGAGCCTATAGGGAGAAAGATGGGGATTAAAAACCGTACAGACACTCAAATATAAACTCCAGGAGTGCAGTTCTGGAACCTGGTTCCAGAATAGAGTGAACAAAACTTGGACTTCATAGATGGGAGATATCAAGGCATAGTAATTTGAGGAGTCCATAAAGTGGTCATACCAGGGGTGATAAATTTAGAAGTCCTATTGTGGCAACCTGCTTTCCAAGACTTAAATGCATTGGTGTTAACTACTGAGTCTCAGAAAAAAAAATGCTGAGAGCAAACCAGGCCTTAAGAAATGAGAGTAGGGCTGGGTGTAGTATTATGCATCTATTATTCCAATGCTTAGGAAGAGGAATGAGGTGGGAGGATCAAAAGTTAAAATCAAGCCCAAGACAGTCTGGGTTACATGAGGTGATGCATACAAAAAGGGGGGTTCTGTGTGGTGGTTCAATTGGATAAAGGCACTTGCTGACAAACTGGGTAATCCCCACAGCCTGTGACAGAAGGAAAGAACCAACTCTTAGAAATTGTCCTCTAACCATGAGTAAGCACATACATGCACATACACTAAGTAAATATTAAGAGAGAAAAAGGAAAGAGGAAAAGGAATGGAAGTGTTCAGTGGCAAATGTGGGGTACCCAGAAGGAGAGGCATGCCAGGAAAAGAGGGTTGTGTATCCCAGACTAAAAGGGTCAAGCAAGAAAGTCAGCAGGAATCAGCTCCTTGTTTCAGATATAGTAATGATAGCAACTAACACCCTCTCTAAGTATATATCAAACACTCTGTGTGTGTTCTTATGGGTGCATGTATATGCATATGAAGGCCAGAAGTCAATCTTGTGTGTTCCTCAGATGCTGTCTACCTTGGGTTCTTTATTTGGTTTGGGTTTGTGTAGTGATATATTATTTATGATTTAATAAAGATTGTCTGAAGTATCAGATCGCAAAGCCAGCCACATTGTTAGCTATAGAACCGGTTTCACAGCTTTATGACTAGGGGTCCCTGTACTCTCACTAGGTCAAGTCAGCAGTCTCTGTGGGTTTCACCAGCACAGTCTTGACCCCTTTGCTCATCACCCCTCCCTCTCTGCAACTGTATTCCAGGAGTTCGGCTCAGTGTTTAGCTGTGGGTGTCTGCTTCTGCTTCCATCAGCTACTAGATGAAGGTTCATGCTTGTCTTTCTGTGACTGGGTTATCTCACTCAGGCAACCAGATATCTCTATCATTTCTAGAGTTTTGAAAGTTGCACTTCCAGTTTACTTACCTAATATTATATTATAGTTTTCCTTAGTTGTGATAAATATAAAACTTTAGACTCACAAAGATAGATGATAGAGTATCTTCTTTAATTTTGCCAAATAAAAATAGACTAAATATTGTAACTGTAATTCTTGCTTGATAACTGTCTTGTTATGTGTAATGTTATTATGTTAAAATTAAAACCTTTCTTTTTTTCTTAGACATAAAAGGGGAGATGATGTGAGATGTGCTTCTGTATGCTACAAACATGTGTTGCTTTTATTGGTTGATGCATAAAGCTGATTTGGCCAATGGCCAGGCAGAATAGAGCCTTGCAGAAAATCCAAAGTTATGAAGAGAAAGAAGGCAGAGTCAGGAAGATGCCATGTAGCAAGATGTGAGGTAACAAGCCATTAGCCTCATGGTAAAATATAGAATATAAATAGGTTAATGTAATTGTGAAAGCTAGTTAGTAATATGCCTAAGCCATTGGCCAGACAATTATTTATGATTGTGAGCCTAGCCTTTAATGGCTGAGTTATCCCGCCAGCCCTTGGCCAGACAATTATAATTAATATTAAGCCTTAGAGTGTTTTGTTTTTGAGAACTGGTGGGTGGAAATGAGAAACCTCCATTTATATCAGATTCCACCAGGCCTAGCATTAGTTACTTGTTTTGTTGTTTTGAGAAGGGTCTCACTATGTAGCCCTGGCTGGCCTGAAACTCACAAAGATCTGCTTGTTTTGTCCCCCAAGTTCTGGGATGAAAGGCCTGGGCCACCACATTCCACAGCTTTTATTTATTTGTTTGCTCAAATGGCCTGGGACTCAGAATTAGGCAAGGCACACTGGCCAGTAAGCTACAGGAATCCACCTATGTCTGCCTCCCTAGTACTGCCCCTACACCTGCCTTTTTGTTGTATGTGGATTGTGGGGCTCAAACTCAGGTCCTCATGCTTGCACAGCAAGTACTTTATAGACTTAACATCTCTCCAGCCCCTGTACCAAACAATTATATGAAGAATATTCTGGGGCTTCAGTAGTCTTTTGTTCTATCCCCAGCACCGCCAAAAAGAAAATTGCATTACTATTGACCCTTTCTTTCTTTCTTTCTTTTGAGCCATTTTAGGTTCATAGAAAAACTGAGGGAAAATTATAGAAACTGTAACCATCGGATTCCTGTTGGTTACAATCAGTGAACCTATATTTTTGTACATTAGGTTTACCCTGGGTACTATACATTCTTTTATGCTTGTATTTTTAAAATATTTTTACATGTATTTATTTTGTGTGTATATGTGTGGTCATGTGCAGAAGTCAGAGGACATCTTTCAAGAATTGGTTCTTTTCTTCCACCATGTGAGTCCGAGGAATCAAACTCAGACCTTAGGCTTTGCAGCAAGTGCCTTTACCCACTGAGCCATGTCAAAGGCCCACATCTTTGAGTTTTGACAAATTATGTAATGATGCAAATCCACAAATATGTTATCGGATATATCTTTGTCTCTTGAATCTTCTATTATGAAAAATTTCAAAAATCTCAAAGAATAGACAATAATAGCACAACAGCATTGCCGGTGCGCTTATAAGGCTCCTAATGGAGATCAAGCAAGTTTCAACTTATTCTTCCAGATTTTAGTTTTAAACCTGGTTGGTGGTGGCACACCCCTTGATCCCAGCACTGGGGAGGCAGAGGCAGGCTGTTATGAGCTATCTGTTTGGCCTATTTGTTTATCCTGATTCTTATTAAACCACGATAGCAGGCAGATCTCTGTGAGTTCAAGTCCAGCCTGGATTACAGAGCTAGTTTCAGGACAGCCTCCAAAGCAATACAGAGAAACCCTGTCTTGAAGGAAAAAAAAAAGATTTTACTTTTAAACAAATTACTTAAATGGTTTCCACAACCCTGGAAAGTCTAGTCATTATTGTTAATGTACAAAAAAAGAAAGAAAGAAAGAAAGAAAGAAAGAAAGAAAGAAAGAAAGAAAGAAAGAAAGAAAGGAAAAGAAGATAATGGGCACCTAGAGGTTAGGAACAGATGAGTTGCAACTTACTCCCAGGTGAATCAGATTCTCACTGAATGTGCTTACAATGATGCTGGAAGGACAGAGACACTCCTGTGCCACCCAGACAATTGAACAATTATCTTTTTGTTTATACATGTATATGTGTTCTTGTGTGTGTGTGTGTGTGTGTGTGTGTGTGTGTGTGTAGATGTAGGTCAGAGGACAACTTGTGAGAATGTGGTCTGTCCTTCCACCATATGGGTCTTCCCATGGATCAGACTCAGGTCACCAGGATTAGTGGCTTTATCCAGTGGTTCCCACCTTGGTTTTGTTGTTATTGTTTTGTTTGGTTGGTTGGTTGATTGTTTTTTTTTTCAGAGTTTCTCTGTATTGCTTTGGAGACTGTCCTGGGATAGGTCTGTAGACCATGGTGGCCTCAAACTCACAGAGATCCATTTGCCTGCCTCTGCCTCCTGAGTGCTGGGACTAAAGGTGTGCGTCACCAATGCCCAAGTCTAGAATGTTTTTTTAAGACACAGTCACTCATTAGCCTGGAACTCACCAAGTAAGCTATACCGGCTGGCCACTGAGCCTCAGAGATCCTGCTGTCTTTACTTCCCCAGCACTGGAATTACAAGCATGTACCACCGTGTTTTGTAAATTGAACGTGGGTCTTCATGCTTGTAAGCACTTTACCAACTTAACTATCCTCCAGGCCCAAATTTTGTCTGTTTGTTTTATAAATATTAACTAAGTGCCTGTGTTGAGCAGTCACAGCTGCACAGCCACAAATATGGCAACACAATTTATCTCCCATTTGACCCAACACAGGCTAGGAAACTGATAGTGGGGAGCACTGTGTAACTGACTTCCCAGAAGTTTCAGGACAACTTTGAAGGCTAATTCTCCTTAGTTGAGATTAGGTTATGGGATTGTCCTACCACCAGCCTAACTGAATATATACATCAGAACATGTACCCACCCCAGAAGCCTGTATTAGAGTCACCCAAATGCACTCCCTATGTCCAAGAGTGTTGGTTGGACAGCTAATACTAGCTGGACAAAACAACTGTTATTACTATATTTCCTGCAAGTACTGGATGCATCTGGCACATATTTGTGTATATGCCTTCCTTATCTGTCTGGAGAATAGGATATAGGTTGCCTCTCAGGATCTCTACTGTGGTCCTGTTGCACATTTCAATAGAAGATCTCCCATCTGAAATGACTTGATGTTGTCCCAACTCTTGTTATCTTTTTTTATCTATTCTCTGGTCCAGATGACTTCGCTTTTGGAACTTTATGTCCTTATCTAATACAAATAGCCCTTCCTTATTCTCTTCTGAGGTAAATTATTAATTCCCATAGCCAACTCCCCCCCACACTTTCCTGCAAAGTTGCCAAATTCTTCATGTCAGATAGCCTAGCACTCCCTCTGACTTTTCAAGGAAGGCTGAAATGATTAATGGCAATAAGGAACTGTCTTCTGACTGCTCTTCTGACCAAATTTTCTCCCCTTATTCCAGCACACAGCAGAAATTGGTGGCTTTCAGTTGGCCAGGCCTAGGTGAGTCCCACTCAACAGCATGATTTCCACCAAGGACACAACTCTTCAAATTTCCTTCCCTGGTTCTTTCAGCTGACCTCTCTCCCTGTGGCCAATTTACTTCATCTTTAGACAGAGACACATTGCACCTTTCCAAACTGTATCTTCAGCCCAAGCTTGTGACAACCCAACCCTCTCAAATGTCCTGACTCTCAGTATTGACTTCTAGCAGTACCTCTCAAACCCATTTGAGACAGACAGTACCAACATTCTGAGATACCAAGTATACAGTGGTGTACTTACTAATACTCTGAGGATAAACAGTCTGGCATTAGGGCTTCAAAACACTAGTTTTGGTTTTTATTTTTGGTTTGTGTGTGTGTGTGTGTGTGTGTGTGTGTGTGTGTGTGTGTGTGTGTGTGTGTTAGTTACTGGCCCATATGTGCATATATTAAGGCCAGAAGTATGGGGTCATTTCTTCCTCTACCATTATCTGCATTATTAAGATCTCTCACTGAATCTGAAGTTTACTGTTTTGGCTAGACTGGCTGGGTAATAAGCTCTGGAATCTATTTGTCTCCACCCAAAGCAACACTAGGGTTACAAGTACAAGCAGCAACCTGCATTTTTACAAGTACTGGGGATTCAAATGTATGCCCTCATGACTATATAGAAAGTGCTTTTACCCACTGTCCAATCCCCCCTAGCCTTTTTTTGTTTTGTTTTGAGACAAGGTCTCACTCTACAACCATGCTGATCTGATACACTATTTTTGAAGCTGACCTCAAACTGATCCTCCTTGTTTCAGCCCCTCCCTCCATGCTAGATTTACAAGCGTGAGCTCCCATTCCCAGGTGCAAATGTTTGTGATCATTCACACATCAAACCCCTTCTAGCAGTGGTCCTCAACCTTCCTAATGCTTACAGCCTTTTTTTTTTTCTTTTCTTTTCTTTTCTGAGACAGGGTTCCTCTGTGTAGCTTTGGAGCTTGTCCTGGAACTTGCTCTGCTCTGTAGACCAGGCTAGCCTGGAACTCACAGAGATCCTCCTGCTGCTGCCTCCCAATTGCTGGGATTCAGGGTGTACATCCTCTTAATACAGTTCCTCATGTTGTGGAGTTACTTCATTGCTACTTCATAAATGTATTTTTTCTACTTTTATGTAAATATTTAATATGCAGATGGTCTTAGGCGACCCCTGTGGAAATGTCATTTGACCCCCAAAGTGGTTGCAACCCATAGGTTGAGAATCAACACCTTAGAGCATGTATACCCCTAACATACATATTTGCTGTCATATATATGTACTAATTTGAATTGTATAAAACATACAATATGGAGCTGGAGAGACAGTGAGTACTTATTGCTTTTCCAGAGGACCTGGGTTTAGTTCCCAGTACCCCTGTGGCAGCTCACATGTAACTCAAATTCTAGGAGATCCACCACCCTCTGACTCCAAGGTTTCCTGCACATATGGTACACATAAACTCATGCAAGCACACACACAGATAAAAATATTTTAAATACACCTTAAAATTGTTTTACAATCATTTTCAGAGCTGTGGACATAGGTCAGTTGAAATGCTTGCCTAGTATGAACAAGGCACTGAATTTGATCCTCAGCACCATATAAACTGGGTTTGGTGTTGTGATGATGCAATCAGGATTCAAAGTTCAAGGTCATTCTCTCAGCTACATTAGGAGTTTGAGGCCAGATCTGAGATTCTGTCTCATAAACAAAGAAGCTGCTGCTGCTGCTGCTTTGGGAAAATGTCAAACAGTAGATGATGCTGGTGAAGTGAGAGGGCCTGGAGGACTGGGGGCTCAGAATTAGGAAAACACAGCAGCTTCCCTAGAGTATTTGGCAGCATTCTTAGGCACTGTGGTCATGAATGAGGCCATGGTCATGGTTGGGGCTTGTGAAGGTAAAGCCCTATACAAAGAGTGGATCCCCATCACTAAGCTGGGCCTTCTGGTCAAGAATATGAATATCAATTCCCTGGAAGAGATCTATCTGCTCTCTCTACCCCATTAAGTAATCCAAGATTATTGACTTTTTCCTGGTCACATCCCTAAAGGATGAGGTTGTAAAGACCATGCCAGTACAGAAGCAGACAAGAGCTGGCCATTGGACCAGGTTCAAGGCTTTTGTCGATATTGGGGACTACAGCGGTCATGTTGGTCTTGGTGTTAAGTGCTCCAAGAAGGTAGCCACTGCCATCAGAGGGGCCATCATCTTAGCCAAGTTTTCCATTGTCCCTGTGAGGAGAGGCTCCTGGGGGACAAGATTGGCAAACCCCACACTGTTCCATGCAAAGTGACAGGCCTCTGTGGCTCTGTGTTGGTGCATCT
Source organism: Phodopus roborovskii (assembly GCF_943737965.1). Classification (NCBI taxonomy): domain Eukaryota; kingdom Metazoa; phylum Chordata; class Mammalia; order Rodentia; family Cricetidae; genus Phodopus; species Phodopus roborovskii. The sequence goes on along the minus strand of NW_026125675.1, from coordinate 2,469,723 downwards.
CATTCCTGCCCCTAGAGGCACTGGCATCGTCTCTGCTCCTGTACCCAAGAAGCTACTGATGATGGCCGGTATTGATGACTGCTACATATCAGCCAGGAGCTGCACTGCCACCTTGGGCAACTTTGCCAAGGCCACCTTTGATGCCATCTCCAAGACCTACAGCTACCTGACCCCTGACCTCTGGAAAGAGACTGTGTTCACCAAGTCTCCTTATCAGGAATTCACTGACCATCTTGTGAAAACACAAACCACAGTCTCTGTTAAGAGAACCCAGGCTCCAGCTGGGTTTTTTGTTGTTGGCTTTTTTGTTTTGTTGATTTTTTGAGACAAGATTTTTCTGCACGTAATGGTTTTTATACAAGAAAAATAAAGTAAACTCATTCTTTTTTTTTTAGTCTAAACATGGCTGCCCCAGCAGTAATTATATGGAACTGCATACAAGTAGCAGTTAGCTTATTGCTTTTATCACAAAAAAATTCCTCAGATGGTAGCATTGAGTGAGCTAAGAAAAGTTTGCTCAACTTGTGCATACACAAAAGTATCTTCTGGCTTGCATAGAGTTGTGGGTTGCGCTCAGTTCCCCCCCCCATACACACAGGTTTCTTTGTGTGGTCTTGGATGTTCTAGAACTCACTCTGTAGACCAAGCTAGCTTTGAACTCATGGAGATCCACCTTTCTCTGTCTCCCTTGAGTGCTGGGATTAAAGGCATATACCACTCCCACTGAATGGGTTCAGTTTTCTTCACAAGAACTTGAGAACACACTACAATGGAAAAATCATATTATTAATGGAATGAAACTTCATGTACAAGCTCAGAGACCAAAGGTTTTACAAGATCAAACATTTATGAAGAGAGATTTCTGTGTCTGAAACTACCCATTAAATAAGTGTAACTGAGAATAAAAATTAAAATGTATTTATGGTCTCAGATTTATTTTGTATATGATTGCAGGTGATTTCAAAGTCCAGATGTCAGCATGAGATCCCCTGTAGCTGGAGTTACATGCCAGGTGTGGGTACTGGGAACCAAACTCAGGTCCTCCGCAAGAGCAGTACTGGACTGGACCATCTCTCTCTCCATCTGCCAGAAAAATATATTTAAGAAATTATTATTATTATTATTTATTACTATTATTTTTGGTTTTGAGACAGGGTTTTTCTGGTAATCCTGGCTGTCCTGTAACTCACTCTGTAGATCAGGCTGGCGTCGAGCTTACAGAGATCCACCTATGTGCACCACCACACCTGGCAAAAGTCTCATTTTTAAAAAAAGAAAACAAAATAAACAATAATAAAATAAGCAAGCTTATTATATGCTTGAAAGACAGAAGCATGTATGGCAGTAGCAGAACCACCTGAATACAAATCACCTTTCTTTTTAAAGATTTATTTTTATTTTATGTGTATAAGTGTTTTCCTGCCTGCTTGTATGCGCACCACAGGCATCCAGTATGAGCAGAAGGCAAAAGAAGGGTATCAAATTCCCTGGAACTGTAGTTACAGGCGATTGTGAGCTCCTGAGTGATGTAAAATCGAAAAAGAGTCCTCTGCAAAAGTAGTGAGAGCCCTTAAGCACTGAACCGTCTCTTCAACACCTACATCACCTTTAATTCATTATTTTGTTTACTGTCTTGTGACATCCTTTCTACACCTTCCCACCACCCAACTTTTTTTTTTCCCAGGAGGTAACTACGCAACAAAGTACTTCTCGGCTAGCCAAAAGCGCTGACTCAGGAAGTCAGGTCTCACGTGGTAGGGCCAGCTCGTCGCTCCCAGAAACGTCATATCCTGTGGGAATCTGACACACGCCTTCCAGAAATGAGGGCCTCCGTGAGAGGGTGGAGTCCTAGCACGCGGGTGGGGCCTCGGTGGGGCGGGGCCTGTGGGGGCGGGACGAGGCCCGGGCGGGCAGCACTCGCCCTCATCTGCCGGCCCAGCGACCGCTTGTGCGGAGCTCTGTGGCCAAGGAAACAGGTGAGAGACTTTGACTGGGAAGGGGAGGACGGGAGGTGACTTATGGCTCCCTCCGCAGTCTGTGATCACCCACCCGCTCAGGCCAGGCCCAGCATGAGGCCTTTCGGACGTGGGAGTGACATGGAGGCTCTCCTGAACCCAAGACTGACCTCAGGGTTGTGAACCCTTCCTAACCTCTCCAACCACCTGTCAACCCTCTGACTTCCAGGTGCGGAGGAGACCTAGTCATCACTTCGCTGCTGTGGAAGAAGCTTCCAGACAGGATCATTTCCTTAGCCTTGGAGTGTATTTACCCTAACTCTTCAGCCCCGCTATCAGCAGAGGTATTAGGATAGGGGCCAAATCCCTCTTGCAGTGAGTGAGTGACTCAGATCCACCAGTCCTACTGGAAGGATGGGGTATGGGTGGATGGCCCTTAGCCTCTCCCTTAACTGGTTCACAGCACTATTGATGCCTACCTACATCTTTCCCTCTCCACTTGACTTGTTACCCTCCCTATTCTGGTTTTCCAGCTTCCCTCTTCATCGGTGAGACACAAGGCTGAACCAGGGCCCCAGGGGTAAGCGACCCAAACTCTAAGTCAGCAAAAGCCATATACATTGGGGTAGGTCTAGAGCCAAAGACTGATAAGGGTCCAGATACCTTAAAGGTTCTTGGCAAGCCATAATGTAAAACCTGCTGTATCCAGTGCCATCTAGTTGCTCCAGTTCTAGCAGATGATGATACTAGGATGATGACTGTCCAGTTGAGAAATGGAAGGAGGCAGATCCCTCCAGTCACCCTAAGTCACTCCACCCTTAGAAATACTCAGGCTCCACTGTAAAGTTAAAATTCTGGTAGGTGGCTCACACTTTTATCTCAGCATTTGGGAGGCAGAAGCATGTAGATCTCTGAACTCCAGCCCAGTCTACATGGTAAATTCCAGACCAGCTAAGGCTATACAGTGAGGTCCTGTCTCAACAACAAAAAGACTCTGGTAGGGCTGAATGTGGTAACCTATACCTTTTAATTTCAGCACTTAAAAGAGACAGAGACAGGTAGATGTCTTTGAGTTTAAGGCCATCCTAGTCTACATAGTGAGTTGTAGGCCAACCAGGACTACATAACAGAGAACCTGTCTTAAACAAAAGACTTTGGAAGGGGAATGTGTGTCAAAGAAATGTATGCAGATTTTCGGATGTAGCAGCAGCTATGAGAGCTCAAATTCTGAGACTGAGGAGCTCTGACAAGAGAAGGTTGCCCAATGAAAATCTAACCCACTTCTACTGTAACTTCCCTGAGAAGTAGGGATGGACTTCCCACAAGGACTCCTGTTTCATTAGTATAGGGCAGGTGGGACAGGACATGAAGCCACAGCAATGGTTTACCCAATTCTGTGTCAGTAGCAGCCATCAACTGCAAACTTTGGTTCAGTACGTCACATACTGCCCATGTCATTTTATCACCAGTTTGTAATTGGCAAATGGTATTCAGACTCCTCTGTTCTATTCTTTAAAGAACTGGATCTGCCCCAATACAATATTCCCATCAGCATTCTTTTGTTTTCTTCATTTTTTTGTGTGTAGTCCTGGGACCCAATTCTAGTCCAGACTGGCCTTAAATTTACAGAGATCTGCCTGCCTCTGACTCCTGAGTGCTGAGATTAAAGGTGTCCACCATCCTGCCCAGCTCCCATCAGCTCCCCTTGTTCTCTTATGACTAGTCTCCCTCTCTCCCCCAGGAAGTTATTTTTATTTGATTTGTTTTGTTTGAAAACACAGTACCAAGTCCTCCAGGCCCTGGAAATGGCTGTATAACTGAAGGATGATATTGGACTCCTGTTTATCTTGCCTCCACCTCCCAACTGCTAGGATGACAGTGAGCCACAATACCTAGCCCCTCTAGGAATCAGTTTAGTTCATTCCTATAATGCTGTCATGGCATCTTGAAACCATTGTAAAATGGGCTAGTGGTGACAGGGTTAGAGATTTCTCTCCTAGAACCCTTAGTACTAGTACTTAGTAAGGTCACCACAGTAGGCAAGTCCAGAGAATTGGCACACTGAGTGGGGTTTCCTATATGTAGCTGATCTCTCTTGAGGGCTGAGAAGCTTGAGGCAGCTGTGCTGGAGGATGAGATGGATGAATGACATTCAAGGACCAAACTAGAAGTAAAAGATTCTCTGAGAGCCCCATGCTCCTGAGCTTGCAGTTTCTCCTCTTCATTAGCCATTTTCTTTGCCCCTTCTCTTTTCAGAGAAAGCCCTGCTATCAAGAAAGACCACACAGGACTAGGACCTTCCCATGAACCCTTCTCAGGACATTCCAACAGCACAAGCAAGGGTGTTCCTCTAAGACACAAGGGGCCTATGAACACTATCCTTTGAAAAGTGCCATGGTGGTCAGGAGAAGCAGAAATAGCTCCAAGCAGTTGCCTGGCCTGGGAGCTCAGGGTGGTTGTACAGGTCTCCTAGGTATGCTCTGGACTGCCTTGCTACTCATAAGTCTGCCATGGGGGGCCCAAGTGATGGCCATTGCCAACCTCAGCACTGCTCCAGGCCACACTGTGCCACTGACAGGTGGTCACTATTTGAGCATTGGGGATGGCTCAGTGACAGAATTTGAGTTCCCTGAAAAGAGTGAGGGTATCATTGTGATCTCTAGTCAGTACTTGGGACAGGCCAATGGAACAGGCCCCAGCCCTACACTGAGGGTTATATCCCTGGACACAGAGGTGCTGGCCATCAAGAATGTAAGTGCCATAACCTGGGGCAGTGGGGGTGGCTTCGTGGTGAGCATCCACTCAGGTCTTGCTGGGCTGGCCCCACTCCACCTCCAGCTCATGGACCTCCATGAGGCCCCACCTTTGCTGATTGAAGAACGGAGAGATTTCTGTATCAGGGTGTCACCTGCTGAAGACATCCCTTCTACACTCAACCCCAACTTGGGCCACTTCTCAGAGAACCCAATCCTCTACCTGCTCCTGCCTCTTATCTTTGTCAACAAGTGTTCATTTGGGTGCAAAGTGGAACTTGAAGTTTTGAAGGAGCTCCTACAGAGCCCCCAACCTATGCTGTTGGGACTCTTGGGCCAGTTTCTGGTCATGCCTTTCTATGCTTTCCTAATGGCCAAAGTCTTCATGCTACCCAAGGCCTTGGCTCTGGGCCTCATCATTACCTGCTCATCACCTGGCGGTGGGGGGAGCTACCTCTTCAGTCTTCTCCTTGGAGGAGATGTCACCCTGGCCATCTCCATGACTTTCATCTCAACAGTAGCTGCCACAGGTTTCTTGCCACTCTCATCAGCCATCTATGGCCGCCTTCTCAGCATCCATGAAACACTCCACGTGCCCATCTCCAAGATACTGGGGACCCTGCTGTTCATCGCCATCCCCATAGCAGCAGGTGTGGTGATCAAGTCTAAGCTCCCCAAGTTCTCAGAGCTGCTGCTACAGGTCATCAAGCCCTTCAGCTTTGTACTTCTCCTGGGTGGCCTATTCCTGGCCTACCACATGGGTGTCTTCATCTTAGTGGGAGTCAGGTTACCCATCATATTGGTGGGCTTCACAGTGCCCCTGGTTGGCCTCTTGGTGGGCTACAGCCTGGCCATGTGCCTGAAACTGCCAGTGGCCCAGCGGCGGACAGTCAGCATTGAGGTAGGGGTGCAAAACAGCTTGCTAGCCTTGGCTATGCTGCAGCTGTCTCTGCGCCGCCTTCAAGCAGATTATGCCTCTCAGGCCCCCTTCATTGTGGCACTGAGTGGTACCTCCGAGATGCTGGCTTTGGTTATTGGCCAGTTCATCTACAGCAGTTTGCTTCCTGTCCCATGAGGATCCTGGATTAAGTGTTATAACTCCAGCCCCCAACCTCCATCCACTGTCCCCACAGTTCTTCTGTACCAAAGGCCTTTAGTTCTCATGCACTATGCACTCAAACAAACCAGTTTTTGTTTTTTTTTGTTTTTTTTTTTTTTTTACTTTTTTTCCAGCTTTCAGTGCCAAAGAGGCCATGCTGACTTAGAAATATATTTCAATAAAAGACAAAAGCAAGCTTGGATCCCTTCCAGTCTTTGTCCCTTGAAGCCTATTAGATGGGGATAGGAAGAATGTGTCTGGGCTGGTATTGGCCAGGATGGTGAACAGGCGTGGTGACCATGCACAGGGCCCACTCTCTCCTACCTCTGTTTTGCACATGATAGACAAATGTACCTTTGAGCTGTATACCCAGATCTGCAAAGGCTTTTCTCTATCAGCCCTCCCCAATAGAGCAGACCTCTGTTCTATAATGAGTGAAGAGATAGAGGCCTGGGTCCACTACTTAAGATCCTCAGCCAGGATATGTTTTGCAGCCAGACTAGAAAGGAAAAAGTAGAAAGCCATTGGGCTAAGGCAGGTAGGACTGGATCATTTCTGTATGTGAGACACTACCACGTGTTTGCACTGATGTGGTCCACCAGCAGGGTAGGAATTAACACAGACCAGGCCTTGCATGAGGCTGACATCCTGGCCCTTCCTTTCAAGCCACAGCTCCTAGATGAAGCAAGTCTGGCACAAGTTCCTCAGTTTGATCCCAGTGGGCGGGACGTCTCTACTTCCTTGCACCATAGTCTCTGGAGGCTTGTGGGTTCAGGGTGGTGGACTCTACCCCAGACTCAGGGAGGCGCAAAGCCTTGGAGGCGGAACCGGGCGGGAGCCACGCGGCGGGCGCGCCCCTTTCACGGCTTCCGGCGGCAGCGGGCGGTTCCGGCGCGCGCCCGGGGCGGCGGCGCGCGGCAAGGAACCGTTGGGGTTTGGTTTGGTCCTAGTGGAGGCGGTTGTGGACACCATGCAGTTGACTGTGAAGGCGCTCCAGGGCCGAGAGTGCAGCCTACAGGTAAGGTCACCCTGGAGGCTGCTACACTCACACACTCCGCCGCTGGGGCCGATGGCGGGCGGGGGAGGCCAGGAGAGCTTACCTCAGGAGGGGGCTCGAGGGCTTCCTTGCCCAGGGAAATTGGGCTAAGCCCTTGCCTCTCCACCTCGGCCGGATCAGGTGCCGGAGGACGAGCTAGTGTCTACACTGAAGCACCTGGTCTCCGATAAGCTGAACGTCCCTGTGCGCCAGCAACGTCTGCTGTTCAAGGGCAAGGCCCTAGCAGGTAACCAGGGAAAGGAGCCTTCCAGGGATCCCCACACACAGGAAGTTGGAAGTTGGGGGACGGGATGTACAGGCCAGTGTAATACATTTGGGCACTAGCTGCCAATGGACGTTGGAAAAGTAGCTGAGCCGCCACCACCCCACCAACCCATAGCCGGATGCTGCAGTGTTTCACTATAGCTGTCCGTGGCAGGATTGCTCTCTTGGCCACCCCCACAGCAGTGAGGAAGGAACCCCACCAATCTCTCTTTGGCAGATGAGAAACGACTGTCAGATTACAACATTGGGCCCAATTCTAAGCTCAACCTAGTCGTTAAACCTTTGGAGAAGGTGCTACTGGAAGAAGGGTCTGCCCACAGACTGGTTGACTCCCCACCCCCACCCCTCTGGCAGCTGATCTCCAAAGTCTTGGCCCGTCACTTCAGTGTAGCAGATGCCAGCAGGGTCCTGGAACAGCTACAGAGGGTGAGAAGAATAATGCTGGACCTCCAATCTTAATGCTTCTAGCCCCAGCCCCCACCTCTTACAAAATACCCTTTCCTGCTTGCATACCCTGAACCCACCTGGTCTTCTCTTCTCAGGATTATGACAGATCTCTGAGCCGCCTAACACTGGATGACATCGAACGTTTGGCCAGCCGCTTTCTACACCCTGAAGTAACTGAATCTATGGAGAAGGGGTTCTCCAAATAGCATTCTGGGATTGGGGGGATAAATCCCAGGTCAGGCCACAGCTGCATGTTGCATTAAATGTGTTCTCATGTTGCAGTTTGGCTCATAGTGGTAATAATAGCTGGTATGTACCCAGCTCTTGCTAGGTGCTAGGCATTACTCAAAGTACTTGGCCTGAATTCTCTTCTGCCTCCCACAAGACAGTTGAGGTTGCACTGTAGAAACACCTAGCAATGGCCCGGGACAGCCAAAGTACAAGTCTAGCCAGCCGTAGAAGTGCCTCTGTAGGAGAAAGAGTGTGCTGTTTTGAGGGATGGGCCTTACCATTCCCATTTAGGCCACTCAGCATACACACTCAAAGGACTCCCTCAGGAAGCCACTACTCCCTGACACCTGCCCTCTAGTGTGTCTGGCATAGCCCTTGGCAAATCTCCATAGGAAGCCAAGTGGTAGCCATCCAGGGCCCCTCTGCTGCTATAGCCAGTGTGCTCTTGATGAATAACAAGGTCAGGGGCTGGAGGATCAGAAAGATACCCCAGTGTCCGTTGTATGACTTGAGTCAAGTTTCTGTGCCACTTTGGTCCCCAGCCATTGAATCTGTTCAGTGATATCCACTCCTCTGACCTGAATAAGTTTCCTTCCCCCTTCCCCAGCTCAAGGTCGGAATCTGCTGTCACCACTTGCAGTTCCACCTTGTGTTCAGTAAGCTAACTGAAGCCAAAAGTGAAGTGGTATCTAAGCATGGGCCACAGATGGAATATCCTCGGCCTTTGAGACATAGCTCTTCTTAGGGGACCCTATCTGCTTGGCTCCTCCTGGAAGTTGGTCTCAATCCATGAGGGACAACAGGTGACTCCACAAGGCAGTGTCACAACTAGGACTCTGCCTTGGTCTTCTCACCCAGTGTTCTCCCACAGCATGAGATGGATACTTGCTCCACCATCTGTGTACAGGGGCATTTACTTTGCACACCTTCATTGCTTAAGAAGAAACTCAGGGTGCTGAGGAGGAAATAGAAATGTAAGCTGAAGATAGTGATTCTTCTTTTCACTGTACCTATGCCTGGGTGCTAAATGTCATGTAAGTACTAGCTCCTTTGAGGAGGACCCCTTGGGAGCAGTTGAGGCTGGAAGATAGCCGCCTGCAGGACACTGCTCCTGCTGCTACACTCTTGCCAAGGAAGCCACTCTGAATGCTGTGGGGGTTACACTGGCCTTTCTTGCCCAAGGGCCTCCTGCATTGGCCTTGGGCTTTGTGGGACAAATCTTGAGTCCCCATAATGTAATGATCAACTAAAGTGAGGCTTGAGGGGATGAGCACCTGATAGAACCTAGTTCTCCCTGAGAACTGGGGTACCACATCAGGGACCTGCTTGTGAGCACATATATGGACTGGCAGCTCAGATAATAAGCTTACCAATGTCCTTGTTCACTTTGAGTCCAGGGAATGTAGTTGGAAAATTAAATAATATTGAAGGTGCATGTGAGACTTTTTACCAACATTAACTCTGTTAATAAGCTAGGCTGCTTTTGGTTTCAAATAATTGGTTTAACAACACAGGAAACTTACTGGCTTACAAAAGCCCAGGAATACTGGCAGTGAAACAACATTGTCACCAAACAGCCAGCTTTTTTCCTGCCTCCCTCTGAATTCTCCAGAATCTGCTTCATCCTCACCACTATTTCTAAGGATCAAAGGGTGGCTGCCTGCAGCTTCATCAAAACCCTTCATTCGCTGCCACCAAGGAGTACTTTCTGTAGCATAGCTTCTGTCTCAGATGCCCCAGCAAATAAATACTCTATTGTTCAGAACTGAATCCTGTGTAATCACTTGGGCTGCGCATATGGGGAAAGGGGTTGTTGATTATCAGTTAAAACCTACTCAGATAGTCTTGGTCTGCTTCCCTGGGCACATAGGAGCTGTACCAAGGAGGAAAAGTAAATGGATGTCCTGGTGGATAAAATGGCAACTCTCCACTAAGGAAACATCTAAACCAAAAAGAGTATGACCCCTTGGAGATAGTAAAAGGGAAAGGAGTAAAGACTCGGACAAGGAGTGTTTTCTTAGACTTGCATGCAAGGCATTTAAAGTTTCTAAAGGCAGAAGAAACAAACTGTAGACATGTTCATGAGACCCTTGAACCAATACTTCTCAATTCAGGGTGCCAGAAGCCTGTGTTTAGATGAGTTAATGGAATTTTTAGCATATGTTACAGTGTAGCTACCTATACAGCGGAGAAACTAGAGTTCTTCAGGAATTGGGCTATGGCTGAAACAAAACTCAAGTGTAAGGAGGAGTTGTGAAAGGGGTCCAATGATATCTGATTGCCTTGGGATGCTTGGGTAGCTGTATGTGTGAGGTCAGGGACAGGGGAGATGAGATTGGACATGGAGATGAGTGAAATGCCTTCAAACTATGGATTGGGGGCCCTGTAATGGAAAAGCTGATCCAGAAAAGCAAGAAGAGGACTCCTTTTGATAGTCAGCTATTGTATTGTTAATGAACCTTTTCTTTGCAGAGCACTCTTGTCATTTCATTCTCATCTGACTGCCAGATGTAGAAAGTGGATGAGGAACAACTTAAACCCAGGCATAGCTTTATCCTTGAGCTCTTGTAAACATGCTGCTATACCCAGGAATGTTCTGGAGATGGAGTAGCATTCATGTTCCTTTCCTTTTATTTCTTTTCTCATTCAGTGTTAAGCCTTGAGGAGCTCTGTCAGGGCAAGGATAGCAGATAAGAAGAGGGAAGACAAGAGGTAACAAATGCTGCTGGTATGAAAAATAGGAAGGGAGCCATAAGAGGAAGATGAGAACTCTTTGAAAATAGTGACCACAGGATGCAGATCCTGCATTTGCCCTGAATTTGGTATGCCTTTCCATATACCAACAAATTCTAAAATCTAAGGACCCACATCAGGGATTAGAACATTTGCTATAGGCACTGTGCCCTGCTGAGCCACATGAACACCCAAGTGGCAATAATCTACTCCCTCCTTGCCCAATACAAGTTCCGGACAGCCTCTTCCTGAATCCCAGATATAGGTATGTTATGTGATCACAATCGCAGCAGAAATGAAGGTCCCAACTCAGGTGGCCTCCCAAGCACAGAAATGTTCTGGGAGCTGGTATGAGATATTTGGTAGGCCAACAGGAGGGCAGATTAAGGAGCTCAGCATTTATGGTGAGGCTCATTGAGTTGGATATTCACAGGGGATCGATTAGTTAATGAGAGGGTTTTTGGTATGAACTTGTGATTTATTCCATGTATGTCTACATGGACATGGCAAAATAACACAAGAAAAGCCCCAAAACAACCACATTTAGAACAGTTTGAACATCCATCATCCAACTGAACCTTTTGGAAAAGAGCTATGAAAGTTTGAGACATTCCCTTATGCCTCCTCCCTGTTACAACAACTTTGTTCTAGCACCACAATATTCTCTAGGCCCACCTTGTATACGTTCTTACCCTTGACTGAGGATGAGCCTTTTACTGAAGAATGCTATTTGTTTGTCTGTTTATTGAATGGTATTTAGAAACAAGATCTATGTGAAGGATATGCTCACTGTGAGTGAGGTACCACTATTTCTAGACCCCTTTAATAGACAAACCTTAAAAATACACACACACACACACACACACACACACACACACACACACACACATATATATATATATATATATATATATATAAATCACAAGTTCATGCTGAAACTTTCAGCCATAATCTTGAGTCACAGTTCTTTCACACCTTCTCTCATTCCACAGTGAAAATTCTAGTTTCTGACAGCATTGATATATTTACTCATTTGTACTACCAGATAAAGTCTATCTTTACATATACCCAAAATAGTTTCACACTCACCTCACCCAGACCATTATCTACATTAAATATGCTAATAAGAAAGCCAGTTATCTTTATCTTTAGAATATATCCCACAAGAGAGTGTCATAACAAAGCTGTACTTTAAAGGCACTGAATTAGCTGGGTGTTGTGTATACCTGTAGTCCTAGCTAATCAAGTGACTAAGGTGGAAGGGTCATCTCAGCTCAGGACATAGAGACCAATGTGACCAACATGAAACTCTTTATTTAAAAAAGAAGTTAATTTAAAAAAATAGAAAAGTTACAGTGAGGTGGATAAGCATTTGCTGCACAAGCCTGGAGAGCAGCTATCTCAATCTTCTACAGAAAAGCATTTTAAATAGTTTCTGGTTTAGCCATCCTGAAAATTTTATCACAGTAATTATGTGTGTTCAGTTCCCATTCTGCTTTTTTTCTTTTTTGTCATTTACTTCCTTGTTTCATTAGTCAGGAATCACTGTCTATATATCCCTCAAACGCATGGCAGTCCTTCTATTTCAGCCTCTCAAGTACTTGGATCCCAGGCATGCTACCATACCCAGTTTTCCCCTTACTTCATGTCCTTTCCAGCATGAACTGTCACTTATGTTATGTATCTTAGCCCTTCTGACAGGTGTAAGATGGAACCTCAAAGCAGTTAGTTTTGATTTGCATTTCCCTGAAGGCTAAAGATGGTGAACATTTAAGTGTTTCTCAGCCATTCAAGTTTCCTCTATTGAGAATTCTCTGTTTATATCTACACCCTATTGGATTATTTGATTTTTTTGATAACAAGTTTTTTGAATTCCTTATATATTTTGGATATTAGTCCTGTATTGAATGTGGAGTTGCTAAAAATCTTTTTTCCATTGTTTACACTACTGTTTTGTCCAAATGATGGTGTCTTTTGCCTTACAGAATCTTTCCAGTTTCATGAGGTCCCATTATTGACCATTTATCTTAGCACCTGTGAGAAATTCTCCTCCTGTGCCAATGAGTTCAAGTCTATTCCATACTTTCTCTTCTATCAGATTCAGGGTATTTGGTTTTGTGTTGAGGTCTTCGATCCATTTGGAATTGAGTATGTTCAGGGTGATAAGTACGGATCTATTTGCATTCTTCTACATGGAGACATCCAGTTTGACCAGCAGCATTTGTAGAAAATGCTGTATTTTTTTCCTTTTTTTAATTAAACTTGAAACAAGCTTGTTTTACATGTCAATCTTCTCACACTCTTGTCCTTTCGTGTTCCCCCCCACCAACCTCCATTCCATCCCCTTTCTGCCCCCCAGGAAGAGTGAGGCCTTCCATGGAGGATTTTCAAAATCTGTCACATCATTTAGGGCAGGGCCTAGGCCCTCCCCCATGTGTCAAAAATGCTGTATTTTTGCCAGTGTGTACTTCAGGGTTCTTTATTAAAAAAAAAAAAAAGAGGTGTCCACAGATAATGTGGATTAATGTATAGGTCTTCAATTCTTTCCATTGGCCAATGTGTTTATTTTTATGCTGATACCATGCTGTTTTTATTACTATAGTTTTGTAGTACAGTGTGAAACCAGGAATAGTGAGACCTCCAGAAGTTTTTTATTGTTCAGGATTGTTATACCTGACATGAATTTGTTTTCTTTTGGATTTTGTTGTTCTTTTGTTTGTGTTTGTGTGTGTGTGTTTCCATAAGAAATTAAGAATTTTCCTTTCAAAATCTGTGAAGAATTGTATTGAATTTTTTTTTGTGACAGGGTTTATGTGTGTAACAGTCCTAGCTGTGGTCCAGGCAGGGTTCAAACTCACAGAGGTCCATCTGCTTCTGCCTCCAAGTGCTGGAATTAAAGGCATATGCCACCACCACCTGGCCTTGTGTTGGAATTTTGATGGGGATTGCAATGAATTTATAGATTGCTTTTGGTAGGGTGGCCATTTTTACTGTGTTAATCCTACAAATTCATTGGCATGGGGGATATTGCCATCTTTTGATAGCTTCTTCAGTTTTTCTTCAAAGACAACAACAACAACAAAAGAATAGGTATAAAGACAGTGGACAACCTTGTTTTCTTCCTGATTCTATTCTGTGCTTTGAGTTTCTATTTAATTTGATGTTGGCTGTTGGTTTGCTATATATTGATTTTATTATATTGAGGTAGGTTCCTTGCATCCCTAATCTCTCCTGGACTTTTAACATAAAGGGGTGTTGAATCTTGCCAAAAGGTTTTTTTTTTTTTTTTTTTTTTTTTTTTTTTTTTTTTGCAGCTGATGAGATGATACTGTGGGATTTTTTCTTTCAATTTGTTTATATGGTGCATATATTGACAGATTTACATATGTTGAACCACTGATCATCTCTCAGATGAAGCCTACTGGATCATGGTAGATGATCTTTTTGATGTGTTCTTGCATTCAGTTTGTAAGTGTTTTATTGAGTATTTTTGCATGTATGTTCATAACAGAATTCAGTCTGTAATTCTCTTTCTTTGTTGGGTCTTTATGTTGTTTGGATATCAGGATAACTGTGGCTTCATGAGATGAATTGAACAGTGTCCTTTGTTTCTGTTTTATGGAATGACTTGAGGAATACTGGAGTTGATTCCTCTTTGAAAGTCTGCTAGAATTCTGCACTAAAAATGTCTGGCCCTGAGCTTTTTTCTTTTCTTTTTTTTTTTTAATTGGGAGCCTTTTAATGACTACTTCTATTTCACTAAAGGTTATAGGTATGTTTAAATTGCTTATCTAATCTTCATTTAACTTTGTTAATATAACAGGGCCCCAGAGCTTAGTAGGTCCTGAGACCTTAGCACAACTAACTTCCTTGATAGATATGACATTCAGGCTGTAAAACTCTGCTTTTTAGTTTCTGCAGTTCCTCTTCTGGCTAACTGTTCTTGTTAACTGACATATATCAACCCAGAACATTTTTTGTGCTTAAAACCTGATCCTGAGAAAAGCTTGAGGCTACACTGGGATCCCAAAAACTCAGTGTAGATGACAACCGACTAATAAAGACTTTCTATTGTCTTAAACCCATGTCTGAGCAGTCTTCTCTGGTGAATATCCCACAACACAGTAAATGGTACCTATAGAAAAAACAGCCATTTCTTTTAGATTTTTCCAATTTTATGGAGTACAGGTTTTTAAATTATGTCCTTATGATTCTCTTGAGTTCCTTGGTATCTGTTGTTATGTCCCTCTTTTCATTTCTAAGTTTGTTAATTTGAATAGTCTTTCTCTGCCTTTTAGTTGATTTGATAAGGGTTTGTCTATCTTATTCATTTTCTAAAAGAACCAACTCTTTGTTTCATTGATTTTTTTTATTTTTTGTTTGTTTCTGTTTTATTGATTTCAGTCCTAACTTTATTTCTTGCATTCTACTCCTTTTGGATCTCAATTTTTTTTATGTAGGCACTTGGTGCTATGAACTTTCCTCTTAATACACTTTCATTGTTTCCCATAAATTTGTTTATAATGTATATTCATTATCATTTAATTCTAGAAAGTCCTTATTTTCTGAAACTGACCCATTTTTTCATTCAGTAGAGTTATTCAATTTCCATGAATTTGTAGGCTTTCTGTTGTTTCTGTTGATGATATCTGGCTTTAGCCCATTGTGACCTGATAGGCTGAAGGGAGTTATTTTAATTTTCTTGCATCTATTGAGACTTACTTTGTGACCCGGTATGTGGTCAACTTTGGAGAAAGTTCTGTGAGGTGCAGAGAAGAAGGTGTTTCCTTTGTGGTTGGGTGAAATGTTCTGTAGATATCTGTTAGGTCCACTTATAATGTCTGTTAGTGCCAGCATTTCTCTGTCTAGTTTTTAGGAGGTAACATTGGAAGTAAAATCTAATGTTGATAAACAAGCCATAAGAAAGTTCAGGAATATTCTTACTAATAGAACAAGCATGCACAAAGTACTGAGGATTGTAGGCGTCTGGTCTGTGAACCTGTAACAGTGGCCACAACCCTTTCAGTGTGGCTTCAGGTGGACTGAAGTGGAAAGAGGGAATTAAGAACTGAAGCTTCTCAGATCAGAAAAGATAAATATATGGCTAATCTTCTATTTACATTAATTCTTGCAAATCAGAGGGACTCCATTAGTAAAAGTCTACCAATTGTTAGATACCAAGGACAGCAGTTGGCCAACAAATTGCAGTGTCCTTTTGTAGATATACCTACTGGTATGTATCCTCGTAAATTTAATGAATCACAAAGCAAGTTCTAAGAGGAGTATTGGAATCACTTAAACACAATTTAGATGGGGTGAGCCCAGTTCCTATCAATAAACATGTGTCAGGAGTTGACTTGAGAATTGTCATGTGTATCATGTGTGATGATCCATTTAGTGTGGATCTTTTTTTTTCAAGACAGGGTTTCTCTGTATTGTTTTGGAGCCTGTCCTGGAACTAGCTCTGTAGACCAGGCTGGCCTTGAACTCACAGAGATCTGCTGGGATTAAAGGCATGTGCCACCAACACCCGGCTAGTGTGGATCTTATTCTTTCACCCTTCCTAGATTCTCATTCTTGTAGTTCTGATCAAGCTGGACAGAATAATTCCTTAATGATTTCAAAATTATTGGTGAAAAAAGGAGGGAATACAAGTCATAATATTGTCATACAACTCCTCAATTGTAGTAAGAAAAGATGAACTGATTTGTGGGTATATATTAGTTTATTCTGAAAAATGGAAAGCATAAATGGGAATGCTTCATGCATTTTTGTCAGAAGTTCAAGATATCATTCCTGTACAACTAGTGGCAGTTACTGACAGTCAAGCAGATTTTTTTTTTGAAAATGAGGCTATCAAGAAGTTAATGACTGAAGGAGAGCACATTGCATCTGAGATGACTGCTAAATTTACAACATTATATTCTTTATCTTAATATCATCAGCAAACTGAGAACTTTACTCTGTTTTTCAGTGATGTCCTAGAGAAAAAATAGGATACAAAATTCCTATTTGTCTGACAATACAAGGGAACCCACCCATCAAAGTAAAGACGTTTTTCTCCCATCTCCAAGAGACTGTTTTCCTTGTAACAACTACCCTGATTCAGATGATGACACCGAAGCACCACCTCTTTATAGTCCAACTGGGAATGATGTACAGTTGCTTCCAACACCCAGTGACCATTCCAGATACAGGTTAGATTTAGAAGGAAATGAGTATCCTGTTCATAGCACCCCAAACTGTCAGGATCATGAATGTAACCATAAAGTGCCTCCACCTGTTAAACCTAAATGAGTTGTACAAAACAAATGTGAAAAAACTGGATACAAACCTTTTAAAAACAAGTGAAGCAGCTATTGGTAAAAATCCAAGAAAGTAACCTTCTTGGGTGCCTTTGGCACACCTTGAAGATAGGGATTCTTCAGATAACTATTAGGAACCCCTTGGTACAATTTTCACACAAAAGGGCTATTCTGATGAGATTTATGTCATCTCAGATGATAGTCAGAATTGAATTATTAAAATTCGAAACTCATTTGTAAACAACACCCACGGAGATGAAGAAAATGGGTTTTCTGATAGAACCTTGAAAGGTCATAGAAAACGTAGGCCTTCAAAACACAAATATAAATCTAAAACTTTGTTCAGTAAAGCCAAGTCATACTATAGAAGAACACATTCAGATGCAAATGATGTTGAGGCTTTCACTACTTCCAAAATAAAAAGGAAAGGAAGACACAACTAAGAAAGAGAACTACACACCAATACCCTCATGAACATTCAGGCAAAAATACTCAGTAAAATGCTGGCAAATCAAATCCAAGAACACATCAGAGAAATCATCCAACGTGACCAAGTAGGCTTCATCCCAGGGATGCGGGGGGGGGGGGGGAGGGTCTAGATATGAAGATCTATCAATGTGATCCATCATATAAACAAACTTGGAGAGATCAGGGACAACAGGAACATACCTAAACATAATAAAAGCAATATAAAGTAAACCAACAGCCAACATCAAACTGAATGTAGAGAAACTTAAGGCAATTCCTCTAAAGTCAGGAACAAGACAAGGCTGCCCTCTCTCTCCATATCTCTTCAATATTGTACTTGAAGTTCTAGCTAGAGCAATAAGACAACAAAAGGACATCAAGGGGATCCAAATTGGAAAGGAAGAATTCAAACTGTCTCTATTTGCAGATGATATGATAGTTTACAAAAGTGACCCAAAAAAATTCTACCAGGGAACTCCTACAGCTGATAAACACCTTCAGCAAATTAGCAGGATACAAGATTAACTTAAAAAAAATCAATAGCATACTATGTACAGACAATAAAGGGGCTGAGAAAGAAATCAGAGAAACATCACACTTTAAAATAGCCACAAACAACATAAAGTATCTTGGGATAACACTAACCAAACAAGTGAAAGACCTATATAACAAGAACTTTGTGTCTCTAAATAAAGCAATTAAAGATACCAGAAAATGGAAAGATCTCCTGTGTTCTTGGATAGGTGGGATCCACATAGTAAAAATGGCAGTCTTGCCAAAAGCAATCTATAGATTCAGTGCAATCCCCATTAAAATCCCACCACAATTCTTCACTGACCTTAAAAGGATAATACTCAACTTTATATACTTTGTATGGATAAACAAAAGAACCAAGATATCCTAAACATCCCTGTACAATAAAGGGACTTCAGGAGGCATCACCATCCCTGACTTCAAGCTCTACTATAGTGCTATAGTCCTGAAAACAGCTTGGCATTGGCACAAAAATAGACAGGTAGACCAATGGAATCCAATAGAAAATCCTGATGTTAACCCATACACCTACGAACACTTGTTTTTTTGACAAAACAGCTAAAAGTACACAATGGGTAGAGGAAAGCATCTTCAACAAATGGTGCTGGCACAATTGTATGAGGGTGTGTAGAAGACTGCAGATAGACCCATGTCTATCGCCATGCACAAAACTCAAGTCCAAATGGATCAAAGACTTCAACATAAATCCAGTCACACTGAACCTCTTAGAAGAGAAAGTGGGAGGTACCCTTGAACAAATTGTTACAGGAGACTGCTTCCTGAACATAACACCAGTAGTACAGGCACTGAGATCAACAATTAATAAATGGGACCTCCTCAAACTGAGAAGCTTCTGTAAGGCAAAGGACACAGTCGATAAGACCAAACGGCAATCCACAGAATGGAAAAAAGATCTTTACCAATCCCACATCTGACAGAGGGATGATCTCCAAAATACACAAAGAACTCAAGAAACTAGTCAACAAAACACCAAAAACCCTATTAAAAAGTGGGGTACAGACTGAATAGAGAATTCTCAATAGAGGAAATCAAAAAGGCTGAAAAACACTTAAGAAAGTGCTCAACATCCTTAGCCACCAGGGAAATGCAAATCAATGCAACTCTGAGATACCATCTTTCTCCTGTCAGAATGGGTAAAATTAGAAACACCAATGTCAGCTTATGCTGGAGAGGATGTGGAGACAGGGGAACACTCCTCCACTGCTGGTGGGAGTACAAAATGTACAACAGCCTTTTTGGAAATCAGTATGGAGGTTCCTCGGGAAAATAGGAATCAGTCTACCACAGTACCTGGCAATCCCCCTCTTAGGAATATACCCAAATGTTCCACATCCATGCAACAAAGACATCTCTTCAACTATGTTCATAGCAGCATTATTTGTAATAGCAAGAACCTGAAAGCAACCTAGATGCCCCTCAACTGAAGAATGGATAAAGAAGATGTGGCACATTTACACAATGGAATACTACCCAGTGGGGGAAAAAAATGCAATCTTGAAATTTGCAGGCAAATGGATGGAACTTGAAGAAACCATCCTGAGTGAGGTAACCCAGTCACAAAAAAAGGAACATGGTATGTATTCACTCATATATGGATTTTAGACATAGAACAAAGGATCACCAGCCTACAATTCACACCGCCAGAGAAACTAGGTTACAAGGAGGAACCTAAGAGATTCATACAAGTTCCCTCACAGAAGGGGGAAGGGACAAGACTTCCTGAGCATATTGGGAGTGGGGGGGCAGTGAGTGGAGAGGGAGCTAGGAGAAAGAGAAGGAGAGGAGAGGAGAACATGTGGGATCAGGAAGATTGAGTCAGGGGATGAATACATGAGGGATAAAAAGAGATACCATATTAGAAGGATCCATTATAGGTTTGAAGAGAAAACTGACTCTAGACACATGTCCAAAGACATACAAGTATGACCCCAACTAACAATCTGAGCAACAGCGGAAAGGCTGCCTTAAATGCCCTCCCCTGATAATGAGATTGATGACTAACTTATCCACCATCGTGGAGCCCTCATCTAGTAGCTGATGGAAACAGAAGCAGACACCCACAGCTAAACACTGAGCTGAACTCCTGAAATCCAGTTGCAGAGGAGTGATAAGAAAAGGGGTCAAGACCAGGCTACAGAAACCCACAGAGACAGCTGACCTGAACAAGGGGGGAGCTCATGGACCCCCAGGCTGATAGCTGGGAAACCAGCATTGGACCAACCCAGAACCCCTAAATGTGGGTGACAGTAAATGCTGTGGCTGGAGCTCTCAAACCATTCTTTCCTGATCTGTGAGATCCTTTGATTCCATATTCACTCCACCCAGAGCTATTGGAAGCAGCAAAACTCCCATATAAAACAGAATGACTACAGAGCCCACACTCAGGAGCATAGAGAAGGCCCCAGTAACTACACAGAATGTGGGTCAAGACAGGAGGCATGGGGCCATAGAGAGGGAACTGGAGCCACATCATTCAGGGCTCTTACAAATTACTGCAAAGGGTTTGGTTTTTATTCCACGTGCAATTAGAAAATGTTTTAGGGATTGTTTGTTGGGTCGATGATTGGTTGATTGTGATAATAGGAATGAAACCAGAACCTTGAAATGCCACATAAATGCTGTATGAAATGAGTTCTATCCAACCAACCTTTTTTATTTTAAGACTTTAAAAAATGTTTATGTGTATGATTGTTTGGTCTGTATGTGTGTCTGTGTATCATATGTGTTCCTGGAACCTGTGGAGGCCTGAAGAGACCATCCTCTAGAACGGGAATAACAGACTTTTGACAGCCACTAGGAGAGTGCTAAGAATGGAACCCAGGACCTTTGTAAGAGTAGCCTGTGCTCTTAACTATTGAGTCATCACTCCAGTTCCAATATACAGGGTTTTAAGCATATATGTGATCTATACTAGACATTAAACAGTGAGAAGAATGAGTTGGGCATGGGTAGGATCAAGGTACATTGTATACATGTATGAAATTGTCAAAGAGTAAGTGAAAGGTATTTTTAAAGAAATTTACCAGGAGGTGGTAGTACAGGCCTTTAATCCCAGTACTAGGGAGGCACAGACAGATGAATCTCTGGAATTTGAGTTTGAGGCCAGCCTGGTATACAGACCTAGTTCTAGGACATCCAGGGCTGATACACAGAGAAACCATGTTTCAAAAAAAAAAAAAAAACTATTTTGTAACGACTAAGCTGTAGATAAGAAGAAAATCAACCTCAGAGCTTTTGAAGGTGTCATTCAAGGAGAGAGGCTGGACAGAGAGTTCAGTAATTAAGAGACTTGTTGCTTTTGCAAAAAGACCTGGGTTAAGTTCCCAAAACTCCCATAAAAGCTTACAATCACCTAGTGCCAGTACCCACAGGGACACCAGGCACTGCATACTTATATAAAAACAGGCAAAACACTCATACACATAAAATAAAAATAAAATAAATCTTAAACCAGATGGTGGTGGCACTCACCTTTAATCCCAGCACTTGGCAAGCAAAGGCGGATCTGTGAGTTCGAGGACAGCCTGGTCTCTATCTCTCTCATCTCTCTCACTGTCTCTCTCTCTCCAGGGTTTCACTCTATAGCTGTCCTGGAAATTAGTTTGTAGACCAGGCTGGCCTCAAAATCAGAGAGATCTGTTTTTGTCTGCCTCCAAAGTGCTGGGATTAAAGGCATGTGCCTTCACATCCAGCTAAGAGACCTTGTCTGGAAAAACAAAGTAAATCTTTTTTTTTTTTTTAAAGTGACTGGCAGTAAAGGAGGCAAAAACACAGATGCAGGACCTATTTTAGAGGGTACCCTAAATGGACTTGTTGATATAGCTCAAAGTCATATTTTATTTGTTTGTTTTGTGTTTTTTTGTTGTTGTTGATTTTGAGTCAGTGTAGGTCTGGGTGGCCTTGAAGTTGTTATGTAGACCAGGCTGACCTCCAAATTAAACAAAGAACTATTCCTGGGGCTGAGATGTGGCTCAGCAGTTAAGAGCATTGGCTGCTCTTCCAGAGCACGTACATGGCTGTTTACAACTGTCTGTTACTCCACTTCCTGGGGATCTGACATCCTCACACAGACATGCATGCCAACAAAACACCAATCAATGCACATGACACCAAACCATAAGATTATTTTCATTCCTACTCCATAACTGTAATTTTGCTAGTTATGAGTCACAATGTAATTATCGGATATGCAGAATATCTGATGTGAAACCTCCGTGAAAGGGTCGTTCTACCCCATCCCACCCCCCAAGTTGAGAATCATTATCCTAAATGCGGGATTTCAATGCAATACCACGCCAGGCCAATTTGTTTGATTTTATAGTATTTTGCGGCTTTTGCTTTGTTTTGTTTTGGGGTAAACATCACCTTCCATCCCTTTCCTTTTTTTTTTTTTTTTTTTTCGTGACAGGGTGGCTCTGTAGACCACAGGCTGGCCTCGAATTCACAGAGATTCGCCTACCACTGACTCCCGAGTGTGAGTGCTGGGACTAAAGGCGTCTGCCACCACCGCCAGGCTCCTTAGCTCCCTTTTAAGAAACAGAAAGGAAAGTTGGACGTGGTGCTGTACTTTGGAGGCTAAGGCCTCCAGGTGGGGACTGACCCACTTTAGCAACTTTGTCACCAGCCCATTCGCGCAGGTGCATGTGGGATTGGCAGCCTGAGCGAGGGCGGAGCTTCCGGAGGATAAGGCGGGCTCTGGGCTGTAGCGATGGCGGAGGATGGGTTAGAGGGTGGAGCAGCGGCAGACATGCAGGCAACACGCACAGGTTTAGGCCACACTGCAGATGGCGCCGATTCCGCGACTAGCTACTGCTGTCCAGGTGATGCAGGCACAATGGTGGTTATTCCCAGTGGAGCTCACCCTGTTGCAGGAGCACCGGAAATCTCCGTTTCGAGCAAAAACACTGTTCCTTTAACTCAAAGGCCGGGAATCCGACATCATAGATTGTATCCTACCGGACAGGGCCAACTGGGCCAATTTAGGGATGCTTTAGGAGGGGGAATGGGTAGTCTGGAGGTGAGTGTGCGTGTGTGGAGGGGAGCGTCAGGGAGAAGGGGATCCCGCGCTGATTGAGGTATGTTAACCACGGGTGGTCTGGTCATGAGAAAATGACAGGCGAGGGAGACCGGAGGGTAGAGGGAAATGAGCAGGAATTGCCCAAGCAATGTACAAGATGTAGTCTGGAGAGCTTGGACCAGATGATTTGGTTCTAGAGGGCCAAGTAGGCAAAATTGATTCAACATGGTGCCTTTACTGAGTCTCCACTAGCGCCCTTACAGTGCCTTTCCCGACCTCTTTGGAGGCAGAAATCGCCTGTGGGTCCCTAGCTCCTGATGCCGAACCGCACCAAGGACTGTTGCAGAAGGAGCTTAAAGTGAGCGGCTGCATGCTGAAGGTGTAAGTACTGAAAAAGTCTGGCATTCTGGTTAGGTGGCTGGACTAGTCTCCACCCAAGACTGCACTTCTTTAGAGACTAGGGTGACATCTAAGGAGATGCTTGTATGGTACAATGGGTGACTGAGGGGAGATCCAGAAAGGGTAGGAGACAGGAAGCAGAATTCCAGGCCAGTCAGAGCTACATAGAAAAGTCCTTGGCCAGCCAGGGCTACATCATGAGATTCTCTCTTTCCAAAAACACATAAGGAAAGAAGGAAAGGAAATGAATTACCATTTTGAACTTAATATTCTTTTCCCTCACTCTTAGACACTGGATCTCGGAAGACTCTCGCCTCCTCCGAATTTCCATCATGAACTTTCTTGACCACCTTTCCCTATTGGTGAACACCATACAGCGCTTTGGGCCTCCAGTTTCTCGTTAAGCCTGACTCCGAAAAGGGATCCAGGCCTGACCTTTTGTCTGTTTCCACCTAAGCAGTGCAATTTTCTGGAAAAGATACCAGAAATAGTAGCTGATAGTTAAATGTGGGACCTAATATTTTTTTGCCTGACTTGGTTCTCAGGCACTTAGGAGACACTTGTTTAGTCTGGTGCTTAAATGTTTGTTGCTGAAGAAAATAAAGCTGTGCATTTAATCTGTATTTGAGTGTTTTCAGTTTCCAGATTTTCTTTGACTTTTTCTTCTGTTGGAGGAGAGGTTCTGGAATTCAGGTTATTTGTTACTATAAAATAAGAATATTCACCTAATGTGTGAGATCCTTGATTTAATCCCCAGCACTGAAAAAACTATATTAGTAGAAAGTAGAGGAAGACAATTTCAGAAATAGAGGAAAATTAAAACCACATGCACCCTCTCATGCAGGGCTCACTACTGCCTCCACTTCAGGAAACTTTTGGTATTAGAATTTTATCAATATAATAAATATGTAACAATATCATGAGGCCCCTCTTCTTCATGAGGCAGTTAATGTTTGTTAGGAAGAGGGAGTTGTTTTTCTTCAGTAGTATAACCAGTGTTAACTTGCTCATAATTCTGTAAATAATCCCACATCCATAATCCTAATTAAACTCAGTGAGGCACTAAGGAAAGACATGGAAATAAAGATGTAATTGTTATGAAGAAGGGCTTCAATAAGGATGAGAGGAGGATAAGAAAGAACAATAGGGGGCATATACATTATAAATGTGTATGAAATTGTCAAAGAATACTTTTTTGACAGGGTTTCTCTGTGTAGCTCTAGCTGTCCTGGAACTCACTTTGTAGGCCACTTTGTAGAGAGAGATATTATAAGGAATGTCCTACTTGTTCTTTATACAACCAAACTCCACTACAGCAGGAAGTAACACAAGGAGTACTCAAAGGAATGAAATCTGGCAAATGGGCATGTTCCATTTTGTAGAATTTGGAAAATTAAATATGTACACCACACCATTGATACCTATTCAGGTTTTCAATGAGCAACTGCTTTGAGTTTGGAAAAAGTTGATCTGGTTGCTAGATGTTATGGCCATTATGGATATACCTACAAAAATAAAGACAGAAAATGCTCCAGCATACATCTCTAAGAAAATTAAACCTTTTTTCTCATTATAATATAAAGCATATTACAGGTATACCACACAATCCTACAGGGCAAGCAGTTAAAGGATATGCTAAATAAACAGAAAGGAATGATAAAGACCCCTGTTGCTGGAGTTTCTTGCCCCATCAGGTCCTGTTGCAGCTTCAGCCCCAAATAAGCACACAAAGACTTACATTAATTGTAAAACTGTTGGCCAATGGCTACGGCTTCTTATTGGATAGCTCTGTCTTAATTATTAACCCCTTTCTATAAATCTGTGTATTTCCACGTGGTCTTGGCTTACCGGAGAATGCCTGGACCTGTTACTCCTTTTGCAGCTACATGGTGTCTCTTTGTGGAGCCTTTCCCAGAATTATCGTGGCCTAGTCCTGCCTGTCTTCCTGCCTCTATTGGCCAAACAGTGTTTTATTTATCAACCAACGAAAGAAACACATATACAGAAGGATATCCTCAATTAGACCCCCCCAGAAACAGATTGTACAGTGCTTTATTAACTTTGAATTTTCTGAAAGCTAATGAGAAAAGGAACAACAGCTGCAGAAAGACATTGGCAAGTAGAAAAAAAAAAACTACAGAATTAAATCAGCTGGTATACTTCAAAGATGTGTTAATGTCTGAAAGGAAACCAGGACATTTATGTTGGGGAAGAGGTTTTGTTTTTGTTTCCACAGGTGAAGAAAATCTACGGATACCTGATGGGAGATGTCATTCTGTAAATATGTTTATCTTATTGGTTAATGAATAAATCACTGTTGGCCAATAGGAAAGCAAGATAGTGGGACTAGGAGAGAAGGAGGAAAGAGGAAATAGTAGGGAGGAGATCCAAGATGGTGGACTGACAGAATGCTAGTCTCTCTCTCTCCAGTAAGATGAGATCACGTGGAAATACATAGATTAATAGAAATGGGATAGTATTTAAGAGAGAGCTAGCCGATAAAAAATGCTAGTAACAGCCCAACGGCTTTATATCTAATACAGAGTCTCTGTGTGTTATTTGGGGCTGGCAGGGAAAAACCTATTTGTAACAGATAACATCAAAATTGATAGTTTCTATTTGAACAAGACACCTCTTAATTAGAAGAGATGATAGTTCCTCAAGTATCATGGCTGTTTAATCTAAATGAACCTATAAAATTAAAAAATGTTTTTCATTTGATCAGATATAACTTGCCAAAGGAGAACCTTCCCAAAAATTTAGGGTTGGGGAAGGGTTTTATTTTTGTCTTTTCAGGAATCTGAAATCCACTAGACAAGTGAGACACCTGAAGAAAAGGGATAAATAATCCATAAATATTGTCCCAAGGAAAAGAGTAAATTGGCATATTGATATATCATATTTCCAACAGGATAAAATTTTATAAATCTTCCCAAATGTTTGTTTCTGTTTTTCCCTATAGACATATAACTAAAATGGTCTGTTTGTAGTCCCAGGCCAATTAAAGAATAAACCTGGCTCTGGAGTTGAAGTGTGGCTCTCTCCTTCTCTAAACCTAAGCATACTTGTTAAAGTAAAATCCAAAATATCTGTCTCATGTCATAAGAGTCACCTGATATGGAATAGAAGAAAACCAAATTTAAGGGACTATTGTATTACCATTAGTTTCATAATCATTTGGTTCTAGTTTGAGTCTTTAAAACTTTACTTGAGGTATAAATATTATCATCTAAAAATTTATTAGATTAACATATATATGTATGTGTATTTTAAAGTTTTTGCCATGATGTTAATGATTGTGTAGAATACTAATTATAGAAAAAGGCTTTATCTCCCTTTCTGTACATAATTTCTGGTTTGAGCCTCTATCAGTTTTCAACAGTGAACCATGACCATGCCTAACTGCAACCTTTGAAGTCTCCAAAAGGAGGATGGGGCCCCAAAATGACAATTTCACCAGGATTATGATAATACCATTAAGATGGACTAAAAGCTGCTCAGAACAATTTAGAGGAGGCTTGCTGAGATGGTCCAGCCTCACAGACTATTCTAGCAAAGACTTGACACAAGACCTGCACTCTCCCATCACATAGAGACTGGACTCCAAATGATAGAGCTTGACAGTTGACCCAATTTTTCTTTTCAGAATCCCCTAAAGACACCATTGCCCCCAGACAGCAAGAAGTAAATTTAAGACCATGATGCCCACATTCCCAAAAAGTGGGGTGGGTGATTTTTGGTCATTCAATAGATTGTGGATATTTCTCATTGTTTAAGGGGATTGGTTACAAGTTGTTACTGATAATGGTCAGGAGATTAGATTCGGGGTTCTTGTTTTGAAAAAATTGGAGAATATAGATACAATACAATAAAAAGGTAGATTATTGAATCTACTTCTAAAAAGCAAGTACTAGTTTTAAATATTTTATATTGGATTGGACTTTTGTATATTGTATACAAATATTGTATGTTGATACAAAATTGAAATTAATTGGTTAAAACATACTGTACATACATTTCCAGTACTGTTCAAGATAGTAAATTACGTACAAAACTTTTGACTCACCAAGATAGGATAGATAATGGGAGTATTATCTTTGAATTTGTCAAATGCAAATGGACTAGGCATTATTGATGTACTTATTGCCTGAATATATCATATATAGTTATTGTACTTACTGTATATATTTCTTATATTAGTTATAACTTTTTTACTTTTAGACAAAAAAGGCAGATATGCGGAGATATCTTGTTTGTACAAATATGTAACACAAGTTCCAATAGGTCTTAATAAAAGCCTGGAGTCAGATATAGGGGGAAATGCTGAGAGATCAGAGAGAAGGCAAGCCAAAGCCACCTTTACCTTATTAGCTTTCCAGCAGAAAAGAGACCGAGTTCCTGTTTCCTCCCACCTATATTCTTTTCTCTGCCTAACCATCTCACTTCCTGTCTGTCTGCACAGACCTCCAGACTTCTATGGTTAGCTAGCAGCTAGCTTCATCCTTTGATCTTCAGGCGCTTGCCTTTTCTTCAATGTTCTGCCCTGAAATTAAAAGCCATTCCAACTTCCTACTCAGGGTCTCATCTGCTAAAGTTGGTGCCATTTATTTACCTGATGGGCTCTAAAATTAAAGCATTTTCTCTCATCTCTTTTTCTTAATCTTTATTTTGGAAACATGGACTGGAAAAATGAATGTAAGTCCCTATTGCTGAAGATAGTATGTTTCAGACACAAGACTTAATTTTAAAAATAATTTAATTATGTGTGTGTCCTAACTGTGAGTTTGTGCATGTAAGTTCAAGTGTCCCTGGGTGCCAGAAGAGAGCATCAGATCCCCTGGAGCTTGAGCTATGAGTTCTGTGCTATGGATGCTGGGAGCTAAACTCTAGCAATCTGGGAAAACAGCAGTAAGTGCCCTTAGCAACCAAGCCATCTCTTTAGCCTTCCAAACAAGGCAATTACAGTATCTTAAATTAATTGACAATCTCATATAATGCATTGTAGTTGTTCATCCCCCATTCCTCTCTTAACTCCTCCTAGATCCACCACTGTGTCCTTAACCCCCTCCCAAATTCTGTGTCCTCCTTTTTTGTTGGGTTCAAGACAGGGTTTCTCTGTGTAGCCTTGGCTGTCCTAGAACTCACTCTGTAGACCAGGCTGGCCTCAAACTCAGAGATCTACCTCCCTCTGCCTCCTGAGTGCTGGGATTAAAAGCGTGAGCCACCACCAACCGGCCCGTGTCCTCTTTTTCAAAAGAAACCATCAAATCCAGTTTGTGTTGGCCATGTACTCATGGGTGTGGGGCCAAGGTTGACCTGTAAAGGGACATAACCTTGAAAACTGATTTTTCCCTCCCCCAGAAGCTATCTACTGTTAATTGGTCCCCAGTTATAGGTGGGAGCTCATGAACCTCTCCTGCTCAACAGTAGAGTACCTTGATCTTGTACAGGTCTTAGGCAGTCACAGATGCAAAACAAGTCATTCTTTAACTTCTGGACAAAAACATAAAAAAAGAATCCCACAAGCCATGTGTGTTTTTCATCTTGTTTGAGATAGTTCATGTGGCCCCCATTGGCATGAAGTTTAGTGTGTAGCTGAAGCTATCCTTGAATTCCTACTGACATCTCCCACATACTAGGCGTAAGCTAACCTGTTTTATTTTTCACACGTGTATGTACATGAATAACCCAGTGTCTATGGATGCACCTGTTGTATATGTGGAGGTTGATGTTGAGAATCCTTTTCTATCACTCTTTACCTTATTCAATAAGGCAGAGTTTTTCTATATGACTAGCATGGCTATCCAGCTTGTCCCAGTATATCCTCATCTCTGCTTTCTGAGTGCTGTTAATTACTGTCCAAACTCCAGTCCTCAAGTTTGTGTGACAAAGCTTTTAAACCACTGAGCCATCTCCTCAGTCCCAAGTTAACCTTTAAAAAAATAGTACATTTTCACCACATACGCATCATCTAAAAAGTGAAGGGGGTAATTCACACACAGGTAGGTCTACCACAGTTATAGTCCAATTAGTTGCCACATCTTTAGAATTTTGGGTACAAGCAGAGCCACTGAAAGTTTTTCTTTTAAATTACTTTCATTTTATTTTTTTGTGTGTGGGAGTGTTCTGCCTGCATATATATAGCATGGCTAGTGACTGAGGAGGCCAGAAGAGGGCATCAGATCTCCAAGAACGAGTTACAAATGGTTGTAAGCCACTATGTGAATGCTGGGAATTGAACTTGGATCCTGTGGAAGAGCAACCAGTGAGTGCTCTTAACCACCCAGCCACCTCTCCAGTCCCCACTGAAGAATTCTTTTTAACACAGTGGGGCATGTCCCTTATTTCTTAATAGCATCTCTTTGTGTCCAACTAATAATGTGGTAAATGGGCAGGACAGAAGGAGGGAGATGGACAAATCTTAGTAGAGACAGTGGATGCAAGAAGGAAGCAGATTTATTCAATCTTGAAGCTAGGGCCACCAAGACTGCCTAATGGACTACCCATGGCTATGATCTTCCTCAAATCATAAAAAATCCTACAAAGAGTCATTTCCTCCTACAGTCCAGCTTATCCACAGCCCAACAGGTCTACCCAACTGCGCCAAAGACAAAGACATGCACTGACCCCATTTCCCAACATTTAATTAGGAAAAAATTACAACAAAGAAAAACTCATGCAACAAAAGAAGAGTGTAGTCGGTGTCTGGGACACCTAAAGGGAGGCAGGAGGAGACACAAAACAGTAAGGCACTGCCACCTTGGCCCCTAGAGGTGGGCACATAATGGGGCAGCTGAGGCTCAGGGGGTTCAGGGCAAGTACCTACAAATTTGAGGAAGTTTGGCAGTAGGAACACAAGGAATGTCCCAGAGGTCCAGGCACACATCAGGCTGAAACACAACCTGGTTATAGTTGACTCAGAGACAACAGGACCCGTGAAAATGTGGTCTGACAACTGAAACATTTGAAGAGGGATACTGGCCAGGTGCAGCCAATCTGAGGGCAGCTTCAGATGTATCATCCAACTCCAAATGCTGCTGGTACTGAGACTCTCTTAGTACAAGTGAGGCCTGACTCGGCAAAGGTGAGATGCCAGATACTAAGCCAAGGCTGGCAATGTCATAAAGGAAGCAGGACTGGTAGCAGGGCCCAAATCAACCAAGGAGGCAGGTCTGTGAGGCTAACAACATCCCATGGGGCATGTATATTTACATATGGAAGTTAAGGTGAGGTTAGGTTAATAAATAGGTGGGTAGGGTGTACAGACCTAAGAGGGCAAGGACTCTCTTGACATGGAAACACAAGGGTAATAGGGTGGGGGTATTGCTGCTGGTGGTGGGGGAGCTTGGTCCTGTTACCCCCTCCCCCTGCAGGACCCAAAACAAGGCACTAATGAAGAGGGCCCAGGTATGATGGGGGTATCTTGGCCTGGTAACCTCCCCAACAACACCAGATCTGGGTCTCAGCCCTGGAGACTCAGGCTAGAACCAGCCACTCCCTGGCTGGGAGGATGGCTCAGAAGTGAGAAGCCCCCTCCTCACCATCTCCCCACTCAGCTGCTGCTGGACACCAGGCTGATGATCTGTTCCAACTTCTGTCGAAGCTTGTGCTTCCGACAAGAGGCATCTCTGTCCAGCGAGGTAAGGATCTAGGAGATGAAGATCAAATGGAACACACTCCAAGGCAGGGCCCCGCTGCACAAAGCCCTTGCTGCCCAGATGGGTTCTTCCTTTCCATAGGCTTCAGTCCCCGTGCCCAGCTCAAGCTCCAAACCTCATATCTCTCTGCAAAACCACCTACTTTACTTTGACTCCTAATACCATCCCCAAGCACAGAGCTTTCTCTTCTATCATGGCTCATGTGTAGCATCTTTGGAGAGTGGGCTATACTTGCTGTTATCAATTCCTGTTCTTTCCTAACCCAAACTCCAACATCTCCTTGGTAAATCTAGCCATTCCATCCTCCTTGATCCATGCAGGATAAAGAGCTGACTCCACCAGCCACTTGTGGATTCTCTCCCAGTCCTCTTCTGGTTCCCTTTTTCCTCTTTGACTTGTGAGGGGTAGAGTGCCAGATCTCCCTCTATAGCCCCTTGATTTCCCTTGGTGAGCCTGTTTTTTTTTTTTTTTTCTTGAGACAGTATCTCACTATGTATCTTTGAATGTCCTGGAACTCACTTAGTAGACCACAGTGATTTGGCTGTCTCTGCCTGCTAAGTGTTGGGACTAAAGGTATGTGCCACCATGGCTGGCCAAGGCTTAATCTTTAGTGTATGTGTGTGGAGTCCAGAGGTCAATACCTGGTATCCTTTCCTATCATTCTCCACCTTTAAAAAAATGTGTAGGAGTGTTTTCCTTGCATGCATGTATGTATAACACATGTGTACCTAGTGCCCACAGAAGCCACAAGAACAGACCAGATTCCCTCGAACTGGAGCTAGGGGGCTGTGAGTCGCCATGTGGGTTCTGGAAATAAAATTTATATCCTCTGGAAGAACATAAAGTGTTTTAACTGTTGAGCCATCTCTCCAGCCCATCCACCTTTTTTTTTTTTTTTTTTTTTTTTTTTTGAGATATGGTCTCTCACTGAACATATAACTCACTGATTGGCTACACTGACCAAGGAGCTGTGGGGAATCTGCCTATCTCCTCCACTACCATCCCCAGTGCTGGGATTATAGACATATGCCATCACATGCAATTTTTTTTTTTTTGGTTTTTTTCGAGACAAAGTTTCTCTGTTGCTTTGGAGCCTGTCCTGGAACTAGCTCTGTAGATCAGGCTGGCCTCGAACTCACAGAGATCCACCTGCCTCTGTTTTCTGAGTGCTGGGATTAAAGGCGTGCACCACCAACACCTGGCTCACATCCAATAATTTTACATGGGTGCTTAGAATCCAAACTCAGGTCCTCATGCTTACATAGCAGGTAATCAACTGAGCCATTTTCCCCAACCCCCGACTAAGGGCTTTAAATTCCATATATGGTTTCCAAAAGTGTACTTCCATCCAAAGACTTCCCCTGAATATATACTCCTATACCTTGCATACTTGCAATTTTAAGTCTAGTTAGCAGGAGAATGGTAATTGGACTCAACCTTCCCAGTCTGATGCAATCAACTTTGACACCATCTCTGCTACCTAATCCCAAGATGCTCTATGTTCCCTCAGGGCTTTAGCACTTTCTATGGATGACTTGAGTGGTTCTGAAGATTCTTGGTTTTTGTTCCCTGGGCCCCACAAGATTGTTCCATCTACAGTCTTTCCTGTGGTTTATAACTGAACTTCATCCTGTCAGCTGCTTAGGATGAACTCCCACAGTTATCCTTGATTCCAGCTTGTGGGCAACATAAAGTTACTCAGAAGAACATGCATACAGGCCTCCACAGTCTTATGTATTCTTCTGTCTGCTGGCATCTCCAACCACAAAATCCATAGGCCCTGGTAATAGCTAGATGCACTTACCTCTGGCCCCCACTGTTAGTATTCAGGCATCTGTAGTGGCCTGTACTTGGGCTTCTGACAGGGTACGCGCTCCGCTGCAGCCACTAAGAGCACCACCAGTGCACATCACTATGTTCCCTTCTAAAGGGACCTGTGTACCTCCCATCTTTCTCTCCTTTCTCCCCTACCTCCCAATCTCTCTTTCTTTCTGCTTCTCTGCCTTTCTCTCCTCTCTCCCTCTCTCTTCCCCTTTCTTTCTGCCTTTCTCTTCTCTTCTGCAGTTCATGTTCCCAGAGGCCAGTTTCCTCGCCCCTTTTACCTTTCACTTTCCTCCAATAAAAAACCCTTCCACCCAAGCTCTGTCCCATGGCATCTTTCTCACATATGCCACTTTTAAAAATTAGAACACCCATCCCATACCCCTTGGCCCATCCCTTCTGATTTTCCAGCCTTACAACTTTAATCCAGGGGGAACTCTATACTCCAGCTACTAGTTTCTCTCCTGTATTCCTCAAATCCTAGCATCTAGGGAAATTATTATCTGTGCTGGTCCTAGGCAAGGAATGGAACATAGACAAGATACGATTCTGTATCCCATCTTGCTCAAATCCTTGTGGCATTCCTCAATCCATCAACCTCCCTGCCTTTGCCCCTAATTACATCATCAGAAACATGCAACTGGGGGTCTGTAAGATACATCAACATACCTCCTGACGGTACTTGGTGACGTAGAAGTAGAGCTCACTGAGTGCACTTAGGACATTGAAGTCATTGGCATGGAGGCGGGACTGTTCCACTAAGTAGGCATCCATGTCCTGGTCACTAATTGATGCCATCTTTGCAATATCTCGGTAGTACCTGTAGAGACCCTGGGTGAGTCAATCCTGCACATGTCACAAAAGTCAAAACTCATGTTATCAGTGTTTGGCCAGCCTTAGACAGGCTCTTTAGGCAGGCAGTTCCAGCCTTCCACCATGCACACACCGCAGTCTCACAGGGCCCACCTCTCCACCCAACTCTTGTAATTAGGGATGTCCTTGGCATAGAGTAGCTTGTTGGAAGGGGAATCCTTGCCCAGACGGTGCTCTGATGTAGAACAGGAGTCCATGAAGGTCTGGGCCACCACTGACAAACAGGCATCCGTGATGCTATTCTTGTGGATGTCAAACACAAACTGTGGGTTCTTGATCACATTCACCCAGAAACGCAGAGGTAAGCTATACAGAGGAACATACATTTGAGACTCCCTAGTGGCCCTATGGGCCCCCCTTCCCCCACTGCCTTCCTTCACACCTTCTTCCTGTCTGACCAGCTCATGTCTTCTCCTGAGGTAACCAGGAGGACACATTTAGGGTAAATGGCTTTTTATTTAACGATCTGCTAGACACAGACAATGAGAAATAAGAACAGATAGATAGCTTTCTGTCCTCAACTTCCACCCCTGAAGTTTCCACTGTCTCTACCTATGCCAAGTCATCAATATCTCTACCCTGTGCAGGGCCCTGGAGAAAAAATGGCCAATGCCAGTGCTAGACTAGCACTTCCCACATGCGCAATCCAGTAGTATTCACCTTCTCTATACTCATATTCAGTTCCAGGCCAAGGCACTGGCCCATCTGTCCTGCCTGAAAATCTATTCAGCTGCTAGTCAACCTGCTTCCATGGGCCTTAGAGTTTGGCTAAGTCATTTGCTTCTTCCACCCATCCTCAAAAGGGCCAGCAGCAGCCAGGAACCCATAAGTACCAGTTGCTTTTCCAGGTGTGGCGCACATCAGGGTCACTGATCTGGCGCTGGTCAGCCTGTTCATCCAGGAAGTCAAACATGTATTTGATGGCTAAGGGTAAAGCTGAGCCCCGGTGGGCTGTACTGAACACAGTTTCAAACAGGTCATCCACAAACTTCTGCAATGTGCCCTACGAGTGATAGTAAGGCAACTGTGTCAGGAAGTTCCCCAAATCTGACAGACAGGGGCAGAAAAACTCAGTAAAGAACTCCCCTGAAGGCCAGCATTCCTAAAATGGACCTGTTCTTGACCTCAAGCGTAAAGGTCCTACTTACTGCAAAGGCCCTGAGAAAGTGGCCCCTGCCTGGTAAGACCAGTTCATCTCATGGCTAAGACTAGGCTAGAAGGTGTCTATGCAGATACCAAGACAGCCTGGGGCAGGCCCACACCTTGGTGGCCAGCAGCCTTGTCAGATATATTTCTGAGACCATCTTGCTGCCACGGTCTCCCTCTCGGTGATCAGCATGGTCGTGGTTCTTCACAAGATGCCACAGCTTGGTGCCCGCCTCCTGGTCAGGTGTGAGCATAGGTGCTCGGGAACGGAGGCTATCCGGGCTGCTGGCAGCACGGAGCAAGCTCTCTAGGGCAGAGGACAGATGTGACCCTTAGGCTCCTACAGGCCCTGGCCATTACCCACCCTCTTGCTCCACTCTTCTCCAAGAGCCCAGGAACCTTTTTGAAACCCATCTATTTTTGCCACCCCTCCCTACCAGGCACTATAGAACTGGAGACTACCACCCAGGGGCCCAAAATAATGAAGGTATTTCCAGATGGATCAAGACAGCTACTTGGGGCTTCCTAAGATGGCTTATATAGCCTTAATTAAAGGGCACAGGGCCAACAGAGGCCACCACGATGAGGACCTACCGTAGCGACTGAGTGAACGGGTGAAGGTGAAAGAGTTGGCCATGTTATAAGCAGACACTTGTTTGGGTACCAGTGCTACTAAGGAACCATCTGTCACCTGAAGGTCCAAAGACAAAGAAGAGGCAGTACAGGAAGCCAAGGGGCCACCTGTCATCTAGACTCTTCAGTGCACATAAGTATAGTGGCAACCAAGGCTCATCAGTATAGGGATAAGAGCTGGGAGCATATCTGGCCACTGCTCCTAGGTGGACCTGAGGGGTAAATAGGCTCTCAGTTCCTCACCTGGTAGTGAGCCAGTGAGTTGACTCTCTTCCAGTCACACTCTATCTTTGTAGTGACATCCTCATCTTGAAGGATGATGCGGGCCATGCGGCCCTGGCGCCATTCTGCAGGTTATAGTAGCTCTTAGGGATAGTTACTCCACAAGACCTTAAGTCCACTTCTTTTAAGGAACAGAGCTCAAATACAGAGTGTGAGAGCCCCCTGTGAGGGACTGGAAGGTGGGGCTAGGAGAAAAGGAAGAGACCTTACCCAAGTCCATGTCCTCAGCTTTGGGGCGTTGAGAGTATGGGATACCCTTGTATACAGTATCCAACAGCTTGTCTTTGGCTTGGGTGATGCTGTCACAGTTGAGAACTTTCACAGGGACCTGAGTACTGCCCTCGCTCTCCGGGCACACACAATGAAGAGTCTAAGAGTGAAGGAACCCTAGCATCAATCCTGAGCAAAATTCCTCCCTCTACTCCATCTCCTGTTCACATAACCCCAAGCTCACCAGGGTCTTGTAGTCAATCTGCTGCCGGATGAGCTTATCCTCACTTAAGGAGTAGCGGGCCTCTCCTGTTATGGCATCAATGGGACCTTTCTCCATCTGTTGCTTAATGGCGCAGTATAGCAGGAAAAGTGGCTCGCCGGCACATTCCTGCACCCAGGGTCAAGGGCATAGCTGGCTGCCTATCTGGCTTATCAATTAATTGCACCCACCCCTGAACATTCCTCCCCTGCTGCCCAGTCCCCCAAGCACACCTTCAGGAACTTATGCAGCAGGAATGTGAACCAATTGGTGAGCATCTTCTCAGCCACTGACTCTGTCCTGTGGTGAGAGATAGGTCCTAAGGCCCTGGCCTGGCATGGGTGGGGACTGAACAAATGGAGGGGCTAGAAACAGGAAATGGAGGAGTGGGCTGGGGGAGAGGCCAAGCAAGACAGTTACGTACCTGCGCAACAGCAGCTTTGGGTGATTCTTGCTCTCAAGGTTTTTCTCTATGAGGTCGGCCAGCAGTTGCTTGAGCAGTCCGGTGGCATAGTCAAGCCGGCTCTGCAGGGCCACCATGGTGAGTGATGCTACAGTACCACGGTCACGCATGGAAAAGCTGCTCTGGGCCTCCAAAGTGTGGATAAAGGTGAGCAGGAAGGCACGACTATGCAGCAGCTGCCCAAATAGGCGCAGGGCTTTCTCCACATTGGGGGGAGTCTGTAAGGACCAGAGAGTCTTAGAAAGTAGGTAGTGGTTGCTCTGGGGGAAACAGAACATGGACAGGCTGCAGGGGGGGCTCACATCCAGTTCCTTGAGCACTGGGTGGGCCTCAATGCCAGGGAAAAGCACGCGCACTGCATAGGTCCGATAATCCAAGAAGGGGATCTGCACACCATCCATGTGGTTTGTCAGTTCATTGATATCTGTCTGCAGCTCAGCAAAAGCTAGGGGAAAGTGGGATAGAATAACTTGAGCAAGAGGCAGGGAAGTCCCTTAGCTCTCACATACTGTGGTACCCTCCTAGATTTAGGCACCTTCTTTGCACTCCAAGGCCACACGAGACTCCAAGTTGTCCATCTGGAGCTGGAGGCGCTTGAGTGTTCGGTCTGCATCTTGAGTCTTTCGCTTGTAGGCAACCAGCACAGCAGTGATGGCCAATAACAAGAGTCCACCCCCTGCTGCCAGCCCCACCATAGCTGGTAAGGTCAGTGCACGATCAGCAGTGATGTGCAGGGTGCCCAACCAGAATTCCAGGCCACCCACCAGGACCTGTAAGGGCAGGCTCAATGTAAACCAACTCCCACATACACCCAAGGCTGCCCTGGTGGCCTCCCAAGCCTATACGAACCATGACAGACTGCCGGCCTGTCTGGCTGGGGGAATCACACAGAAGTTGAGTATCTGAGACAGTTAGTGCACATGGTTGTCCTCCAATCAGCACTGTATAGTTGAGGCGGGAGCTGCCAGCTGCAGCAGGGATCAGGTTCTTGCCCTAGCAGTGGATAACCCACACAGAGACTGTCAAGCTCTCTAGCTCTCTGCTCCTCCCCTCCCTTCTACTCCCCACCACTATCCCCAGCACCTTCAATACAACATGTGAGCCAGGTTTGACATCTAGTACACCGGATGGCCCAAGTGGTTCAAAGCTGGGATCAGGGTAGTAGGTGAAGGAAGAACGGTTGAGGGAACGGGCTGTCTGCACATGATCCAGCAAGAAGCCAAACTCATCAGGGTGTTCGCCTTGGGCCCGAGGCTGAGGACGCCCAAGGAAGATACCAGGGGCCTTACATAGCATTGCAGTGTCATTGATCACCTGGCATGTCTGTGGAGACAACAGCAGTCACCTCAGTGCATGAAGCCTTGAGTAAGTAGCAAGGGTGGGAGATGGGTGGGAAGCTGCTACTCACATTAGTGGTCTCAATACCACGGTACTTGGCCCGTACACGGGGTTCCTGCACCGTCAGCAGATGGGTTCCACTCACAGTGATGGCAGTACTTCCACTGCAGAGATGGGTAAAGATCTCAAGCTCCCTCCCCAATCCTGCCCTGAAGTTACCAAGGTTTTTCTGAGCACTCAGAGCCTCTAACCTTGTATCATTTAGTAAGTGTCAGGCTCTATATGGGCATGACAAGTCTGTACCCCCTACTGATGCAGGTTCCAGAAGGATTTGATGCCCCAAGACCCCAATAACTGGTATGGCTTCAGGAGAGACATTCAGAGGCCCAACTCACTTGATGATGCTCCAGGTGGGCTCAAGGTGTGTGACAGTGGGATCCTGGGTGTAGGTATAGATGACTCCAGGGCTAGAGATGTTGGCATGGTCAATGGCAAGGATGATAGGAGCCTGACTGGGGCCCAGGGTGGAGACAGGTGAGATACACACGATTGCCTCTGCATCTCTCCTACATAAGTAAGTAGTAAGCTTGAAGCAGGTGGCTTGGTACCTTAAGCTATCCTATCCCCAATAGCCCTCCACATAGTGCTCAACTCCAGCCTGCTTGTGCTCAGGCCCACCTCACAAACTGGCACTCGCCATCTCTTATAATCACTGTGACCTTGCTGCCAGCATCCAGAGACGTTCCAGAGATGGTAATCCGAGTGCCCCCAGAAGCTGGGCCCCGAGTAGGACTCACGCGGTCAAATGTTGGGGTCTGGGAAAGAAACAGCTCTTGAGAGGATGTAGTAGCCAGCCCCATCCAAGGGCCACTCCACATTTCCCCAGTTAGGGGAGGGAGAAGGCTTGGGAAGGGGAAGGGACTGGTAGGCCACGTACCACAAAACTGTAGAGCTGCTGGGACTGTGTGCGGAAGTCAGCTGAACAGTCACCTACACAGAGTTCAGCGGGCCCAGGAGGTGGGCTGGGCACCAGTGATTCCTCCATCTCACATACAATCCTAAGAGTCACAGAAGGTCAGGACCAGCTGTGGTACACAAGGACAGGGTACACTCACATGGCCACACTCACCTTTCAGCACTGACATATTCAGTGGGAATGGAGTTACAACGTACACCAGCTACTCGAAGGCCAACCTCACGGGAAGTGAGGCCCAGATTCTCACCCACAATGGTGACCCAGGTGCCACCCTCCTTGGGTCCCATGAGTGGGTGGATCTGTGGAGGAGGATAAGAGGCAAGATCAGGCCAGACTCACATGTGCCCAGCAGGCAAGATAGGACAAGTAGGAGAAGCTAACCTGGGTGATTCGGGGATGGCTGCATCGGGCACCCTTCTGGCTTGGGTGCATCCAATTGCTCTTGGGAGCTGGGCAGTGAGTCCGCAGCTGGCACCTGTGCTCCGAGATGCACCAGCCACAGTTGAATCGGGGATCAGCCTTGAGGCAGAGGCCACAGCTAGGTCGCTGAGCCCAGCACTTGTAAAGAAGGGCTGCAGGCACAGGGGACTACTGATGGAGCAGGCAGTGGCAGAGAAGCAGGGGGCTCTAGGGCCTCCAGACTTGCCCCAGCAGTGTCAACCCTGCCCCAGGAGCATGCTCCTTGGACCCATATCATCCCTCACCTCGGAAGCTGGGGGGCTTATCAATGGGGAAATCTCCATCCCAGACCACAGAGAAGTCCAGTTCAGTGTCACCAAACTCATCACCTTCATAGAAATACTAAGAAAAATAGAACCACATGAGCACAAATAAGATGAGCAAAATCCTTGCCCAACTTGGGAATCTCTGGTAATAAGATTAAGGGCCTGCCAGGGCCAACCAGAGGCTTCCAGATCAGGAAGTTGGGCATTGGCCAAAAACAAAACACAAACCAACAAAAAAACCCAACTATCCCTGGGTGGCCCACCCTGAACCTCACCGAGGCATTCTGGCACTGCACACTGCTGCTGTTAAATCGCACTGCAGGTACTCGATGCTGCCGCCCCTGTACGCGGACCACACATTCATAATTCTTCTGGCCTGACTGAGGCTGTGGCAGGTTCTTAGCCCGCAGGGTTAGAGGCTGCATGACACCCACAGGGATCAAGAGGTCTCCTCGAGGCAGGATCTCAGGGCAGCCCTGGGAGGAGAACAACTGTCAGAGCATGCTAGGATACCCACCTTTCTCCAGGCCTAAGGAAGTAGGAAAGCAAACAAAACATTGAGATGCCAGCCCCCAAGGAGCCCAGCCTTTTGCAGTGCACTGCACCACCTCACCTCAGGGCTGTGGACCCTGCCCTCCTGGAAGGAGCATTCTTGTGGGTGGCTGGTACACACATGACGGTACTTACACCAGTGGCAGGGGTAAGGGCTGCCAACACAGGACATGCACCTGGAGAGGGAAGTAGCTTCAGAAAACAACAGAGGAGGTCACACCTCCCTGTTATCACCTCCCACAAAATGCACCATGGAACAAATGAAGAGGGCAGTCAGAACCTGCATAAGCCATACAGAGCACATCAAGATTAGACATAAGTAGGGACAGAACAGGAAGACCCAACAGCTTATCCCTGAAGCCCTAGAGACAGCCACACTGCAGGTTTTATACATCCCGAAGCACCTATCTATTTCCACATCTAAGGACAGATTCTGGACCAGGTACTCACGACTGGAGGGCACTGCAGTTGTAGAAGACAAAATCAACCCCAGCAAACCTCACACCAGTCTCCATAGAGAACAACTGTAGCCGCACAGTATGAGTGGCCCCTGCAGCAAGCCACATGGTCATCACCAACTACCCTGAGATCCTGCTCTACCCCACAACACCCAAGGTAGCCCCAGTCCACTAACCATGCCCTCTGGTAAGTGTTTGTAGCTCTTGAAGGGATGGGGAAGGGCAACGCAGCTCTCCAGAGGGCAGCAGAACAGCCTTACTTTTAGTCACCTCCTCAAATGAACAGCTTACACCTGCACTGAGGTCTGGTACGTTACGCATGGCTACGATCAGCTGGGGAAGACAGAGGGCTCAGATCAGGGTGCACCCCTCCCTCACAAAGCATACATGGGTCCAAGTACCCTCCATATCACTTACCTGTACCCCTGGGGATGTCACCGATACATTATTGGGCCGGACCCGCACCTGTACACATTTGTTAAGCTCTTCTGCAAAGCCATGTGGGGCAGAGGCACCTGGACAGGCCCCTTCACGGCAGCACCTGAAATGGGGACAAGCCAGAGCAGTCTAAGAACTGTCCCAGGAGGACCCAGATGGGGGTGCAGTAAGAGGCTGAGGAGGGCAGAGGACAGCATACCCAGCTCCTACTGCCAGGCAACAGTGTGCCTTGGCCTCATCCCCTGAGATCCAAGGGACGTCACTCAGGGTGGAAGTTCCGCTCATTAGCTAGAGAAAGTGAAGGAGAAGGGAGGGAGGGGAAGGCTCAAGGCTCAAAGCTCAAGGCTGGGGGTACTAGGTAGATGGGTGAAGGAAGGTATAGAAAGTGTGGCTGGCTCCTGTCCAATTGGCAAGGCCCTTCTAAATCCTTCTGTCTCCCAATATAATGGCCCCAGGGAGCCCATTGCTGCCCCATGTCCCGCACCCACTGCCCTCACCTGTGCTGTAGCACACACCAACCACAGTGTGGGTCCCCTGAGCCCAGGCATGCAGCGCAGCTCAGATACTGCTCACAGGTCTCCACCGGGAGTTGGCTCACCTGGGGACAGCCACATCAGCACACAGCCCACCCCTGCCCCACCATCCACCACCACCCACCACGGGCCCACCTGCTTCTCACTCAGGAGGTAGATGTGCTGGTGGTCAGGGCTGAAGAGCAGGTCTCGGAGTATGTGGCTGCCCTCCACCACAGGGACTGTCTCATACAGCTGGGCATCCTGAGAGCCATCAACCCGCACCTGAGCCACAAAGACCAGGACAGAGAAATGACAGGCCAGCTTCATGCTACCATAGCTCCCTGCACCCAGAGAATCCACTTCAGCCAAGGACTTTCTAGATTGCAGCTGAGTTGAAGTCAGGCAGTACCTTCTTGAGCCTGTACTCAGCTTGAAGGCCTATACCTCCAAGAGCCACAGCCTTAGGCTAAGGCAAAGGCTACCTTGGATTCAGCTAAAAAAAAAAAATGCTGGGCAGTGGGGCCACCCAAGGAGCAGGACTCAGCTCTTGGGGACTAACCTGGGAAGTCATCATAACCTATTCAGGTTTATCCAGGCTCATGTGCTCCTCTTCCCATAGCATAAAAAACATTCCCAGTCCCATAAAGCAAGGGTTC
The DNA here is from genome assembly GCF_943737965.1 of Phodopus roborovskii. NCBI lineage: Eukaryota > Metazoa > Chordata > Mammalia > Rodentia > Cricetidae > Phodopus > Phodopus roborovskii. The sequence goes on along the minus strand of NW_026125675.1, from coordinate 2,427,434 downwards.
TAGGACCAACCTTCTTCAGATTACCACTGCGTGTACCGATGAAAACCACGGAGTGCTGGTGGTAGGTATAGGCAGCTACACTGGCCATGCCATCAGTACTGTCAGCCAGCAGGGGTAGTCCCTCAATCACGTGTAGGCCACCCAATGGTTGGTTCAACACTAACCCACAGAAGTTTCCATTGATCTGCATGGGCTGATGACACAGGAGGGTTGAGTGAGAGCTCAAGATAGACAGATGCTATTTAGAGCTCATATTCTATAAAGGAACAGAACTTGGAAGCCACCGCCCTCCAAACATGCCTGACAGTTTGCCCTAGGACCCCATGGGGAAATGGGACTAGGGATGGAAACCGGGGAAAGGGAGAAGCCTGGGAATAGAGCAAGGTGCAAGCTGGGAATTAATATAGAGTCAGGAAAATTTAGGTGGCAATGTGCACACAGGACACTGGCCAAGACATAAGAGAAGAGTAAGGCTCTCAAGAAATGTAAATCAGAACAAAGGTGTCACTTCCAGGACCATTCAAAACCTGGGACTGGGGACAGACAACCACCCATCAGGGGGCAGAAAGGCACAGAGCTGTCATGTCTAGCACAGGAACAGCAGGGCAAGCAAAGGGCTCACAGTGTTGATGCATGGCAGCTCTTTATTCAGCAGCCAGGGCAAGGCCAGTGTGCCCTCCCCACGGTAACATGATTGGATTCGGCGCCGGATGTGGGCATTGATGTTGCTGAGGGTGAAGAGGCAAAGGATGGTCTGCCGAGGTGGACTGGCTCGGTTCTTCTGGCCCTGAGAGAAGATGGTGAAGAGGACATCCTCATCTGCTGGCACACCCAGAGCCTGGGCCAGAAGCAGGCCAGGCTTGGCCAGGTGGGCACTCTGCACCAATCGGTACTCCACACCATGCCAAGAGCAGCCAATGGGAAACTCTACATAAGAGTAGAACTCTGAGTCTCCTGAACACATGCGAACAATCTTGGATGTGAAGAATTTCTCGCCTGCTGTATCTAGCAGTGTCTGCTGGGTGTCCAGCTGCAGTGTTAAGAAGTATACAAAGGAGGCACTGACAAAGCCATATATGTAGTAGATGTCAAAAGCAGGGTACAAGGAAAGTGTATCTGAAGGGATCTTGATCTGAGAAGAGACAAACTCATCCTGGTATACCTGGAGAGTAGAAAAAAGTATGAGTACGGGATAAAGGCCTGCTCCCCACCCCACTTTGATTTTCCAACCCTAGTCTAACAATGTGGTCTTCCAAAGGCTTCTTCTGTGATTTCCCACCTGTCTTGCCTGGACAATTGCTGGAAATCATGCCACAGAGTGCAAGGTGACCTCAGCCTCTCTAGAGGCTTTCCATGGGTGAACTCTGCCCATTTTCCTGACCTCAGCAGCTGGTCTACAACTCTGTGACAGTGAAGGATCATAAATTCCCCTCTAGAACCAAAGCTTTCTTTGCCAAGAAGCAGGACCAGGGCTGAGGGAAAGGACTGAATGACTGGACTCATAAGAAGCAAGGGGAAGGGGACGGAACACGCAGGCATGGCTCACCCACCAGACTGAACATATCTGCACTGTCTTCATCATCGATGAGCTTACGGGAACTCAAGGTGGGAAAGTATTCAGATTTGCCATCAACAGCGGTGCCCACAAAAAGCTTGCTAGGCCCCTGGCCCTGTTCAACAATGATGCCAGCCATGGAGTCAGGCTCCTGGGCCCCTGACAGGTAGTGCTCCTTGCGATGGTGGGGCTCACCCAACTTGAAGAGATCATCTAGACGCAGAAATTGGCAGATGCCCTGCCAGATGCTGCCACAAGCTATCAGGCGACGAGCTGCATAGTCTATGAGGAGCAGCTTGTTCACATTGTCCACAGGCACCAGGCGGTGGGAGCACACACGCATGCTAGGGGGTGGGTAGCAACGAGCATTGTCCTCAACAGGCCCCGTGACATGGGCCCGTAGCTCAGTCAGGTTTGAAGCCAGCTTGAAAACTCGGTTCACAGCACCTACAAACACCTCCCCAGTCACTCGGTGCACAGCCAGGTGAGTCAGTGTGGTATCTGTCACCACGAAGGTACGAAAGGGCCTGCTACTACCCAGGCACCCTCCTATGGTGAAGAATAGCAATAGGAGAAGGCAGACAGTGGGCATGACCGGCAGCTGTATCAGGGACGTGCCTGAGGAGAGATGGCAAGTGGGAGTTAGAGGCCCCAGGCCCAAGTTGCTCTGCCTCCCCCTGATCTGCCTGGCCCAGGGACCCTGGCAGGTCAGGCTCCATTCCACAGAGAGGCAGGGCAAGTCACCCAACATGACAGAGCCCCAGATGGTGACTGAGGCTGGTAGAGGGGAGGTGCATCTAATACAGCAAATGAATGAGTAACAAGCACAGGCAAGCTTGGAAGCCATCAATCATCCCTAACCCTTGTACTGGAAAGAAGCCAAGAGGCCTTGCCTCAACTAGGCCACACCCAAGGGGGCAGCAGAGACAGATGCTTGAAAAGATGGGGTGGGAGGCTATCCTAGAAGTGGGACCCAAACATTACGTCCTAAGGCTGAGAGCAGTTGATAGCACCAGAGAGCATCAACAAGACCCCAAATACCCCTTGCCTGAGCTAGGGAAGGAGAAAGGCAGGGAGAGAACAATCACAAAGCTCTGGAGAATTAAGGCCTGAGGCTACTTCTCCAGATCATGGCCTCCCCTTGAGGGCCTTGGCTGCCTATCCAGGAGTCTGCTGTCTGGCCTTTCTACAACACAAAGCCAAGACTCTCACGGAGACAGACATAAGTCAAGCTTTGCTCAGATACAGGCAGACAGATGCTCTGCCAGTTCTGTGTGGCTCTCTGTGAAGATCCAGAGGTTAGTCAGAGAGGGGTAGTGGCAAAGGGGTCTAACACTTTTGAGAGTCCCAGAAGTCTTATATGTAGGAAACAGTATCCCCCAACACAGTGGAAGCCTTAGGGATATTGAGCACAGCCCATACTGATACTGATAGTGCTGGCACTTCACACCCCCCCACCCCGGCCACACCCTGCCAGCCCCTGGCTGCAAAGACAGCAGAGCAGTCTCTGCAGCCAATGGAACAGAGCTCAGTGCTACCCTCTCACTGCCCATTTCCCAAGGGACACAGCATGGGGGGTCAAGTCAATGAGGCACAGAAAAGAAAAAAGAAAACCAGTATTTGCTGGAACACGGAGCAATTTTGGCTTGAAACTGCCAAGTTTCAACTCAGATTGATCAGCTCTCTGGGGTTCTTTTGTCAGGTCTGCATCCCGGACCTCTCAAGCAACAGCCAGAAGAATGGAAGGCGAAAGATAAAAGCGCCTGCATCCTACCCTCACCTCTTCTACACTCCGCAGAAAGCCAATTTTAGAAACCAGCCAGGGACAGATTGGTAAGGAGACCTGGAAAGTCGTGATTTGCAGCCCAAGACCCCACCCCAGCGCCCACCTCTAAGTGGCAACCTCAGGCATCACAGACGCACCCAGTCCTTCTGCTACAGCCCTGCCAGCAAAGAGCACGATAATAAGGAAAGCTCCATACAAATATCTGGGTCCATAGTCCGCTCTCCCACAATGCTTCCCCACTGTACTACCAACCCAGCCGGCCCTGCCCCCATCGGGGGCACCCCTGAGCAGACCCGTGGAGACCTTAGTGGATGCAAAGGCTACAGCAATGCTCACAGATGCTGCTGCTGCTCTACAAAAGGGTATTATCAGGCAATGGAGCTACAATCGAGTTGGCTGTCTCTTCCTGCTCAGGGCACGTAGTGCCTGGTGAGCCTCGAAAGGCAGGGACAAGGCCTGACCCCTGGAACCATCTGGACTCCCAGCCTGTGTGAATCCCAGACATACATCAGACTACTGGCACAAGAGTTGTAAGGATGGCGGCCACCTACCTGTCCCTCTAACGCGCCTGACTCGGGGTGGCCAGCCCTGGCCACGTGGACGTGCCTCCGTGCCCTACAGTGGCCCCACTCGCGTGGCCACCCTGCCTCGCCTCGCGCGCCAGAAAAGCTGCAACCGCTGTAGCCCACACACTGGGCTGGCCCGAGGCCGCCTGGGCCTTTTAAACCTGGACCGTACCACCGCACTGGGAGGGGTCTCCTAGGGAGGTCGGGTCGGGGCCTGAGAGGCAGAGCACTTGGGAGTGAGGCCACTGGTCCCCGGGGCCCTGTACTGTAGTACACAGCACGAGCCGCCCATGGGCTGCTGGGGATCCCTTCCTGAGAAATGCCCCCCTTTGCTCAATGGCTGAGTCCTAGGCGCGCGCCTCTCTACAACCCCCAGCTCCTCGCTTGCTGCCTCCAGCAACCCTGGAATCTGCGCGCAGCAGCGCCACACCCCCTTGGGCCTGGAGTGCGAGCCAGCTCCTCCTCTGGGAGCCCTGGGCCACCTGCTGCGGTTGCAAGATTTTGCTTGGGCCGGCCTATCAAAAACACACTAGCAAAGATTACGCCCTAACTCAGGGCTCTTAACCCAGTGGTCTATAAACTGGAGAACTAATAATGTAAAAATAGCCATCACAAAGCTTGGAGTACTGCCATTTTCAACTAGCTCCTTCCTCAACAAGCACCTGAATGTGGGATTCTCATTCTCCTTTTTTTTTTTCTTTCATTTCTTTTCCCTTTAGTGCACTGTGGCCTTCTGCCTTGCCCTCCCAATACTGGGTTATTATGTTTTGGTTGTGAGCCTAGCATTTAAGGGCTAAGCGATCTCTCCAGCCCCCAATATTGGGTTATTATGGACTTGCACAACCACAGCTGGCTTTTTTCCCCACATTGCTTTGAAACAGTGACTCACATTGTAGCCAGGATGGCCTTGAACTTCCAGTGATCCTCCAACTTCACCTTTCCATCTTCTGGAATTACAGGTGCTTGTCAACAGATCCAGCTGTTCTTGTGTGTGTGTGTGTGTGTGTGTGTGTGTGTGTGTGTGTGTGTGTGCTTTATGTGTGCAGGGACCCAAGAAGGCCAGGAGAGGGCTTTAGAGCCTATGGATATGGAGTTAAAGGGTTGTAAGCCACTGGATATGAATACCAGAAACTCTATGCAACAATAGCAAGTGCTCTTAACCACTGAGCCATCTTTCTAGCCTCTTCTTTTTCTTTGTAAATAGCTTTACTGAGGTATAATTCACCTTTCATATGTCATGTATTTAATATAGACAGTGGCATCTTAATATAATCACAAAAATGTGCAGCCATTACTGCTATCTAATTCCTAAACATTTTCATCACTTCTAAAGGCAACTCTGTAGCAGTTAGCTATCCATTCCCCTCATATACATACCTAAGCTCTGGGAAGCACTCATGTGCTTACTGACTGTGGAGTTGCTTCCCCAGGACATCTCAAATACAGTCATGCAATATAAATACATGTTTTTTAAAGTTCATTCTTTCACTTAATATTTTCAAGATTTATCATAGTTATACCATGGATCAAGAGTTTCTTTTTTTTAGCCAACTAATTTCTTGTTGCATGGATACCCAAAATTTATTTATTGTTTCATTAACTGACAAAATTTTGGATTGCTTCCCTCTTTGGGCTATTTGCCTAATGTTACTAGGAAAACTTTGTTTATTTATGGATAGGGTCTCATTAGCTTAAATTGACCTTGAATTCCTAATCCTCCTGCCTTCACCATCTTCCAATAGTTGGGCTTACAAGTGTGCACCACTTCTTTTTTATTCACATGTATACGAGGACATGAGTATGATAACCATCTGTACCCTTGTATACAAGCATGGAGGCCAAAGCAGAATACTTGATGTCTTCCATTGTTCTCTGGCTTGTTACAAGTCTCCACTCCCCAAAGGTGTGGTTGTAGATACATGTATAGCTATGACTGACTATTTAAGTAGGTCCTAAGAAGTCAACCTCATTTCTTCATGCTTACAGGGCAAAGGTTCTTGCCTACCAAACCATCCCCCAGCCTTCTTTTTTAATTTTTGAGACATTCTTTCTATATAGCTTGGCAATTCACATGTAGAGCAGTAAACTAGGTTGTCTTTAAACTCTCAGTGATCTTCCTGACCCTGCCTTCCAAGTTCTGGGATTAGAGGCTTTTGATAGCACACTGGCTCCTCTTTTGTGTTTATTTTTGTTTTTTGAGATGGTTTCTCTGTATGGCCCAGGCTGTCCCAGAACTCACTCTGTAAACCAGGCTGGCCTCGAATTTACAGAGATCTACCTGCCTCTGCCTCCCAAGTGCTGGGATTATAGGTGTGCGCCACCATCATCCAGCTTATTTTATTATTTTATATACATGATGGGTTTTCTGCATTTATAAATGCATACCACATACAATGTCTGGTACTCTTGAAGGTTAGAAGAGGGCATCACATCCTGTGGGACTAGAGTTGCAGATAGTTGTGAGCTGTCATGTGGGTCCTGGGGGTTGAACCCTGGTCCTCTGCAAAAGCAACAGATGTTTTTACCTGCTAAAACAATTCTCCAGTCCTGGTCTTAAATTCTTCATTCCCCTGCCTCAGCCTCTCACCTGCTGGAATCATAGGCATGCTTTACCGCCCAGAAAGAATGAATTTTATTTTGTAAACTTTTAAAATTTTATATTTATGGGTCTTTGCTGCATGTATAGCAATGTACCATGGGCATGCAGTGCCCTCAGAGGCCAGAGGAAATTAGAGTTGCAGACAGTAATTAGCCACCATATTGGTGCTCAGAATCAGACCCAGGTCCTCTGGATGAGTGGCCAGGAGCCAACTCTCCAGCCCTAAGAGTGAATTTTGTGCTGGGTATTAAGGACATGGTTCAGCAGTTAATAGAGCATACTGCTCTTGCAGAGGACCCAAGTTCAGTTCCAGCACCCATGTCTAGTAGCTCACAAATGCCTGTAACCACAGATTCATGGAATGTGATGCCTCAATAGGCACTTCCTCTATAGGCACTTACATTCATATGCACAGATTAATCAGATTAGTGACTACCCTAATTATCACCATGGAACCTACATCCAGTAACTGTTGCAAACAGATGTGGTGACCCACAGCCAAGCTCTGGAAGTCCAGCTGAAGAGAGGGAGGATGGATTGTATGAGAAAGTGGGGTGGTAGTCAAAATCATGATGGAAAAACCCACAGAGACTACTGACCTGAGCTTGTGGCAGCTCACAGACTCTGGACAGCTAGGGAACTGACATCGGACCAACCTAGGCCCTCTGCATCTGGTTGACAGTTGTGTAGCTTGGTCTTTTGTGGGGCCAGTAGCAGTGGGATCAAGACCCATCCCTGATGCATGAACTGGGTTTTTGGAACCTATTCCTTATGGTGGAATGCCTTGTTCAGGCTTGATGCAGTGGGGAGGAGCTTTTTCCTACCTCAATTTGATATGCCATGCTTTGTTGATTCACATGGGAGACCTTACCACAACTGAATGAATGGATGGGGGAGGCAGGGAGTGGGAGAAGGAACAGGAGGAGAGGAGGGAGGGGAAACTGTGGTTGGTATGTAAAATTTAAAAATGTAAAATAAATTTTAAAATGATGAAAAAAAATGATAATCTTTTTAATACCTTGGTATTATCCTTCATTTATTTCTCTCAATGCCACTTCCTACCCATTATCAAATCTTATCATCTCTCCCCACAGAAACTACCCTCTCCAAACCTGCCCAATCCACCAGTATATCAATCACTTCCTTTACAATACTGAATTGCAGAATATTTTTTCTAATCCAGAAACCATGAAATCAAAAGGACAACCAGCAAAACACTTTTTGAGTTTCCTGGGTTGTGGAACTGGCTCAGTAAATAAAGGGTTCCCTATATATGCAAGAGGAACAGAGTTCAGATCCCCAGTGTCCATGTAAATGCTACATGGGTGTGGCTCTTCTGTAATTCCAGCATCAGAAGGCAGAGAGACAGGAAATCCCTGGTGCAAATTGGCTAGCAAGACTAGTCACACCAGGAAGTCCCAAGTTCAATTGACAGACACTGCCTTAATGAATAATGTGAAGAACAACACTTTAAGATACATGAAAACGTTTACATGCTTATATTAATGGCACAAATGCTATTCTTTCTCATATATAGAAGATACCTAGATTCCAGATTTTTTTAGGTAGAGGGCTAGAGCTAGGCAGTGGTGGCACATACTTTTAATCCCAGGACTTGTGAGGCAGAAGCAGGTGAACCACTGAGTTTGAATCCAGCCTGGTCTACAGAGTGAGTTCTAGGACAGTGAAGGCTACATAGTGAAAATCTGTCTTGAAAAAAAAATACTAGAGAGATGGTTCAGTGTTTTAAACATTTGTTCTTGCAGAGGACCTGGGTTTGGTTCCAAGTACCCACATGGTAACTGAAAGCCATCTGCAACTCCAGTTCCAATGGATCCAATACCTTCTTCTGGCCTCCATGGATATCTATCTACATGCAAACAAAACTCCCATACATATAAAACAAATAAATAAAAAAAAATTAAAGAGGCTGGCAAGATAGCCCAGTAGCCCAATGAGTAAAGGAACTTGAAGGCAAGTCGGAGGACCTGAGTTTCATTCTTAGAACCCACATTACACAAAGAATTGACTCTTGCAAGTTATACTCTACATATACATTATGACAATGTTCACACCCAAACATATAGACACTCAAATACAGATATAGAAACATAACAAACAAAAAGATCACCAAAGGCCGACATGGTGAGTACATGTCTATAATCCCCACACAAGGAGGTAGAAGCAGAAGGATTATGAGTTGATCCTCAGCTACATGACTTCAAGGCCAGCCTGGGTTACATAAAACCTCATTTTAAAACAAACAAGTAGAATCTGGAGAAATGGCTCAGAAAATACAAGAACTTGCAGCTTTTGCAGAAGTCCTGTGTTCACTTCCCAGTACCTACACTGTGGCTCATGACCCCTTGTGTCTGTGGGAGTTTCCATATTGAATTCAGGCAGAAAGACACTCTCTGTGGGTATAGGTAGCACTATCCTATGGGTCAGAGTCCCAGAATGAATAGAAGAAAGTGAGCTGAGCACCAGCTTACACCTCTCTCTGTTTCCTGACTGTAGATGCAATGTAACCTCAAGCTCTGCCATGATGGACTGTACTGTCAAACTGTGAGCCAAAATAAACCCTTTCTTTTTTTAAAAAAAAAAATATGTGTATTGGTGTTTTGCCTACATGTTTGTCTGTGTGAGGGTGTCAGATACCCTGGAACTAGAGCTACAGTTAGTTCTGAGCTGCCATATGGGTGCCAAGAACTGAACCTGGGTCCTCTGGAAGAACAGTTAGTGCTCTTAACTGCTGAGCCACTTGTCCAGCCCCACTCCCCCTTCTTCCTTAAGTAGCTTCTGTCAGGTATTTTATTGCAACAAGGAAAATAACTAATACAGCTCAACATTTCAGATAAAGGGATCCTGTCTTCTGACATAGCAGTCTTCTGTCTCTCCATTGGCCACAAGAATGTGGCCTAAACCCAGCACTCAAGAGACAGAGACAGGTGGATCTTGATGAGTTTGAGGCTAGCCTGGTCTACATAGGGAGTCCCAGGATAGACAGAGCTACACAAAAGACTGTTGTGCTGGGTGTTGGTGGCGCACACCTTTAATCCAGCACTTGGGAGGCAAAGGCAGGTGGATATCTGTGAGTTTGAGGCCAGCCTGGTATACAGAGATAGTTCCAGGAAGGGTTCCAAAGAAATACAGAGAAACCCGTCTCAAAAAAAAAAAGACTCTTGTCTCAAACAAAAACAAACAAAAAACTTATCTTTCCTGACAAGCCTTTGCCCTCTTAGTCTTCACCCTAAGGACTCCCCTGGCACTTGGGGTTCTTTACAGAAAATAGATCCTTCTGCATCAAGACTCAGGATTAAACTTCAAGGAGTTCTTTTTTCCAGAAGATGCAGGACTGGAGGTAGCTCCTATGTAGGTATGACTGAGTCCCCTGGGTCTCAGATTCATAGGAATGTGGAGTTCAAGGAGCTTTCTGATGGCTTCTCAAAAGGCAGATTGGGGTTGTCACAGAGAACTAAGACAATTTGAACCCAGAGCTCCCAGCAGCATATATCTGGACTAGAAGATGAGGTCTAACTATCTACTACAATGTGCTCCTAAGATACCTTGACCTACTCTACCCTTTTCCCTCCTCAAAGTGATTTCAGGCATAGGCAGAGTCAAGGACTTAAGAGTTCCTAACTAGCAGCCAGGCCTCCTCCAGCCATAGCAAAGCTCACTACATACTACCATCAGATGGTTCATGTTTGCCAGAGAGGCAAGGTGGTCTCTATGGTACAGACAAGAGTACCTACTGTCAAACAAGGAAGGGAATCCCAGCTTTCTCTACTCTCTAAGCCAGACCACTATGTGCCAGCTTACCCAAGAGGAATGGAGAGAGCTGGCCACTGAAATGGCAGAGACCCTGATACTGGAAGCTGAGGCACTGCCCACCCTCAGCTGGATCCTGCACCTAGGACTATAACAGTGATAAGTCTCCATGCAGTCTGAGCAGGGTAGGCACAAATTTGGCAAGTGAACAGTGACTCCAAGGCACCCATAACAGCCATGAGTGCTGTGACTAGAGAGAGGAACTCGGGAGAGTTTGCTTGGCCAAGACCCCAGGGAAGAGGCAGCTGAGAAGACACAAGGACCTGGGAAGGAGGCTTAAAGAGGTATTCCCTTTTCACTCCAGAGCCGTATCTAAGACAGATGATATGTCCCCACATTCAAGAACAAGAATATCCTTTCAACAGTTGTCCATTCAACAATGTAAGTGTCCTGGGGAAGGGAAGGCTGGGCCATGACAAAAGCTGGGCCTTCCCTTAGAAAGCCCTCCTTTTCCTTTCAGATTGCCTCCTTTCCCTTCAATTCCTTTCAGATTGCCATTATATCCCTTTCCATTTCCAGACAAGTGAAATGTCCAGAAGAGGCCAATCTATAGAAATACTAAAAGTTGCTAGGATCTACACCTGGGAATATAAAGAATGACTGCTAAAAACCCAGAAGTCCTTGGAATGATGCAAATGTTCTCAAAGAATATAGAGGGGATGGTTGCATGCATTGTAAACAAACTAATGCATTCACTCAATTATATGGTTTAAAAGTGAACAATGGGTGTTGGTGGTACACACCTTTAATGTCAGCACTCAGGAGGCAGAGGCAAGTGAATCTCTGTGAGTTCAAGACCAGCCTGGTCTACAAGAGCTAGTTCCATAGTTCCAGGACAGACTCCAAAGCAGTACAGAGAAACCCTGTCTCGAAAAAAACAAAAAAGAAAAAAAAAAGAATTTCTTTTCCAAGCCAGTATTGATGGTGCACACCTTTGATCCCAGCCTGATCTACAGAGCTAGTTCCAGGACAAGCTCCAAATTGACACAGGGAAACCCTGTCTCGAAAAAACAAAAACAAGCAAACAAAAACAGAATTTTTTCAAAAACAAAATTGAACAGATGATGTGCTGGCACCCACCTTTAATCCCAGCACTCAGGAGGCAGAGGCAGATGGATCTCTGAGTTGAAGATCACCCTGGGCTACATAGTCATTCTTAGGACAGCTATGGCTATGTAGAGAACCTATCTAAAAAAATAAGTAAAATGGATGGGTGAAAAGAAAAATCCTTTAGTGTGGTCTAGCTGGCTGACACAGGGTCTTACTCTGTAGCTGAGGCTGGCCTGGAACTTGCTATGGAAACCAGACTAATCTCAAAACTCATGATACCTCTACTTCTACTTTCCTAGTGCTAGGATTACAGGTATGACCAACACACCTGGTAAAATGACTAAACTATTATATAAATGTTAGTTTAACAAAAATGTTTTAGGGCTGGAGATAGCTTAGTTGGTAAAGTGTTTGCCTTGCAAACATGAGATTATGAGTTTAATTCCTATAATCCATTTTTTTGAGACAGAGTTTCTCTCGGCAACACTCCTGGCTGTCCTGGAACTCACTCTGTAGAACAGGCTGGCCTTAAACTCACAGAGATCCACCTGCCTCTGCCTCCCGAGTGCTGGGACTAAAGGCGTGTGCCACCAACACCTGGCTTAGAATCCATATTTTTAAAAGCCCAACATTTATGGTATGTGTTCAATTTCAACTCTGGAACTCACCGACCTATCAGCCTAGTGGACTTGGTGTGTTCCAGGCCAGTGGAAGATCCTGTCTCAAAAAAAAAAAAAAAAAAAAAAAAGTTGGACGACAGAACCCAGGGTTGCCTTCTGTTATGTGCACACAAGCACACACTCACTTTCTCTAATAATAAAGGTTCTTATAATGCACAACTTTACAATGCACTCCAGCTCCAACATGTGTACTTTTTTATTGTAAAAGACAAAATCAGTAATGACAGTATCAAGGCCAGGGGATAGTAACTAACATCCTCCCACAGTGCTCTGGCATGATCCCAGGGAATCCAGGCACCTGGAGCCCTGGAGACATGGGGGCATGCTGAGGAGAGCCAAGGTCATGCCCACTTCTGGATGTTCACCGGATCTGGTGTGAGAAAATGGAAACACGTGAAACAAGGAATGGAAGCCAGGGGATGGATAAATAAATAAATAAATAAATAAATAAATAAATAAATAAATAAATAAATAGGGCTAGAATGTTATTTCTGTGTGTGTGTGAGAGAGAGAGAGAGAGAATGTGTGTATGTGTGTGTATGAGAGAGAGAAAGAGAGAGGGAGAATGTGTGTATGTGTGTGTATGAGAGAGAGAGAGAGAGAGGGAGTGTGTGTATGTGTGTGTGTGTGTATGTGTTCATGTTATAGTGGTCTTGTTATGTAGCTTGGTGTGGGTGGGAACTTGTACTCCTCTTGCCTCAATCTCCCTAATGGAGGGATTACAGATATGTGCCACCATGTCAGATTAGTTATCTTTGGTTTCTAGGCAGGGAGGTTGCAGGTTACTGAAAGCCGAGATGACTCCCACTCCCTGACTTTGAACTGCCCAGTCTAGCAGCGGGACCACCAAAAAGTGAAGTGGCTTCTCAGGTCCTAACCTTTCTGCCTACCTTCCCCGCCTCCTTACCGTGTACTTGTCCCATTTCTTTTCCGGGTCATAGGGTTCCCAGCGACTGGCAGGAAAGATGTGCTTGTTCTTCTCATACCAGCTCCTCAAAACCACTTTGCCTGCATGTGACTGAGGAATGAAGGCTGTGATTCAGGGTCATCGTACCTGACTAGTCTTCCTATGACTTCTCCCTAAGGATAACCCCCATGTCAGGCTCAGGGCACCTTTGCCTGCCCAGTAACCCCGGCACTATCATACCTCATCCTTCTCCACAGTGGCATCACTGAGCAGTCGTACATCATCATGAACATCAAAGTTGAAGAGTGGCCCTAGAGGGGAGAAGCAGTAATTCCAAGGCCATACTACTGTCCTTCCCAACATATTAGAACAAGCTATAGGGTAAGCTAAGTTAGAATCACTCACCACTCTTTCCTCGTGCCTTGGTGACAATGAAATCATAGAAGCTATGATGCTAGGAACAGAGAGTGGGGAAAGGTAAGTTTGATGATCCATCTAGGCCTCTGTCACCCACTACTCCCTGCAGCCCTTCCTGCAGGGTAGAAGCAGGCACCACCATGCCTACCAGCCCTGGAAGAGTAAACAGCAGTGTTGTGACTCTCCTATGAAATCAGTGTGCATGACCCAGAGTAGAAGTGACTCACGTGGGGAATGATTAAGTCCTCCTTGATATACATGAGCTGCTCCACCCCTGCTGACCTGAAAGAGATAGGAGGGGATGAGCAACTGGAAGTCAGCAGAGTTGGAACAATGCTTTAAGCCTTACTTAAGGGAAGCTGTGTATTTTAGTGAACCTAGGATGGGAGTCCCAGTGTCCTCACTTCTAGACCATATCACCAAGGTAGAGCTCTCTCACCTACATTCTCTACAACAGAAAGTTAAGAAAAAAGAGCACAGCTCTCCTCTTTTTGGTTTTTCGAGACAGGATTTCTCTGTTTTAGCCTTGGCTGTCCTGATATTCACTCTGTAGACCAGGCTGGCCTCAAACTCACAGAGCTCTACCTGCCTCTGCCTCTCAAGTGCTGAGATTAAAGGTAAGTACCACTACCCAACCAGCTAATTTTTTTTCTTAATTTTATGTGCATTGGTGTTTTGTCTGGATATAATCTGTGTGAGGATGTCAGGTCCCCTGGAACTGGAGTTAAAGACAAATATAAGCCACTATATGAGTGCTGAGAATTGAACCTCAGTTCTCTGGAAGAGCAGCCAGTGCTCTTAACCTCTGAGCCATCTCTCCAGCCCTACATCTCTCCTCTTTGAGGAGCACAATGCCCACAATAACATATTCCTAGTTGCGGACCAGTCAGAGGCTAGTTTGATACCCCAGCCAGAAAGGCAGGTTCTTCACAAACACCCAGTGCAGTGTGTTCACCTGAGCTCACTGAAGTCTTTGCGTAAGATCTCAAGTGCTTTCTGCAGGAACTGCTGCATTGTGTTGCCCTTTTTCATCTGCAGAAGCAGATATACCAGTGAGTTGGGATGGAAAGACAAAACCCAAAGAAATACTGCTAAGAAGCCAAAGACCCACAATGGTAGCCACAGAGGTATCCCAAGCCAATACTGTCAGCTATTTTCCAGTGAACTCAAGACAAAGGAATCCATCCACTACCTACCTTAACTGTGCGCCGGTGTCCAGAGCCATCCCAGTAACTAAAGGTGATTTCAATCTCTTCACCTACAAAGAAGAATTGCTCTTGGTCTCCAGGCCCAAGTACTCAAGAGTTCCCTTGAGATACATAGCCAAGGTAAATATTTACAAGAGAGCTGTTTTTGGACTTAGCCCTGTTCTCTTACTGCCCCAACTCTAGATCACACATGCCCAACTCTACTAGCATCTTACTGTTTTTGTGTCTGTTTGGTTTTTACTTTTTGAGACTGGATCTCATGTAGCCAAGGCTTGTTTCAAACTAATCATGTAGCTAAAGATGACCTTGAACTTCAGATCCTCTTGCCTTAGTCTCTTGAGTGCTGGGATAACAGGCCAAAGTCACTGTATCTAGATATATTACTCACTCTTGATTTTCTCCTGCTTGGCTTCCCACTCCTGACGTAGCTCTTCTCGAAGCCGATTCTCCTCCTCCTGAGAGGAAATGGACAAAGGATGAGGTTCAGGGTTGCTCTCTGGGCTAGAGTCTCCACCTAGGCCAACTTCATGATCAACACCAAAGTCAATACCAGGGCTAGGCACTTTTTACCTCCCGGTCCCGGTCAGGCAAGAAGCTTGTGTCCACATCAGGGTTCTTCCCCAATTTCCTTTTCTTTGTGGTGATCTCTAAAGCAAATGGGACAAAAAAAAATCTTATCATTTTTCAGAAAATGATTCTTTGGGTTTGTTTTTAGACAACATCACATTTATGTAGCCCTGAGTGGCCTGAAACTCTTCCTACAGAGCAGGCTAAACTCAAACTCAGAGATCTGCCTTTTTCTGCTGGGATTAAAGGCATGTGCCACGATGCCTGACCTAAAAAGGATTTTGATCTCTGGACCTCTGTAAGGTCTCTCAGGGTCCTGGAGCATGTTTTAAGAACTACTGACTTAGTCAGCCATGGTGGCACATACCTTTAATCCCAGTACTCTGAAGCAGAGAAGCATGTGGATCAGAGTTTAAGCCCAGCTTGGTACACAAAGTGAGTGCCAGACATGCCACAACTACAGTTAAACCTTGTCTTAAGAATAAAGAAAACCATTCAGGTGATGGTAGCACACACCTTCAATCCCAGCACTCAGGAGGCAGAGGCAGATAGATCTCTGTGAGTTCAAGACCAGCTTGGTCTACAGGAGCAAGTTCCAAGACAGGCTCCAAAATTACACAGAGAAACCCTATCTTGAAAGACCAAAAATAAACAAACAAATAAAATAAAGGAAAAAACAAAAACAGTATAACCTTGATAAATAACAAGCATAAAGTAAAAGAAAAAAATTAATAGATACCAGGGTGCTGGGTGCTCAGGTCCTACTGTTAAGACCCCAAGATGAAATCTCTGGATGGAAGGGGAAAACCCACCAAGCCATGCTTTTCAAAAGCCCCATCCTTTGTCCTATTATTTTAGTACAACTGTTTCACTTCATCATTTGCTCTCCCTATCTCCTCCCATCTCTGCAACTAAAGAAAGACTCCCCATGTGAGTCTTTCTCTCATACTGATCTAGCCATTTTCCCCTGGGCTCTAGGGGAATCCTGAGCATCCTGAGCCCATATTGACTGTGTAGACTGGCCAGGAACAGAACAGATACACATACATAGGACTGCACATTGGAGGCACTGGATTTAAGCAGGTATAGATCAAATTCACCAATCATAATCAGTGCCCAGTGGCTACCTGCGGTGAGCAATTATAATACCTGACAGTAGTTGGGCATGTTTTAATCCCAGCACTCAGGGAGGCAGAGGCAAGTGGATCTCTGTGAGTTCAAGGCCAGCTTTGCCTACAAAGTGAGTTCCAGACAAGTCAGGATCATTACATAGATAAACCCTATCTCAAAAATCAAAAACAAAACAAACAAAAAACCTCCACAATACCTGTATTTATGAACATTCCCATTATTTCAGAAATTTTTAGCAGGTAAGCCTAATCCCGACTATCTTCACCCCTCTTCAGTTTATCCTGTGTGCTCCAAAGGACAGCTTCTGGATTATTATAGACCAGGCACTAGTAGTACTCTGGTAACTTCTTGCACTGGTGACTCTTGTACAGGGGCTACTGGCCTACCTGTGACTTAGTCTATTACTGACAGCAATTTTATACTTTAGCTTTAAAAATATGGTGCTTGTACAGTGGCTCTCGCTATTAAAATAGCTCTTTTACCAGGCTGTGACTGTACATGCATTTAATCAGAGCACTCGGGAGACAGAAGCAGGCCTGGTCTACAAAGCTACACAGAGAAATCCTGTCTCCAAATAAGTAAATAAATAAATAAATAAATGGTGCTTGCTGCCTCGTTTGTGTCTTCTTCTCCTACCCTGGGTGAAACTGGGGAGCAAAAGCCCAATAGATGACTGAAGCTAAAAAATGAGTGTCTTCCTTTGGCAGCCCAAATGTTAGCCTAAGTGCCAGGACAGAGCTCTGGCAGGCAGTGCCCTCACCTTCCCTCTCCAGTTCCTCCTCATACATGGCCACCTCTTCCTCCTCTTCACCTCCCTCCTCTTCTTCCTCCAAGGTGAAGGACAGGCTAGAGATCTTCCGCTTGGCTTCCTTCTTGCGCTCCTTCTCTCGCAGCTTCTCTAGCTTCCTACCAAGGCATGGGTGGCCATCATGCCCCATGTTCTTGCCTTGAGGCCCCTTCTCTGACCCAGAACCACTGTGTGTCTAGCATGGGGTTCAGTTAGCACAAGCTAGATCTTCCCAGCACCCCAGAGGGAGTCTTTTTGCCCTAGTTTACTTCAAGATAAAGGGCAGGGCTCTAATTATGACACACCAAGCATAAAGGACACAGGGGTCATGAGACAAGAGAGGAATTGGGACAATGCAGGCTGTTCAGGCACCCATTAAAAAGAAAGGGCTCAGAAAGGACTCACCACCTTTACAGAGGAACAGAAAGAAAGATAAACCTGGAAAGTGAGAACCAGTGTGGAGCTCAATAGACACCACAACTGCTCCCAAAGCAGAAAATGGGGTCTCCCTATGGAATGGGAATGGGAACAGACTGACCCACCCCCAGGAGTTCCCAAGCTCTAGCTGCACTGTAAGGGGAGGGCTGCTAAGAGAGGATGGGGGACCCACAGCTGTAGCTCCTTTGACTGCTCCTTTTTTGCCAGCTGCTTCTCTCTCTCCTTCACCAGTGCCTCCTGCTTGGCCTTCATGTCGTTCAGGGTGACAAGACCTGGGAAGCAAGGAGCCATGGAAGAAAAGGCTGGTCACCCAAGGCCAGTGACGGAGTAGCCTGTGGGTCTGGAAGATGTGTACATGTATCCTGCTTACCCACAGTACTTGACTTGAGCTCTGCTTCCACAGCATCATAGTGTGCAGAAAACTTCTTGTCAATGTTGGATTTCATTATATTCTCCTGCAGGGGAGGGACACATCAGTCAGATATCCATCTACCATTCCACTGTGGAAGTCAAAGAGTGGCTGTGGATCCCAGAGCCTAGAGCTATGCCTGAACACACTGTGATATTATCTTAGAAAAGACACACACATCCCTCCTTTTCTGAATGGAAGATCCACGAATCTAGGAGAGATATAGAAGCCAAAGTAGATTCTTTCCTTGACATCCCTAAACTGCTCTGGCACCTTCAGGTCTTCTGCTGGGGATCAGCATTCCCTCAGTAGCCTACAGCCAACACCATACTCACCTTTGGCCTTTTTCCTAACCAGCCTTTAAGCTGAAGTTCCTGAAACCCAAACCATGGGACTTCAGGAAAGGATAAATGAAAAAGAGGGATTAAAAGGTTCTGTCTAGCTCCCACACCCCACCCTCATGAGAATGTCCCAGGATACTGTCAGCAGCCATCCAGGTCACTGTTCTTCAGTCCAGCCCCATCTTAATAGGTGCTATGTAATTCCTTCTCTGACCAGGACCTTCAAATGAGTGGTCAGCAGAAGTATACTTCTAGCTGCCACTGGGGCAACTTCTAGCTGCTCAGAACTAGAGAACTGGGTGTCAATACAAGCATGACTGAGGTTTGATGATATCTCCATCTTAAGACTGATTCTTGGGCTTGACTTCTCACTTCCCTAGAGAGGGCCTGCTCTCACCTGGAGAGTTAAGACCCTGCTCTTCTCAGGAGTCTTGCCCAAAGGATCAAGCCAAGGTCTCCTCGGTACCGCACCCCTGAATCCAGTGACCACTCACTGATGCACCTCTGAGGGAAGTGCAAGTACTCTGAGATGCTAAAGGCCCTTGAAAGAGCTTCAGGGTTCATACCCTTGTGCCTCTCCACAGGAAGCAAGCTCTTTCCTGTATTCACTGGAAGGCTGAAAACATGAACTAGGAAGCTCTCTGCTCAGGAGTGTCAGCGTGTCTCGCCCAACATCAATGCTACCAAGAATCACTGACTGTAGCTCCTTCCTGCTGAAGTTTTCACAAGCTAGTGGTCTCAATGTCTGACACAGCCCAACACTGAACCCATTTTACAGATTACACTGTGTCAGCCGGCTTCCGTAACCAGCCAGACATGCGCAAGCAAGTCCCGCCCCCAGGACTCCTATCCCGCCTTAGGGTCTCCCAGAGCCAACTAGAAAGAGATCGCCAGGGCGCTCGCGCTGAGCACGCTCTGAGGCGCCGCGGCCTGGCCCATACCTCTGCAATCCTCTGCTTCATCTGCTCCATTTGCTCACGCTGTTTCTCTCTTTTCTTCATCAGATGCATTGCGCGGCCCGCCTCGCTTGCAGCGCCCTTGTACTGAGCCATAGTGGCGGTGATGGCCGCGGTGGTGGCGGCAGAGGTAGTGGTAGTGGTGGCGACTTAAGCTTGAAAGCGTTCTGGCGGCAGTAGCGGCCGTTTAATCAGCTGACGTGTGACGTCAACCACCAGGGAACGTACAGACGCCAGCCCAGCCTTACGTCCGCGGATCTGGCACGTGATCACACGTTGCCCCGCCCCAAAGGAGGCTGGGCTCCTTCCCACACCGAGTGTAGACAAACCAGTTCTTTCTGCTGCATCTTTTGTGACAGAGTTATATCCACTAGCTTCCTGCATGCCCTCAAAGTTAACCGCTGTCTTTAGCTAGACCTCCAGTTCTTTTACTTCCTCTTATTGGCCCCAGGAGTGAGCACTGAGTGGTACACTCCCCTGACTTGGCTGATGGAGTTCTTTCAGCTACATCTCCTGGTCAGGTTTCCCCCTTCATTCTGAGGCTAAGTGTATTTCCCCTATTTGGTCACAGACTGACACTATTTGGCAGTTTGGATTTTTTTTTTTTCTGAAACAGGGCTTTCTGCATTTGCGTGAGCCACCACCTTTTGGTTGGTTGCATGGATATTTTTACTATCATCCAAGGCTAGGTATGGGTCTCCAGGCCTGAGACTAGCGCCTGATCCTATTCTCTTGAAAAATTGTGTATGAGGCTTAAGAGACGGCTCAGGCAGTGATGGGTAATACAGGAGGTCCTTCCAGATGACCTATGTTCGATTCTGAGCACCCACATAGCAGCTCACAACGCCCTCTACCGGCCTTTTCAGGCAGCACACATGCAAGTGATGGACATTGGTCTAGGCAAAATACCCATACACATAAAATATTAAATATATGTATATGTTTGTGTGTGCACAAGTCATGGAACATGTGCAGAAGTCATATTGTGAAGTTGCCTTTCTCCTTCCACCCTTACATGGGATCCAAAGATCAAATTCAAGGTTGCCTTTAAAGTGCCTTTACTAAGTAAGCCATCTCACCTATGCTGCCCTGCCTCCGAAAACCCAGTCTCCACACCAGGATGCCTTTTCTCTGATTTAGAAACCACTAGTGCAGCTGAGGGGTGTTTGTGCACATCTTTTTTGTTTTAAGATTTATTTATTTATTATGTATAGTGTTCTGCCTGAAGGCCAGAAGAGGTTGCCAGATCTCATTACAGATGGTTCTGAGTCATCAGACCTCTGGAAGAGCAGCCAGTACTTTATTGTTGTTGTCTTTTTGAGGCAGGATTTCTCTGTGTAGCTTTGGAGTCTGTCCTGGAACTCACTCTGTAGACCAGGCTGGCCTCAAACTCAGAGATCCACCTGCCTCTGCCTCCCAAGTGCTGGGACTAAAGGTGTGGCACCACTGCAGGGCTGAGCAGCCAGTACTCTTAACCTCTGAGCCGCCTCTCCAGCCCCAATTGTACATCTTTAATCCCAGCATTTGGGAGGCAGAGGCAAACTGATCTCTGAGGCCAGCCTGCTTTACAGAGTGTGTTCCAGGGCAGCCAGAACTATTACAGAGAAACCTTGTCTCAAAATACCAAAAAGAAAAAAGAAACCACAGTACAAAAATGACCCCACCTAACAGCAGCTTTTGATGTACCTACTTCACCTGCCTTAACCCTTGAGGATATAGTTCTAATTCCAGAAGCTAAATTGATCCAGTCCTGCAAAGCTCAACAACGTTTCAGAAAAGAACCTAAAGATCCAGACTAAGGTTTCAAGAGTTTTATTGGGAGGTTTTTACTTTGAAATACACTAGAGGTTGGGGAAGGGGACACATTCACTTTGCAAGATAAGGGTTTCCCACCACTAAAGGAAAAGGCATGGGGCAGGGCATACTGGGGTTTGGATCTACTTTCCTACCTCCTTCTGCTTTGCTCACATTTACTTTTTCTTAGAGAACACAACACAAAGACTAGAAATTAAAAATAGAAAACTCCCAGAGGGGACCACACCTAAACCCAGACTCTGCCAGGATTGGGAGAGGCCACGCTACACAGAAAGGATAAGGGCTCAGACAGGTATGTCAAAGTTAATAAATTAGAATAAATTATAAGGGGGAAGAGGAATGCAATTTTGTGCTGGGAGGGTCCCTTTTCTCCAACACATAAGAGTTAGGGGAGAAGATGGGGTATCTCCAAAGGCCACTACATAGGAGCAAGAACAGTGGGGGCAGTCAGCTTTTCCTCCACTCCTTCCTGAACAGCAAAATTAGGGTGTACATATACACATACACATGCCCATGCACAAATACACACACACACACACACACACACACACACACACACACACACACACACTGGTGAGCACACATGCTCACACACAGGAATCCTCTTTTCCTAGAACCAAGAAAAAAAATACTATCCAACCCCCATCTCCCAAACCATCGCTAATGTTAAAGATTTGGTCAGTGAATCAAATCAATGAGAAATGAGATGAGTGATCAGAATGTGGTGGTGGGGGGAAACATAAGATGCTGGAAACAGAGATGCCCAGCCATACTATCTTCCCTGCCCCATAAAAGGACATACAGGTTGGGGAAAGGGGAGCAGGGGCTGGAAGAGGGGAGTCAGCAATCACTGATCTGCCTCTCCAAAGACATCATTCTGTTTGCGCTTCATGTTCTCAAAATCAAAGGCAGACCCAGCCATGCGTTTGTAGATATCTTTGATGTCATTGCAAGTAGTCTCAAAGTGTGTGGTGGCATCATAGGAGCAGGAACAAAACACCTGTAAATAGACAAAACCCCAGGGCTCAGGGAAATAAGGCAGAGGATTTTGGGTGGGTATCAACAGCCAGGGCTGATTGGGACAGGTTTCTTACCTGACTCTCAGAACCATCATCAATAGGCTCATACAAGTCACTGATAGCCACAAACCTGAGGGGCAAATGGAAGAAAGAGATAGATTAAAGTCTCACAACTGGCCTTGCCCATTCCTGATATTCAACCCAGCCTGCCCAGTTTGGCTTAGCCCCTCACTTCTGGTCAATGGGTTCCAACAGCTCCAATGCAGGCTCAACCTCCTTTTCTGGTTCTGCCGTCTCCACGGTGGTGCTGGCAATGGCGATGTATTTGCCTTGTGCTGCCACATTGTGTGCATAGGAGATCATGCACACATAGATATCTGGCCACAGGAAGCACTCAGTTAACATGTGCCAGGGGAAATGACCACACAAAAAGGTAGTTCCTAGGAACTGGACAGGAATCTGGCCCACTTGCCCCTCCCCAACCCAACATGCAGATAGCATCCAAACTGTAATTCTCATGAAGAAGGGAAGGCCATCCAATCCCAGACACATTCTGTAACAAAATGTCACAAAAAGCCCCAAGATGTCTTGTGAGAAGAGAGACATAGCAACAGAAGGTAATCCCTCAGGTCAATTGGAACTCAGGCCTACCTGACTTCCTGTTGACCTGGTTCTGAGGGATGATAATTTGGCAAGAATTGGCATCATTGGTGTTCTTGATGGGGTGGCTGAGTATACAGATGATGCGAATAACCTGGCCAGCCTTCCGTACACGGTCTGGGATGTAGCTCGGGTCACAGATCAGCTGCTTGCAGCGGGCCACCTGTGAAAGCATCAGAAAGCTTTGCACCTGTCAGATTACCCCTTGCCCTGGGTAGTAGTAAACTGAGCCAAAAGTAAAGCCATGCAGGTCTGAGTGTCATCATGACCCTCTTATAGAACAGAATCCCTTCCTTGAAGTTCAGAGGTGATCCTTCACATACAGGGCGAGGTAACCCTACTGCTAAAACACAATGATCACACATTTTTGCTATTGATGAGGATTTTGTTTGAGTCTATCCTCTGTCAGCCACCTCAGGGTTCATGCCCCACCACACCAGGCTGAAGAATTTTTTGTTTTTGTGGAGGGGCAGGGAGTATGTATCTCAGTTGGTATGACACTTGCCTATTATGCATAAAACCCTGGGTTAGATTTCTAGCACTGCATAAACCAGGTATGTTGACACACACCTGTAATCCCAGCATGAAGAAGGTGGAAGCACAAGGATCAAGTGTTCATCCTCACCTATATAGACTATTTGAGGCCAGCCTGGGATACATGACACCCTTTCCAAAAGAATGCTTTCGGAACTACAGACATAGCATATGACTTCTGAAAGTTACTTCTTGATTGATTTAAATCTATCTGCCTCTGCCTTGCAAGTACTGGGATTACAGGTATGTACCACCACATCTGGCAATTTGAAGGATAGTTTTTTAAAAAAGATTTATTTATTTACTATGTATACAGTGTTCTGCTTACATGCCTGCAGGCCAGAAGAGGGCACCAGATCTCATTTCAGACAGTGGTGAGCCTTCATGTGGTTACTGGGAATTGAACTCAGGATCTCTACAAGAGCAGCTAGTGCTCTTAACTGCTGAGCCACCTCTCTAGCCCTTAAAAGATACTTCTTGCCAACAGAAGTAGCTATGTAGACTTTTATTGACCACCCAGTTCCCAGCTATGAGGCTCTCAGGGTTAATCAAACAGCAAACTCACCAGCAATAATGCTCCCTATGAAC
Organism: Phodopus roborovskii; assembly: GCF_943737965.1. Lineage (NCBI taxonomy): Eukaryota > Metazoa > Chordata > Mammalia > Rodentia > Cricetidae > Phodopus > Phodopus roborovskii. Next base: position 2,403,590 of record NW_026125675.1, on the reverse strand, counting down.
ATAGCCCTAAAAAAGTCCAAACCTTAACCAAGTCATGGTAACAAATGTACAGGATATGCTTACCTCTCCCTCAGATTTCACACCCACCACCTTGCCATTCTCCATGATGATGTCATCCACAGGTTTGTTCAGCATATATGTTCCCCCATATATGGCACTCAATCTGTAGTAAGGAAAATGATGGAGAAGTCTTCTTAGGAGATTAAGGACCAAATCTACTGTACTCTCTCCACCTTACCAGAGAGACAGAGAAAACTGCTCAGGTAGACAGAATTTAACTCCAACTCTTTCAGATGAACTTAGGGCCCATCTTGGCATACTCTTTCTCTCTGGAGTTTCCATCCAGAATATTCTATTCTGCAAAGGTCCAGTGAGTGTAGCTTCACATAGAAATGACTCAGGAATCGAATAAAGGATTCTCTGGCAAAGAGCCAGCTTCCAGGGAAACTCAGATTCAAGCTTCTGGTATCCTACAGACTTAGTCCGGGTGCTACCAGGATCTGGGAAAGCTATTTTCATGGACATCTGGTCCTTTACTTTGTATTTCATTTACTTTTTAAGTGTATATATTTAATATTCACTATTTTATGTGTATGTGTTTTGTTTGCATATGTCTGTAGACCACATACATGCTTGGTACCTATGGAAGTCAGATGAGGGTGTTAGGATTCCCTAAAACTGGAGTTATGGACAGTTGTGAGCCACCATGTGGGTGTTGGAATCAAACCTGGGTCCCCTGTAAAAACACGCGCTCTTATCGGCTGAGCCAACTCTCCACCTTTACTCCACACTAAGGCTGTGCCCCCATTACCCAGGGATGGAACAATGTACATGAAGTTTAGATGGGAAAGTAGGAAATGCCACAAAAATGCTCAAGGAGGTAATTTCCATTCTTGGCCTTTCATTGATTTCATTTTATTTTGGTTTTTCAAGACATTGCTTCTTTATGTAGCCTTGGCTATCCTAGAACCCACTGTGTAGACCATCCTGGTCTGGAACTCACAGAGATCTGCCTGCCTCTGCTTCCCAAACACTGGGATTACAGGGGTAAAATACCACCACCAGGCTTATTGGCCTTAGTGATACCCAGCAATTCCTCCTTGAAAAAAAAGGGTCCTCACCTTGCAAAGCCCTGAGGCAGCTCACCCAGGCCATAGAGTGGGTACAAATATGGACTCTTGCCATACCGGGCCAATGACTCACTGTACAACTTGATGCGGTTAATAGTCTCAAGACAGGGCTGATCCAGGTAACTGGGGGACAAGAGAAGATGCTTTGACAGCAGCACTCCACTAACATTCAAAGACACCATCCACCCTTCCCACCACCCTTTATGAACTGACAAAGATTGAGTCAAATGGAAGAGAGGGATGGAAATGCAACAGGTGAGCTTATAGACAAATACAAGGGATATGCAGGGTGGGCAGTGGATACAATAGGTAGCTGTGGGTGGGGAGGGTAAGGTGTGAGCCAGACAAAGAGGCTCCTGCCACCAGCTAGCTTTCCCCTCACTCATCAGTTCGGTAGAGCGCCAAGGCATGGCCAGTGAAATCAATGACATCTTGGCCCAGATCAAACTTCCGGTAGACATCACGCATGCTGGTGGTCTGAGGGTCGACACCCTCAAAGGTTTTGGGGTCATTCTCATCAAAGTTTGCCACAAACACCAGGAATTTTCGGAAGCGTCGTTTTTCAAACATGCCCATCAGATCTGAAGGAGGGGTATTGAAAAGATGTTTTTTGTATTCCTGGGACATAAAACTCCTCTTTCCACCAGAGCAGGACAGGAAAGTTGGTGTCCTGGCTCCCACCAGAGCTCAGTCGTGTAACCCTGTCCCACCCTTCTTGGCCATGGTTTTCCTATCTGTAGGAAGAGGCACTCCCAGCTCCACTTGGGGATGTTATGGGGGCCAAGTAGGCCCTCTACCAAGAAAAAAATCCTCCTCCATGAGATTCCTTTCTGGTAACTTGCCAGGATGGGTAGCACAGTACAATAAAGATACTATAAAGCAAGGGGGCTCTGGGACTACATGGAACTAAGATTAGGCTTAGGCAAATGGGAGTCTTTTGCATAACTATCTTGAGAATAGTCTGCTTCCTCTTGTCCCATTATTCTCTGGCTAAGGAGACTCATACTTACTAGAAGCCAAGGCCTCAGTCTCAGTGGATGGTACTTTGTAGATCTTGCCTCCCTTGTATACAAAGCTGCCCTCTACCACCTTGAAGTCCAGATAACGAGTCACTTCTGTATACAGTAGCATTTTTACCAGCTGACCTGTGTCCAGAGAGAATTAGGGATATCAGTATAGCTTCCTTCAAAACTCAGTTGTCTGACTGGCCTTATTCTGGAGATTGACCCTCCTGCCTGGTCTTCCCAATCACTACCACCCACCAATCACCATATTCATTATCTTATTAATCTCCCTCACCATTGGCCATGAGAAATTTGGGGATCAAGTCAACATTCCAGTCTCGGCCCCGGCCCATTGACTCAGGGGGCCCTTCCAGCAACTGAAAGCGTTTATATAGCTGTAAACAGGACAGGAAGAAAGAAAAATGTCAAGGACCACCCATCCCTCTCCCATTCTCCTGCCCAGCACCCCGGAACTACTTTGACCCCATGCTCCTATATGAAAGACTAACAAGGGGTCTAGGTCTAAGCCCAGGTCTAAGAAGCCTTACCTCCTCCAGGGGTGTGATGGAAGAGCTCTCACCCCCATAATAAGGGTTCCGGTCCATGTGCAGCACCTTCTTTCCATTCACAGACATGATGCCAGACAAGATGCATTCCTGGGGGATGGGTGGCATTTGCAGCTACACTCCCATCTGCCTTCTGACCTGCATGCCTGATTTGTCCCTGACTCAAACCTGACACAAATTTCATAACATAAAGCCCTGGCTCTTGTAGCACCTAAAACTGAGGAGAGGGAAAATGGCTTCATATGCTATTTCCTTTATAACCCTGTTGGGCAAAACAGTGAACTACTAGAGCATTAAATGAGGCTTAGGGAGGCAGAGCTTCCAGCAGAACTAAGGACAGTCTTCTAGCACCCACAAGCCAAGTAAGTATCTACACTCTGAGCCCACTAAATGGTAACGAGTCTGGAGAAGAACCAATTCAAAGTGTCTTTAAAAGGGAAGCCCAGTACTTGAAAACCCAGGCCCCACCCTGAGCTTCTCCTCCATCAAAGGGCAGGAGCCCCTAACCCTCTGGCTTTATCTACCGGTCCAGACTCAGGATGCAAACCAACAAGATTTAGAGGACGGGACTAAGACAAACACCCCACCGTCACCACTCACTGTCACTAGCCCAAGGACAAAGGCTGATGATATAGTCAGCCTGAGATCTCCATGGGAAAGTGGGTTGGTGTAGAGGGAATGTCGTAACTACCCCCACTGCCACTGCTTCTGGAACATTCTCTGGGTTCCCGTACCCTCCCAAAAGGCAGAAAAGCAGGATGAGAGTCCACCCCTGAAATACCCCCATACCCATACCTTTATACTCCACGCCCTAGTGTGATCACCACAATGGTAAGGGATGCTAATCAAGGATGCTAAGCCGGTGATGAGTGCAGGCGAAAGGTGGGGGCTGGGTGTAACCGGTCCAGTGGGGGAAGGAGGCGGTTTTCCACCTCGGTGACACAGATAGGGACGATGAAGGGGTCCTAGGATGCAGGGGTACAGGGTGAAAGAGGGCCCTCTACGGGGAGCCAAGGACATGGCACAGCAGTCGAGTCGACATCCTAGGGTGAGGTAGTAGGGTGGGAGCGGGGTTGGCTTTGCCAGGACCATAGCCAGGAACGCAATGATGGGAGAATGAGACCGGTGGCCAGGGCTCTGCATCACCATGAGGATGGGAAAGGCATGATACAGGGATATGAACACCTGGGGTGACACTTACTGTAAGACCTGTCCCCAGTACTATCACATCGTATTCCTCATCCATGGTCAGGCCTTGGTACCAACGCCCGTTCAGCTCCTCCTCCTCTTTCACCACAGCAGTCACTGCCTCTGCCTTTGCCGCCGCACTGAACTAAAGATGGCGGCTATCAGTCGTCTCAAGATCCCTCCGCTGCGTCAAAGAGTCCCTCTCCCTCCTCGGGCCCTGCCACGCCCTATCGAAGGCACCGTTTCCTCTGCTTATTTTCTCGAAGGGCTTCCGGTGCCTGAGTCTCAGCACCAGCATGACTCCGGAGGCAACTAAGATCTTCGTAAGCCCACAGAAATACAGGGCGGGGCAAGTCCGCGGCAGGTGCTGCGTCCCGAGAAGGATCCATGCGCGGGAGCCGCGCGCGCCCCGCCCCGTTCCTCCCCTCCCCTCCCCGTGCGCTCCAGTACCGCCCCTCTGGGAAAAACAGCAAGGCCCTATGGTATTTGCAGCTGCCGGTGTCTTTGCAGAGAGCTGCCATTGTCAAGACTCTCCCCAAGGCCAGGAGAAATAACAGGCTTCTACCTTAACTCCTTAAGAATATCAGCTTGCTGAAGACTCTCCCACCCTCCCCCTCTTACCTCCTGCCTGACTGGACTACACCTGGGCACTTCTTCCCCTTAGCCAAGAACAAATCTACTGTCAAGTGCAGAAATGAGTGACTAAAAGCCAAGGCCCAACACATGGCAACACGTCTTTATTTTATTAGGAAGGGAAACAAAGGAGCACCCCCCCACCCACGCCTCTTGACAGGCAATCCTAGTGGGAACAAGCCTCATGGAGGTCTCTTCCTTCTCAGGCTACAGAAATAAACCCTAGTGTATAGATCATTCTTAACACATCACCCATAAAACACAACAGCCACACTGGTCAGTTGAGTAGACTTTCCATACTTCTCAAACTCAAGGAACCTCAAGTTCATTGCTGTTGCTGGTAGCTTCATAAAGCTTGGGGAGTGAGCATTAACTACACAGAAGTACTATAAACAACAAGGGATAGTAGTGGAGGGGCAAGAATAAATTAAGGGGGAAAGGGAACCATAAAATTAATGTTCCTTCCCCTCATGATGATGGAGCCTGGAAGATTTGTCTAATATCTATGAATAATATATACACTTTGTTGGTAGAAGTGGGGGATAGCCCCCAAGGAAGTCAGTCCCTCAGCAGGTTGAGAAGAAGCAAGACAGGCTGAGGGTAGTGTAGGGTTCATGCTATTAACAGGAAGAGGACAAACCCTTCTATCCATTATGCCAGAAGGTGGAAACATGACAACCTATACACCAATACTCCCTCAATCCCTCTCTGGCACAGGTCACACAATCTGTGTCAAAGTGATGGTGGGGCCCTTGTGGTCATCAAAACGATCCATGGTCTTGAGGCTGAGTATCATGTGCAGGCCGTAGGTAAAGATGAAAAGCATGAAGAGGGTGGTGAGCAGCCCCATCCAGATGCCTGGGGAGAAGAAGCCAGCACAGTCGCTAGCATAGGAGAACTGCTCACCCGTCACGTTGAAGGCCTGGATCTAGGAGACACATAGACATGGATCAGAGGGGACCACAAGTCTCTACAGACAGTAAGGGCTGGGGTTCTACAATCAGTGAATAGTCTAGACCTTCAGAGACAGCACAAGGATAGAAATTTCAGCTTCTCTGGGCCCTTCTTCCCTCCCCCTACTGCCACCAGCTTGGAGCCCACCCCCCCCCCCCCTTCAATACCTGAAAGTCATGAAGAGTCATCTGCCAGAGTGAGGGCTCGTTGGTCACAAGGAGACTGCCTTTCTTGCTCAGACTGCTGACATACTCACAGTGGAAAGAATAGATGCTGGGTCCTGTGACTTGGGAAACATTGAAATGGGCAACAGAGCCATTTCTGTGGATTTCAAGTCGTTCCATAGTAAACCAGTATCGGGCAGACACTGGGTAGAAGCGACTAGCCAGAATGAACCTGGAAGTTCAGGGTAGCAGAGGTGTCAGATGAACAGAAGACCATGGAGACATACCAAATCAGCCACACTTCAGTCACCAGAACTTACCTGAATGTCACTGTTGCACCAAAGAGTGGTTCATAGGTCAGTGAAAGCCTGTGGGGCAAGGCAGAGGGGTGCTGTCAGGCTCTAGAAGAACCTAGAGCAAGGTCCTCCTCTGATTGGGTCCAGCCTAAGCTGCCCTAGATCCATCCTTACAGTCACCTGCCAATACAGTCCCCATTTAGCAGATGGGAAAACTAAAACTCCAGTCATAACCAAATCAAGAACAGTTGGGGGATCAGCACCTAGGTTCCACATCTCCAGCTTAGGATTACTTCCCCTGGTTTCTGCTGAGTATCCTGGGCCTCTTTCAGCCCCTTCTTAAGGTCATTTACATGTCTGCTGAGTCCTCATGGATAGGAAGCCTAGAACTGGTTTTGGCAGCTGGTCTGCTATTTGCAGTCCCAGGGGTTGAGTTCAAAGAAGGGGCAGGGTCCCAAGGGACTGTGTGATGGTAATAACCCAGAGCCCAACAACCAAAGCCTGAAATGTATGGGAAGGCAAACTTGTGAGAGGCTCCCTCTCCAATAACCCCTCAAACATCACCCCATGATACTATCTTTAACCCCTTGGTGAACATACCACACAAAGACCTTCTTCACTCCCAACATATACACACCTGATCCTACATCCTTACCCTATACTGGACTCACAGTGGCAAGAAGGCCATATGTGATAACACAGTTCTTCCTTCCCTGCCTAGTATCCTTACATGGCAAAGGAGTCGTTCCAGAAGGAGCCAGTCAAGTTAAGATTCTCCACACCAAAGGTGAGGGAAGTCAAGTCTTTCCACTCGTCTTTGTATGCCACAGAGAAGTTTTGTGCCCAGAACAGGATCCTTGGAGCAGTGTCATTGTAACTCACAGGAGGATGGATCACATGTGAAGCCACCTGAGTCTGAAGCAGCTGGCGACCTAGACCCCCAGCCACCACGGGTACATCACGGGCTACCTGCAGAAATATCCAACAAGCTCTAAAAACAAAGCCTAATCCGTTGTAATCGTCTTCCTTCCCCCTGGGTATCCTGTACACCATCTGAAAGTCCCTAGCCCTGATGTTCCCATCTCCATAAACTTATGATCACTTATAGCAAATTGCATGAACACTGCCCGAGTGGCTCACAAGCAAGATGGAAAAAAAAGTCCCTGTGTATAGAGGAAGCAATCCTTTGCGAACTAATCTCCCAAGCTAAGGACTCATGGGAGGCCCTGCTTGTGACATACCCTTTCATTTCCAGGCACACTCACCAAAAACCTCACAACCCCATGCCCCAGGGACCCTGCTAGAAAAGTAGAAGAGTACGTACTCTAGAAGGGCGGACTGCAGTAAGAGCTGCGGTGTAAGGAACATCTTCAGACTTCAGTGTGCTCAGTACCTGTCCAATGACTTCATCTGAAGCATGACAGGAGAGCAGAGAGCCAAGTCACCAGTTAGCACGCTTAAATAAATACTCCACACTGTCTGCTTTAAAGACCTTCTAGACCTTGAGAAAAATCAGTGCTGTTGGTTTCCACTGAAGACCCCTAAACCCAGCTATTTCTGCTCCTACCCTCCTGTTGGAGACAACTGTGGCCTCAGAGAAACAAAATATACAGTGATATAGAGAACTCCATATCTACCTAATTTCTTTTCCATGCAGATAGACTGTCATTTACTACACAGACAAGCCCTCCTAATTGTCTTGCATAATGTTACTGGTTGCCTCAGACCTTTCAGTGGGCGATGGGTCTGTGGGGATACCAAGACTCGGATGAACAGGTCAGGAGTGGCTTCGGCTTGACAGACACAAACACACTTGAGGAGGTTTGCAACTGCTGCGATTTTTACTTCAGAGCATCAGGTTTTTATGCAGAAAGTTCAAGGAACAGATCTTTGGCCACAGTTTAAAATTTACAGACATACTATAGAAATGTCAGCAATTACTTTGGAGCATGAGATCGTAAATACATCTAAGCAACTGTGTAGCTGGGAACCTCTGTTTATTTAGGCCTGCTTGTGATCAGCTTACCAGGGATTTGATTTACTGAGTTTAGAGAATAATCATTGTCTCTAGTCAGTAAACTTTTAACAGCATTGATAAGAACACTTGTGCTGTTTTATTGATTTAGGGGCCCTAAAATCTTAGTAGTAAATCCCCACAACAGCTTTTCTGCTGGCGGGCTAATTAGGCAGGGTCATCTTGTGGGCAAATTCCTATAGCTTTAGGTATGTTAATTTATTAGGCCTTGGGCTGACACCTGAAGTCTCCACTGGCACCCTGGGATTTGTAGCTGAGGGCTTGTCTGTATCTCTTTCTGTCCCTGAAACTATATCTAAGTGTTTCCTGGGCTTCTCTGAATTAACAGTGGAGCTATAGGCGAAAGCACCCATGATCAAAAGCATTATAGCTATCATAGCACAACAAACACCTAGCACACGTTCCAGACTGTCAGTCGGGCAATCACCTACAGGGTCCTGAACCACTTTTCCCCAGGAGGCGTAACCATGTGTGGTGCGAACCTCTGGACAGGTAGCCATTGAGATTTCTCTCAGCCATTGCTACACTGTCTCTACTGGGGCTGGTGTGGCAACTGGTCTATTAAATCCATAGATTTTTTTTAGACCTGTGCAGAAACTAGATTCCAGGGTTCTTGCACAGGGGGTCATAAGGCACTTCTGTCAGGTGAAGCTGGCTGTAAAACATGGCCGGCCAGCCAGCCATTATGTACCTGCTCAGCTGTCAGCTACTCTGAAAAAACAGGGGGCCACCCTTGTAGTTAGGAGAAACCAGTTCTATTTTTCTGGCCCAAAGTCAAGATGAGGAGCTAAGTCTTCTGGGACCACACTCACCGTTGCCTGTGAGGACCTCCCTTGGAGCCATCAGACCGGAGCTATGGATAAGAAAGTGAGAGGCCCTCAGGTTGCTCTTCCCTCAAATCCAAACAGCTTGCATAGAACAGTTCTCTGAAGCTCACTACCTTTCTCTCAACCCTTCCAGCACCTCGTTCCCTGCTATCCCCACTCACCAAGCCTGTGCACTTCAGCTGCTGCCCCGACAGCCATGCAGATGCCCAGCTCAGAGCAGCTAGCCCTCCCCATACCTCTATTTGCTTCATTACCCATGCCTGGAATTCCATTCCCCTTTCACCACTTTGCAAGTACAGTCCCTGTCTACCATTTTAATAAAGAGGGCCTCATTGGGTGAAGAGGTTTTCTACAAGTAGGGACCATGTCTACCTCATTTTTGGAGGCCCAACAGGCATAACTCAGTGGTGGATACTTGTAAGTCACAGCCTAAGAGGAAGTCCTTCCTGTCTCTTCAAGGATCTTTCTGGAAGAGTCCCAAGGTGGTGAATAGGAGAATATTGTCATGTTGACTCAACTCTGCCACCAATGCTCAGAGCCCAGGACCTTACCCATATCTTGAAAAGTGCAAGGCTGGAGGCGTGCCACCCAGGCTGTACCTGGCTGTGTAGGGCAGATGGATGAGCAGCAGGGCAGGGAGGCTGGCATTGAGCTTCAGCTCCTTTAGAGTAGCTAGATCCACATGCAGGGGACTAGCCCCAAGCTTCTCCTGCAGGTAGGTGGTCAGAGTGCTGACTGCATACCAGTCCACAGCAGGAAGCACCAGTGAGGAGGGGGCCATATCCAGGGCATTCTGATGGTAGGAGAGAGGTCAAAGGCAAAATAAGCCAGGGAACAATGAGCCTAATAACTCCAACAAACCTTGCCTGGAAAGCCACACCCCACAGGGATGTCACAATTGGTCAGAAAGTATATGTCCCACATCTGACACTCACATACCCTCAAAGTCTCTGGTATTCTCTATGGGAAAGAGAGCACAGAATGTATTTCTTAGCTGGGGCTGTGAGCAAACCCTTACCTCCAGGTTAGAAAAGGCACTATCCTGCTTATTTCCAAACACACCACCGTATGCTGTGAAATCCTCAATGCTTAGCTAAAAGAGAAGTAGAAGAGATGTCACCAGGAGGGCTGGGCAATGAACAAGGACTAAGGGGGGATCCTCAGGGCTAAATATACATTATAAGTCATATTCGGCATGGAGGAGGAGAGTAAACCACCTGAACTTGTGGTGGGAGTGAGTGGAAGGCTCACTCTTTCCTCCCCAGCACTCTGAGGGCAGGGTGACAAGGCACTGAAGGTGGTCATGGGGTTGGAAATCTATGGAAAGTTAGCTTATGATAACCTATAAAGCAAGAGTCAGCCAGCAAGAACTGTGGAGGAGGGAAGGTGAAAAGAGGAAGATGACAGCAAAGAACATTTATTACATGCCTCCTAAGAGGGAAGTAGAAGTCAGAGCAAAGGAGAACATCTATGACCAGTCTGGACAGGATCCTTTTCAAGGGAAGAAGTCTTTGTCCCAACAATGTTGGTGGGAGTTAGGAGAGAGGAAAATATTGGAAAAGAATGGAGGAAACTGGAACTTCTGAGCTCCCAGGACCCCATTAACTCCAATCCCATGCCCTTCCCTCTACAATCTACAAGTATCTTAGCCCTCCTCCCTTCATCCCCCAGCTAGCTTCCTCTGGCTTTTCCTAGTTAGGCCCAAAGGTAATCTTAACCAGCTTCCCTAAACTCATTGTGTTTAGTATACATAAGCCCAGCCTCCTTTCCTAGCCTCCTCTCCTATACTCTCCTATACTCTGTACTATATATACAAGGCTTTGTTATACTCAGAACTACCACCAATCTTTGCCCCTGTGGCACCATCTCTAAGTGACCTGGAAGATCATTTCCTGTCGTTTCAATCACTCACTAGGTTCCACTCCCTTGAACTTTCTAAGAGCACTCTCTTGCCCAGAGCATCTATACCTGCTATTTTCCTGCCAGTAATGTCCCTCCTCAAAAGGCACATGACTCCCTCCTGCTAACAAGATATAACCTACTGAGACCCTGCCTAATCATACTGATATTTAAAACAGTGTCCTTTGTTATTGTGTTGCCTTAGCCTGATTCTTTCTGTAAAGGATTGACAGCATATCACATACCAATTTAGCTCTTTTTTTCAGTTTATTTTTAAAATTTTACTTATTTATTATGTATAGTGTTCTGCCTGCATGTATGCCTACAAGCCAGAAGAGGGAACCAAACCTCATTACAGATGATTAGGAGACTATTGAGCCACCATTTGGTTGCTGGGAATTGAACTCAGGACATCTGAAAGATCAACCAGTGCTCTTAACATCTGAGACATCTCTCCAGCCCCTTCCCCCCTTTTTTTTTAGTTTTTAGAGAAAGGGTTTCTCTGTGTAATAGTCCTGGCTGTCCTGGAACTTGCTCCAGGCTTTGAACTCATTGAGATCCTGCTACCTCTGCCTCTTCCTCCCGAGTGCTGGGATTAAAGACTTGTACCACCAACACTGGGCTCTTTTGAGACAGGGTTTCTCAGTATAACAGCTGTGGAACTTGCTTTATAGAACTGGCTGGCTTCAAACTCTCTGAGATCTGCCTATCTCTGCCTCCCGAGTTGTGGGATTACAGGCATGCACCTGGCTTCAAATTTAGCTCTTAACCACTTGACTTCACAAGAATGTCTACTTCTAACACAAACTAAGCACTCTATCATTGGCAAAAGAAAGAAATACCCTAAGATTGGGAGACTGTGGCTAGAGGATTTATGTAGATTATTTCTCTCACTCCCCTGATATAGGTAGCCATTTTCATTTTACACCTGTAGAAACTATGGTTTACAAAGATTATTCCATGTTCCTCAAGGCTGAAACAGGTGGTAAGACTGAGTTCCACTCTGACCTGTTATTTACTACCTTTCAAAAAGACTATTGACTAATATAATCACTACCAGCAGCAGACACAGCAACAGAGGGAGGCCACAAACAAAATGAGTCAAGCAGGCCACTACAGGGAAAGGGACAAGCATAGACTTGACATCCTCCTGAACAATAATCTTATGCTGAGCTAGAACCTTCTCATAGTCCATACTCCTGCTCTGGATGCAAACACCTGGAGTGAAAGGAAAATAGAATGCTGGCTCAGCACAAAACTGGGGGATAGGACTGATACCAAATCTGGACCTTCAGCAAGTCATTTTACCTCATCAGCATTACTTTCCTTAACAGTTAAACCAAGAAAATGATATCACTTGAGAACAGTACAAATAAAAGGATAAATAAGGGATCATTTTCCAATTACTCCTATTACAATTGTGACAGTAAAAATTACAGTTCTGGCAACCATTAGCTATTGGGAAAGTCACACTGATCTTCCCCAAAAGTGAATCTTCTCATCTGCAAAACTGAGTGATAATTCCCACCATGCTATAGTACACCAGAAAATAATGTTTAGTAATAGGTTATTATCTGATATGTGACCCCTTGCTTCCTTAAATCAAGTTCCTGACATTTCCATGGGTCTCCTGACCCCACTGAAGCATCTCGTACAGGTCTTGAAGAAAATCTAGCCACACCTGCCTACAGGTGGAACAAAATCACCACAGCTTCACCTGGGAAATGGCAGTGAGGATGGGGTGAGGTCTGCTTTCCCATGACAAAGACATAGCAGACTGGGGTAGGCTCACCTTGTCCTGCAGGAACAACAGTATATTGCGAGGGCCCAGCTCCAGGGCTGGGTCTAAGTAAGTAGAAAGCTGCATATCGCTGGTAATATGGCCCTCATGTCTGTCGGCCATAGGAGCCCACAGATCCCTAGAAGTGGACAGAAGATTCACCATCAGCTGTGATTGCGTGGCTTGAGATCCATCCAAGTCCATGGGCTCCCTGCTTCACGTAGGCCCCCCGGAGCTGAAAACTGGCCATCATGGAGCAAGGCCCTGAGTAAGACATAGTCTCCCTCTGGGCCTCGAAACCCGGTCAAGGACAGCCCAGGAGTTCAGCGAAGGCGACTCATTCACCGCGCCACACAGCACAGCCCTCCTAAACCCAACCTGGCTCCACTCAACTCGGCCCGGCCCAGCCCAACCCGACCTGGCCCGACCTGCTCACCGGTCACTCGACCACAGTACCAGGGGCACCTGCTGCTCCGCGGCCATTGCCGCTGCCACTGCCGCCAACGACAGATGCAGCCATAGGACTGGGACGAACCGTGTCCCTGTCCGCATCTGAGATACCACTGGGGCCGCCATCATAGCCTCAGCCTTTAGCGCCTGGGTCTCCGAGGCCGCTGCAGATCAGATGACCGTCATCTCCACCCGAGCCCCGCCCACATTGATCTGGAAGGGGGCGGCCTTCTCCCATACTCTCCTCTGATTGGGTCAAGATCATGCCATTCATGACCAGTCCTTCTCACTGGTTGGCTGTACAGGTCTCCAGTCGCGCACGCTCCTTGTGAGAAAGGAGGCGGGACTGAGCACTACCGGCTACTACCTGGCTCAGCTGGGCGGGGTGGTTCTATAGAGCCCCATTCTCTAATATTTGCCCTTTTCTGCGTTCGTCTTAAAGTCGCAAGACTGGATCTTTTTCTAAAGATAGACCCTCCGTCTGGTGCATATGAAAAACTGCAATCCCTTAGAATGAGAAGAGCCTCCACTGTTCTATCAGGGGAACAATAGCCAGAGCTTAAAATGGGCAGAATGCAGGAGGATCTAGAAAAAGAGAACAGATGCAACTTCAGAAAGGAGGGGAAAACCCAGGCTGTAGCCGGGTCTGAAGGAAAACATTAAGTAACAATGTCAGTGTCATTTGCCACTAAAAGGCAGATAATAAATACGATGAGAGCAGAACACTGTTTCTTTTTATGTAGCAACACTTGCTAACTTTGGCAATGACGATCCCACCGTAAATTAGGGAAGATGATACATGGGAGCATTATCCTTCCTTGTGATTTGCCTTAAAGGAAGAACTAACAGAAAATGGAAGTCACAAGCACAAATGAATTGACATTTCTCTTCTTCTCCTTCTCCTTTCTCTTCTTCTTTTAAAGACAAGGTTATGGTAGGAATAAAATTCACTATGCAAACCTCAACCTTTCAAGTGCTAGGATTACAACTATGAGCCAAAAAAAAAATGTGAGCCCCCAAATATGCCTACATCTCTGTGCCAATTTTATTTCCTGGTATGTTGATTATCTTTACAAATACTAAACTCATTCCCACAGTACTACACAAAAAGAAAAGAAATTGGGCATCAGTGGTGCCTGCCTTTAATCCCAGCACTTGGGAGGTATAGGCAGGCAGATCTCTGACATTTCAGGGCCATCTTGGTCTACAAAACATATTCCAGGATAGCCAGGGCTACACAGCTACACAGAGAACCCCTGTCTCAAAAAACAACAAAGAAAGAAAGAAAAGGAGAGGAAGAAAGAAAGGAAGGAAGAACATTTATATTTTTGTGATGGACACACATAGCCTAGGGTGGCCTCAAACTCACTATGTAGGCAATGCTTGAATTTCTGGTCCTCCTGTTTCCAGCTCCTCTAAATGTTGCATGCCACTATGCTAGACAAAGGAGAAAAACATAGATGCAGAATGGGTAGAGGACAGATGAACAGATACCCTGTAGTGATGCAGCTACAAGCCAAGGACATATAAGGATTTCTGACACCACCAGGGAAGAACAGACAAACAAGAACCAATTCTCTCCTAGAGACTTCAGAGCAAACTCAGCTCCACCAACACCATGATTTTTGACTTGCAGTCTACAAAAGTATCAGAAAAGAACTATGTTTTGGGCTGGAGAGATGGCTCAGCAATTAAGAGCACTGGCTGAGTTCAAGTCCCAGCAACTACATGGTGGCTCACCATCTATAATGAGATATGGTGCCCTCTTCTGGCATGCAGGCAGAAGAACGTATAAACAATAAAACATTTTTTAAAAAGTCTTTTAAAAAAGAACAGAACTGTTTTGTTTTAAGCTAGCTAGTTTGTGGCACTTTGCTACAGCACCCTAGGGAACTAATATGATATATATTTGGTACATCTTTATGTTGGGAGCCGGCCTTGAGTCACATCCTCTTGCAGAATTACTTACACCTTAAAACTCTAATTGAACCTTATCTTGGTAAAACAGAAAACTGCTAAAAAAAAAAAAAAAAAAAAAAAAAGCAGTCTGTTCCATTCAACCCAGGAACTGAGATGAACCAAGACACCAGGAACTGAGATTAAACAGACATTTATGGCCTGGGACAATACCAGAGCCCCAGAGTCAGCACAGCTACCCCTCCCCATTTCCTCCCTGCTTTGCTTTAAAAACTCCTCTTTGTGCCTAATAAAGTGAGACCTTGACAAGCATTGCTTGGTCTCGTTCCTTCTTTCTCTCCCATTATTTTCAGGTTCTAGCCCACCTCGATTCATGAATAACTAGGCCCCGCTGGTCGGGGCATCTTTATAGAAAAAAAAAAAATAAAAAAAATAACGTAAGAAGAGTGTTTAAGAGTGTTTGTTGGGACAAGCAGTGGAAGTGGCACACACCTTTAATTCCAGCACTCAGGAAGTAGAGGCAGGCAGATCTCTGTGAGTTTGAGGCCAGCCTGGTCTAACAACTAGTTCCAGGACAGCCAGAGCTACACAAAGATACCCTGTCTCAATAAACCAAAAAGTAATAAACTCATCGGAACATGGTAATACCTGCCTGTGCCCCCAGCACTTGGAGGCAAGAGGATAAGGTGATCAAAGCCAGATTTGGCTACATAAGGCCAGCCTGAGATATGTGAGACCTTGTCTCAAAATTTAAAAAATAAGAGTAGCCAGGAGGTGGTGGAGCAAGCTCATAATCCCAGTACCTGGGAGGCAGAGGGCAGCAGATCTCTGAGTCTGAGATCAGCCTGGCCTACAGGGTGAATTTCAGAATAGCCAGGACTACACAGAGAAACCCTGTCTGAACAAAACAACTCTATATATAAATAAAATAAAAATAAGTAGTTATATACCTTTCCAGGGCATGGTGACACAGCCATGTAATCAGCAGCACTTGGAAGGTAGAGACAGGAGTATCAGGTCATCCTTGGGTACATAATGAGTTCAGACCCACTTGTACCAGCATATACACAAGGACAGACACATTCCTGGGGTGGGGGTATTCCTCTTTTTATTCAACATTTTTTTTTTATTTCTTGTTTTTTGTTTTGTTTTGTTTTGTTTTTGTTTTTTAAGGGTTAGAATTAAACCTAGGCATTCAGGGCCTCCCTCTCACATTCTAGGTAAATGCTCATTGAGCAGCCACATTTCCAGCCCTTTCTTTCTTTTGGTTTGGTTTTTTGTTTAGTTTTGTTTTTCAAGACAGATTTCTCTGTGTAAGAGTCCTGGATGTCCTAGAATTAGCTCTGTAGATCAGGCTGTCCTCGAACTCACAGATCCACCTGCCTCCGTCTCCGGAGTGCTGAGATCAAAGGTGTGTGTATAACATCACCACCCAACTTTGAATTTTTCTGTCCCTGCCTCTGCTTCCAGAATTCTGCAATTAAAGGAAGGCTTGTGCCTGGCTGAAAGTTATATTCTTTTTTGTTTGTTTTGTTTTGTTTTGTTTTGTTTTGTTTTAGAGATAGGCTTTCAGGTAGCCCAGAAAGGGTCTGAATTTGCTATATAGCCAAGGATGGTCTGAATTCCTACTCTTTCTGCCTCCACCTACAAAATGCAAGCATTAGTGGTATTTGTCATCATGCCTGGCTTACTATTTGTTTGAAACTGTTTTGCAGCCCAAGCTGGCCTTGAACTTGAGTTTATCCTCAAAAGGGCTAAAATTATAGGCATGAACCACCATCACAAACTTGGTTTTATCTTACCTCTGTCCCATTTCCCTCATACTCTTTGCTTCCCAACTGCCAAATGGTGCACAGCTCTGTTCCATTATGCCACCCCCATCATAATGCTCTCAAAAGCCTACAGTGATGGGATCAAGTGACCATGATTGAAACATTCAAACTCTAAAAGCAGAAGCCAATAAATTCCTCCTTTAAGTTTATTTCTCTCAAGTATTTTGTCACAACAGAAAGCTCAGAAAATCATTCATTGCTGGTAGGAATGCAAACAGAATAGCTACTTTGGAAGATTGGATGTTGGCTTCTAACAAAATTAAACATATTCTTGCCATATAATTCAGCAAGCATATTCCTTGGTACTTACCCAAATGAGTTAAAAGTGCACATTTATGCATTGGTGGCACAGGCCTTTAAATCCAGCATTCGGCCCAGAGGCAGGTGAATCTCAGTGAGTTCGAGGCCAGCCTGGTCAACAGAGCTAGTTCCAGGACAGGCTCCAAAGCAATACAGAGAAACCCTGTCTCTGTCTCAAAAAAAAAAAAAAAAAAAAAAAAAAGGGGGGGAGTGTATATTCATAGAAAAAATTGCACAATGATGTTTAGAGAATTTAAAATCATAATCTTGGTGGAGGGGCTGTGACTATCAAACACAGCAAGAGAGAGATCACTGTCACATCCGAGATGCCTTTCTCCAAAAGATATTTGAAATATCTCACCAAGAAATACCTGAAGAAGAACAATCTTTGAGACTAGTTGCGTGTTGTTACCAACAGCAAAGAAAGCTATGAGCTGTGCTACTTCCAGATTAACCAGGACGAAGAGGACAAAGGTAAAGATGCATTAGTCTGCAATGTTTTGTATTAATTCTTAAATAAAATTTAGGAACAACAACAACAAAAAAGCAGTAGAATCCAGGTACACTGTTAAAGCAATAAACACTCTTAACTGCCAAACCATTTCTTCAGCATCCTGTCTGTGTGTATATGTGCATGTACACATATATATGGGCATGTGAGTGTCATGGCATGTGTGAAGAGGTTATGAGCTACAACTTTCAAGCTGTTTCTTCTCTCCTTCCATTATGTGAGTTCTGGGCATCTAACTTAGGTTAACAGGCTTGGCAGAATACCTTTACTTGCTCATGCATCTAGCTGGCCCTACTTTTTCATTTTGATAAAGGGACTCACATAGTCCAGGCTGGCCCTAAACTTACTATATAGCCAAAGACCTTGAACTTCACAACTGCTGGGATTATAGGTTTGTATCATCATATCACCAGTAAGCGGTGTGTGTGTTAGAATAGAATTATAATATAGGATATAAAGTTTAAAACTCCTAAAGAAATGTAGCTAACATTTCTCAAATGGATACAAAATAAATACATGAGAAGGGGATGTTACCCTTGGGTCTATGTTGTATGGTTCACTTTTACATGTATTCTATCCCCACAAAATGATGTTTTCTTCTCAAAATTTTTTAATCGTCCTCTCGACAGCCACATGCCTTTAATCCCAGCACTTGGGAGACAGAGGCAGGCAGATTTCAGGAAGTTCAAGGCCAACCTGGTCTACAAAGTGAGTTCCAGGACAGCCAGGACTCTTACAGAGTAAAACCCTGTCTCAAAAAACAAAAACAAAAACAACAACAAAAAAAAACAACAAAAGTCCTCTCTTCCAAGACAGGATCTCACTGCGTAGCCTTGGCTGGTTTGGAACTCACTGTGTAGACAATGCTGGACTTGAATTCAGAGACCCACCTTGTGGTAGTTTGGTGTTACTATGGGGTTGGGCTTTGAGATCTCCTATGTTCAAGCTATGCCCAATGTGGACATACTCTTTCTGCTGCCTGTGCATCAAGAGGTAGAACTCTCAGCTTTTTCTCCAGTACCATGTCTGCCTGCACGCCACCATGTCTCACCATGATGACAATGGACTAAACTTCTGAAAATGCAAGGCACACACATTAAATGTTTTCCTTTATTGGACTTGTTGTGGCCAAGTGTGTTGGCACACACCTTTAGTCCCAACACTGGGAAGTAGAAGCAGGCAGATCTCTGTGAGCTCCAGGACAGCCTGGTCTACAACCCCCCCCCCCAAAAAAAAAAAGTGCACCACCATACACACCTAATTTTCCTCTTGAGATATGTTCTCACTATGTAGCTCTAGCTGGCCTGGAACTTATCAGACCAGGCTGGCCTTGAACTCAGAGATCTGCCTGCCTCTACCTCTCATGATTGACTCTCATTCAGTATCTCAGGCCAACCTTGAACATGTGACAATACTCCTCCTTCATCCTCTCCAATGCTCAGGTGTGCACTACCATGTATGACTTCACTTGAGGTTTTCAAGCTAGTTTATTAGTCTTTATTAGTCTTGTTTTGCCACCATTATTTATGAATCTGTACTCCTGCCAAATAGTTATAGGGCTTATGGGTGATAATGGTAGTCTTGAGTAGCCAGTGCACAGAGAGATACCAATGTCAATCTATTTAAATGATTTCACTGTATCCAAGCTGTTTGCTTGTCCAGCAAAGCACTTCTCATCTGCATTCCTACACAGAAGACAGAGGAATAGTGGTATAACACAAATACTTTATTACTCTAAAAACATGAAAACCCAGATCTCAGTACATAGGCGATGTCAAGGAAAGAGGTTAGAGAAGTGGGTAGGTCCTGATATTGGGGTTTCATGATCAGGTCTTGGGGGCCCTATTTCTGCCATCTAGCAGAAACATCTACTTAAGTTTAGCTGGGCCTAAATACTGGCCAAGACTTGCTCTTGTCTGGGGCCACCCAAGCACAAACCTTGAAGTAGGAGAAGCTCAGGTAAAAGAATGACATGGCTGACAGCCATCCCTGAGGAGGTTGTGAGCAGCTCCTGGGCAAAGGTAGACAAGTGGTAGCTCATCCAAGGGGCCATTTGGGTACTCTTTCTGCATCTATGGCCAGACACCAATTCTCCTACTATTTGCTCAACTGCCTGCTTTGTTTACTTCCAATGCTAGCCCCTGAGAGATGTGAGGAGGCCAGCCCCTGCCTAAAAGTCTTACTCCCTTCTCTACCAAGTGTAAGGGACAGCCAAGACTTTTCTTTTAGCCCAAGAGACCCAGAGGAGTAAGATGCTCGAAGATAAGAAAGGGTATTCAGGCCAGGTAGTGATAGCACACACCTTTAATCCCAGTACTCGGGAGGCAGAGGCAGTTGGATCTTTATGAGTTTGAGGCCAGCCTGGTCTAGAAAGATAGTTTCAGGACAGCCAAGACTACACAGAGAAACCCTGTCTCAAAACAAAGAAAGAAAGGGTAGCTGGTAGGGATTATGAGCCAATGTATCTGAGTTAAAAGTATCAGTCCACCTCCTAGCCTCAGTTTTGTGCAGGGAAGAATCTCAAAGACAGTACAGAGGCAAGTAGGCTTGGGCAGGGTCCTGTACCACCACTTTCCAAGCACTGGAGGGTCCAGTGCTGCCTTGGCTAAGGACTTCAGGGCACAGACTGGATAGGCAAAGCCTATCTTCCAGGCTGGAAATGGTTGTGGAGCTGTTCCGCCTGCATCTTCAGCCGCTGGAATTCCTCTTGAATGAAGTCTGTGAGGGCTTTCCGCATCTCCACCTGAGAGCAAGGATGATGGTGGCCTGCACTCCTCAGAGACCATGGCTGAGGTACCCTGGGAATCTGAGGGGCTGGGAAGGCCAAGGACAGCTAGGGAACCTTAGGTGGAAACTCACAGCTGACTTGTTTTCTGCCCGGAGCCGCTCAAGCACAGGGAGTGCACTGAAAGGCTTCCCAATCAGCACGGTGATTTTCTGTAAGGAGGCAGGCCATCAAGGATGACAAGGAGCCTATGGTTCCAGCCCAAACAATGTGGGTAGTCAGTGCCCTGCCCTGCCACTGCTCCTGAAAGCCACTTTCCAAGCTAAGCTTGGTGTTATGGAAGGAACAGCCTAACCCTGGGATCCATCCTATCAATAACTATCATGCCCCACTTTGTCTCCCACCTCCACCAGATTTTCAGTTCTTATTCTAAACTCCTTGCTTCTAGAAAAGCCTCCCCCACCCCTCCCCACATACATGTTCATGTTCATCAAATCCTCAACCAATCTTTTATAGTATGGGCTAGGATACATAGGGAAGATAGCAGACAAGTAGACAGACAGACAAGAGTCAGCAGTGCCTACCCACCTGTCCAAATCGGGGGAAATAGGGTGGGCTATTAGGGAGGACATCATTCATTCCTGTAGCACAGTGGATAGAAAGCCAGCCATTGGAGGAAACAGTACACCAGGGTACCAGAGAGAGCCCCAGGCATTTCTCTCAGCCATCCAACAACCCACAACCCCCTTAAAAACATCTAAGGAAGTCCCTTCCCTACCCCCAGCCCCTGGCTCACCAACATGCCATAGTGGCAGGATGATGGGGTTTAGATGACACTCAGCAATGAGCCGTCCAATTCCTACTTAGGAGAGAGGCAGAAGCATTAGCACAAGTTGAGCTAAGCTTCCCTGTCAGTCTCTGGCCAATGTCACTTCTACTGTCTCTCAATTAAAGAATAGTTCTTGACTCACCACCAGTCCCCTTCCCACTGTTCCTGACACACCCACAAGAGGGGAATGAATGGGGAACTTGGCTGTGTGAGCTTGACCAGCAAACACTTACCCCACTTGAAGCGCAGGAACTCAGAACTCATGTTTACTTTCCCTAGTGAGAGAACACAGAGACAAGGCTTGAAACCTGAAACCATATTTGCTAAAGGGCCCTGACCAAGCACCCAACTGACCTTCTGGAAAGATGTGTACCCAGTCCCCATGGTTAAGTTTCTCCAAAATGAAGTCCATCCCTTTCTGGTAGACACCATCTCCTGCAGAAAAAGGTCTGGTCTCTTTGATCCATTCTTGAGGGAATATATCAAGCTCTCCAAACCTCAGTGAAGTAGATTCACACATTGAGGCCTACTCCAGATTCATCCTCATTACGATGAAGGCAACAGTTCACCCCCCCCCCCCCAATAGCATCAACCATAGATACCTCCAACAACTACTTCCAGAGCCTGTTCCTCCCTGCTACCCTGGCCCTTCACATTTTTGGTTTGACCACATCCTCCTCTCAAAATGGGCATGGTGGCTCACGCCTATAATCCCAGCACTTGGGAAGCTGAGGCAGAAGAGCTGCTGTTGAGTTTGAGGTCAGGATGGGCCATAGAGTAATATCCTGTATCAAAACAAAACAATGTCCTCTCAACTTCTTAGTGTCTGTCATTTGTAAACAACACCTTCTTTTTCTTTTTTTGAGACAGGTATTACTATGTAACCCAGGCTGGCCTCAAACTGATGCCAAACTTCAGCTTTCCTGGTGCTGGAATTACAGGTATACATCAAGACACTTGGCTAGACAGTATCTCTTATTGAAATGATAACATGGTAACTTCTTCATCTCCCTCTGCCCCTATGGCCTGCCCTTCTGGAATCTACCCCCCTCCCCCCAAAACACACCCATTTGCTGACTCCAGATCAGCTCCAGGGCATCTCTACTCTTTGGATGACATTGCTTCGACCTTCCTTGACATTTCTGGGCCAAAGGAGAACACTTCACTAATCAGAAAACAGAGAAGAGACTGGGAAACTTTGATGGACCAACCAGTATTTCAAGGCTAGCCTTGAAATGAAATCATGTCTCAAAAAACAAACAAAAAGATTGAAAACAAAAACTAAAAACAGGAGTCAAGCTGCCCTGAGGCTAGTAAAACCTTGGAGATATAAGATGGTAACATTAGATTGAGGAAAGGCAACAACACAAACCTGGATTATCCAGGTAGCCCAGCTATCAGCCACCCTATAGATAATAGGGGCCTAATACCACTTGCTGGCTAGCAACCTTGAATCACCTGGACATTGTAAGACTCTCCACAATAGTGGAAGAATAACCATAGGGTGGACAGAACCAGGAAAGGGAAGGAGCTTGAAAGGATGGGTAAAAATCCTAAACTTATAAAATGGGGTGGGGGGTATCTCACAAGAGACAGAGCAACATTGGGGCTATCTCAGATCAGTACACTAAGAACTGCCTTTACTGCTGGGCATTGGTGTTGCACACCTTTAATCCCAGCACTCATGAGGTAGAGACAGGCAGATCTCTGTGAATTCAAGGCCAGCCTGGTCTACAGAGTTAGTTCCAGGACAGGCTCCAAAGCAATAGAGAAACCCGGTCTTGAACCCCCCCCCAAAAAAAAGCCTTGTCTTTCCATTGTTCACTGTAAGCCTTTTGTTTGGAAGATGTGGTTAGGGGTTCAGGAGTCTCAGCCCAACCTCAACAGGGACATGATCTGGCAGCTCACTCAGGGGCCAGAAACGGGAATGATTTCAGGGAACAGAAAGAGACAAAAGGAATCTGCTTGGGATGGTAGTATGTAGCCAAGGGTGGTCACTAAATGTGCTTGCTCCTCTAACAAAACCCACTGGTATATACCCTATGAGCTTGAAACTGGGAAGTAAAAAGGATAATATGCCTTTAGAACAGCAGCTTGGTTTTTAGTTTTTGTAAATGCTATTTCTATTTTTGTAAAATCATTTCGATGCTTAAAGGTAAACATACAAAGTCTTAGGCTTAGAGAAAAATGGTTGTTTAACACATAAACAGTATCACAAAATCTGTTTCACTCACATGTAATTAGATTACATTTTTTGTTGTTTTTCAAGACAGGATTTCTCTGTATAGCTTTGGAGTCTTTCCTGGAACTTGCTCCATAGCCCAGGCTGGCCTTGAACTCACATAGACTCACTCACCTCGAAGCTGGTGATTAGATTATCTTTGTTGTCCTTGAAATTAATGCTTCATTTTCTACTTTTTGTTTTATACTTTTTATGATGCTGGGGATAGAACTCAGGGCTCTGTACCAGCTAACTACAAACTGTACCCAAGTTACACCTCCAGCCCTTGATTTCTCTGTATGTGGGCACACAATGTGTATACACATGGACTCACACTTTCTTGAGACAAGGTCTCTATCTGTAGCCCAAGTTTGTCTCAAATTCATGTAAACCACCTATTTCCACCTACCAAATACAGGGACTAGAGACATAGGCCATCATACCTGGCTTTTTTGTTTTGAGACAGGGTTTCTCTATGTAGCCCAGGGTGTTTTGGAAGTAGGTCTGAAGAGAGGGCTGGCCTCAAATTCAGAGATTCGTCTGCCTGTGCCTCCCAAATGCTGGGGTTAAAGATGTGTACCACTACTGCTGGCTTATTTGCCCATCTTTAGACTTTTTCTTTCATTCTTTGCTTGAAAAGAAAACTGCTTCCCCAGAGGAAAGGAAAATGTGGATCTGAATTCTAAATTTACCCAAGGTCAGTCAGTCTATGACCTTGGACTTCTGATATCTAGAAAATCTGAGCCCTATCTGATCCCTATTCTCCAGATAGGTGTTTGTGAAAAGTACTGAGTGATCATTCAATCCCAGGTTCCTCACTTCACCAGTCTGTTTGCTCTCCCAGAAACAAACCCTCAGGCTTTCAATACACTGCCATCATAAAGTGATGGCACCACACACCTCTCCCCAAAAGCAGTAGTAAATACAGAAGGGAAGGCAAACAAAAGCTTCCTTAAATTCTCATGCTAGAGTTCTGAGCAATCCTCAGGCAACTGCAGAGAACTTAAGAGGCCATCCTTCTCCCTACCCTCTGCCACCCATACTGTCATACTATGGCTCTTCTGATTCCTTCTAAGACAAAGACACTGACCACCAGCTAGTTTCCTTACCCCCAAGGGTAAGGACGGACGTGGCTCCCAGAGGAGCAGCTCACCTCGACACACAGGCACACATTTGCCCAAGCTGAAGAAATGGGAGTGCAGCTCCTTGGTGAAGCAGATGTCTGCAGCTGCTGGGGTCCTAGAGCAACAACAGACCCAGTCATCCCTGCCTTCCTAGTCCTTGTCCCCAACTCTCCCCACCCAGTACAATGCCTGCCATCATCAATGTCATACAGAATGAAGCTTAAGAGAAGGGCCTGTGGGGCCCCACCCATGCCCTTCCTGGAATGCTGGATGCAACCTCCTGAGCAGAAGAGGAAGGCAAATATGGGCAGAAATATGTGGGCCACTTCAAGGGGCCTATTGCTCCTCACCAACGCATCAATTTCAGGTTCCATATGTGACGGAGTTTCAGGATCCCTAGGAAAAAGGAAAGCTCTTGATGTGACATGGCCACTTCCACATTTCTTCTAACTTTCTGATATCCTGTCCAAATAACATTGTCTGGAGGAATCCTAAGGGAGACACAAAAATTCCAGCATCTAGGCACTATATCCCACAAATAATGCCATGGTTTTATAAAGAGCCTAGAGAGAAGTGAATCTATTCTGTGTTTGGCTGGGGCCTGTTCCTCTTTTGCCTCCCTGAACCCAAGCACACGAGCACATTACCCCAGAGATGAGGGTCATCCATGCAGGATTGGTGGTTGGAGACAGTGATGAGGGGGGTGGAAGGGCCTCGGTTCTCAATGAGCTCATACAGAACTTCTTTGTTGTGCACGGTGAGTTGGTTCATGTACTCTGGGAAGAGAATTCCGTCTCAAGCTCTTGCTCATCTCCACCTGCCCAGGGATTCTTTCAGTGCCAGAAGAGACCCTGTCACATTCCCAGCACCCAAAACAAAATCCAACTCTAGTCAGGCTGACGGACGGACTCTGCCTTGGCCTTTGGCCACTCACTGGTCCAGAAGCAGCTATAGGTGCCCACCAGGCCCATGACGACGCTACTGGCTATGGTCCAGGTGAGCCGGGGCACCGCGGGGAACGGCCACTTCACGTGGAGGGGCATCTCCTTCAGTCCCGACCCCGCAGTCCGGAGCTCCTTCTGCCCCGAGCCAGCCCGTGTCCTCCACCGCTCAGGAAGAGGGATCTCCGGCAGACTAGCAGAGGGTTAGACTAAGTTCACCTCGTGGGACAGCTCAGAGTCTCCTTAGCACCGCTCTCTGGACAGAGAGGAGTCGCCACTTAAGCCAGCAGTCAGGGTTGCTGTGGAGAACCATACGAATCAGGAGCTTGCCTTGGCGGCGGCCTGACGATCCACGAACCCGCCGGAAAGCGAGCCGGAAAAGCTCCTCGCCTGTTGTCGTAAAACAGGCCTAGGTCGCCTGACGGCTGCCAGGGGCAAGTCTACGCCAGCCTCGCCCCGCCCCCTTCCCTTCAGGGTCTTGGTTAGAGACCTCCATAAGCTCCACACCTGGTTGGTTCCTAAACTCTACATGACGTGAGCTACACAGCACCATTGCCTGAAGCAACTCAAGGCCTAGGCTGGTGGAACCCTATCACTTATTTCTCTCCCCTCCCCCACCCAGTGTGAATCCGGTTGGGCACGCTTCAAAAGGCGCACGCGGAGGCAAGAAAAGGACATTGAGTGTCCGCGTTCATCATTCTGTTCTTTACTACTTTCGAAATAAGGACTGTTTTTGAGCCTGGGATCACGCTTTCCGCCTATGTCTGCGTCCAGCAAGCCTCAGACATTCTCTGCCCGCTCCATTTAAAGCAGTATAGTCTCATACTTAATAGGTAACCTAAGCTGACCTTGATGTCACAGCAATCCTCCTACCTCTGTCTCTCAAGTGCTCGTATTATGTGGGTGTCACAAGAGGCTTTTGTGTGTGTTTTGTTTGTTTGTTTGTTTTTTTGAGAGAGAGAGAGAGAGAGAAAGTGACTTACTGTGATCCCTGGCTAGTCTGGATCTTAGTAATATACTAAGGGGGAGGAGGAGGGGCGATTATCTCCTCGTTAGAGTACTTGCCTAGCATTCAAGTGGTAGCAAAAGTAAATTTCTGCCAAGGGACGTTTTTCTAAGCTGTCACTCCATAGTCACACAGTAGGGACCTGAAAGGACGACTCAGTCACTAGTCATGCTGTGTATCGTGTGCAGAAGGTCCTTTGGTTTGCGTTTTCTGAGCAGTGACATCGGCAAACATAATTTAAGAGGGCCTGAGGACCTGGAAAGAAAACTGCCTTTGTTTCTCTTCCTGCTGTAGGCAGGGGCCAGAGAATGAACGAACAAACCTGCTATCCTTTTTCTCTAGGTCCAAGTAACTCCTCAATGATGGACCACAGCACTTCGGCGCGGGTGGCACCAACCACACTCAAGTCCCTAAGGTGCTGTCCGCTCTGCAGAAGCACCACCCATCTTGGCGGGGAGGGCGGGCAGATGGCCAGTTCCCAGGCAGGGCGGAGCCCAGCCGGGCTTGTTGAGACAAGAGCGTTAGCTGGCTGTGGGGCTGGCCCTTTGGGTGGGTCTGGAAGCGGGCTTCCTCTTCATGCCCTCTCAAGTCCTTACCCTGGCTGGCGCTGCGATTCTGTGGAGTGTTTCAATCGGTTCAAGGCTGAGGCACGCGTGGGACCAAGTTGGTCTACTGAGGTATGAGAATTCTGCGGGCTAGGGAAAGAGAGGAAGTTGCTCTCAGGGGAGGGACTTAAGAGGAGAAGGGACTTTTGATCCATAACTAAGGCCGGATTTGGAAGACTAGGATGGAGATTGAACTGAGGACAGGAAGAGTCGTTTTTTTTTTTTTTGCGGTTCTTTCCCCAGAGTTCTAGCGGTCTCAGTCACCAAATGTAGCTTAGCCAGTGCAGAGCTGCAACAGTGCTCGAATGTATCCCAGACACCGGTGCAAAGAGACAAAAATAACCATGAGTGGCAGAGCAGGTGGCCAGAGAGAAACAAATATCAAGACCAGCAAGGATGACAGTAACACAAACGCTGGGATGGGCAGACCCGGGAAGATAGAACAAGACAGACAGGAAATTAACAGAGAGGAGAAAGTGACAAAGTGACTGAGAAAAGCAAGCAGACAAAAGCAGAGGGCCTCATGCTTCGGAATGTGACTTGGACAGGGAGTCTATAGTAAAGGGCTGAGCCCCAAAGATATGGTAAAGCAGAGGTGAGCCTGAGACATATGCTCAAAGAGGGGATCCAGGAGCACCCAGTAAGGTTGAGGACAGTCTGGAACTACATAGTGAATTGGTTATAAATTAACACTTGTATATGAAACAAGCAAATGAAAGCAGAAAGAAAAGGGGGAAAGGAAAACATATAACATGTCATAAATAGAAAGACATGGGTTGATATAATGACTCAGCAGATAAGGCCATTTGCTGTTAAATTTTTGATGGCCTGAATTTGATTCTTAGAACCCACATGGTGAAAGAAAAGAAGAGATTCTGCATAGAGGCATGCACACATGCATACACACACAAAGGTTAAAAAAGGGAGCCTGGTGTGTCACATGACTTTAGTCAAACCTCTTGGGAGGCAGAGACAGGCAGATATCTGTGAGTTCAAGGCCAGCCTGGTCTACAGAGTGAGTTCCAGGACAGCCAAGGCTACACAGAGAAACCCTGTCTCAAATTAAAAAAAAAAAAGAGTCATTCAGGCATGATGGTGTACTCATTGTGCTTGTGGACTTTGAAGCCCACAAGGATATCATTATATAACTCAAGCTGGGCTCAGAATTGTGATTTTCTGCCAGGTGGTGGTGGCACACTTTTTAATTTCAGCACTTGAGAAGCAGAGGCAGGTGGATCTCTGTGAGTTTGAGGCTACTCTGGTCTATAAAAGGAGTTCCAGGACAACTAAGACTGTTACATAGAGAAACCCTGTCTCAAAAATAAACAACTGAGTGTTGTTGGTGCACACCTTTAGTCCCAGCACCTCAGAAGGCAGAGGCAGGTGGATCTCTGTGAGTTTGAGTCCAGCCTGGTCTACAAAACTAGTTCCAGTACAGCCTCCAAAGCAATACAGAGAAACCCTGTCTTGAAAAACTAACTAACTAAATAAAATCAACAACAACAAAAGTTGTGATCTTCTTGCCTTCATCTCCCAGATGCTAGAATTATAGGAGTATGCCACCACACTTAGCCTTGTTTTTTGAAAGACAGAGTGTCAGGGGCCCTCTTAGCACAGTAGGCAGTGCATCAGAAAGACAGGGTCTCAGGTCTGGGGAGTGCTCAGTGGCAAAGTGCTTCTCTACCATGCCCAGAAAGTTTTATGTCTTACCACATGTATCTTACACTTCCCAGGAAAAGATGCCAGAAACATTCAGGACCAGCAGCAGAGAGAACACCAATTAGCTGAGATCAGCTGCAGTGTCAATGCACTCTGAACAGCCTGGATTCCTTTGGAGGGGTCCTAATGCCACATATGGCCATGCAAGGACTTGTTGCGGCTCTCCTGCTCATTCTCCTGGCTGGTGGAGCTGAAGACTTCCGTATCTGTGCCTTCAATGCCCAGAGACTGACATTGGCCAAGGTAGCCAAAGGGCCAGTGATGGATACCTTAGTTCAGGTAAGTTAAATTCATTGTTGCAGAAATCTGTGTTCCTAGGAACCTTGACCAAAAGCCCTCAGTTCTACCTGACCAGGGACATGCACTAAAAAGGAGAGGACATCTGGAAATGTAAATGCACAGATGTGAACAGTGTCTTTCAACTGTCATTTCATTACCAACCTCTTCCTCTTAAAAAAAAAAAAATGACCAAGGTATAGTGGAATGATGCTCTTTGTTTTCCTGGGATCTTCCTGCCTCCACTTGCTGTCTGTGGCCACTCTGGTGCCAGTCTTTATACATGCCAACTCCTCCATAGTGATAGCTTTTAATTGAGCTGTTATCTCTCATTCCCTGCAGATCCTGGCCCGATGTGATATCATGGTGCTTCAAGAGGTGGTGGATTCTTCCCAGAAAACTGTCTCTCTTCTGCTTCGAGAAGCTAATAGGTAAAGGGCCCTGTTAATCTAATCTGGGTTCCACCTAGAGCTTCAAGGACCCTGATTCTGTATATATTTTCTCTGGCAGATTTGACAGTTCCAGGACATACAGCTTCCTAAACAGCTCCCTGCTAGGGCGCAGCACATACAAGGAGAAGTATGTGTATATCTACCGGTGAGTACAGGGGTTGAATTCTATCCTCATAAAGACAATTCTAGTTGGTCCTGGTGGTCTGAAGACCCAGTTAGTCTATTCATGAGGCTAAATCAGGTAAAAGAATTGCTTGAGTACATGTTCAAGGCCAGGTGGTCAGTAATGAAAATGGATCTCAAAAAAAAAAAAAAAAAACTCATGAAAGTTCTAGGTAGAGCTGGAGAAATGGTTCATTTATTTAAGAGTACTTGCTACTCTTTCAGAGGAGTAGGGTTTTATACCCAGCACCCATACAATAGCACACAGCCATCATTAACTCCAGTTCCAGAGGATTGGACACCCTCTTCTGGCCTCTGCAGAGGCAGACCCATGGTGCACAGATATACATGCAGGCAAAACTCTCATACACATAAAATGAAAATAAATCTTAAAACAAAAATAGTTCCAGGGAGCTAGAGATATAACTCAGTTGCAGGGTACATGTTTATCCCTGATGATAAAAACAAAAAACACTCTAAGCTAGAAGTAGTGACACATGTCTTTAGTTCCAACACTCAGAAGCAGACAGGTGGAGCTCTGTGAGTTCAAGGGCAGCCTGTGTCAAGTTCCAGGACAGCCAAGACTACATAATAGAGAAACGTTGTCTTAAAAAAAAAAATGAAAAGAAAAACCAGAAGTTCTAGAAAAAAAGGTTATGCCCACATGAATCTGGCAGAACAAGGAACCAAGAGTGTTGTTCCTCCTTGAGCAGTAGCTCTGCTG
Organism: Phodopus roborovskii; assembly: GCF_943737965.1. NCBI lineage: Eukaryota > Metazoa > Chordata > Mammalia > Rodentia > Cricetidae > Phodopus > Phodopus roborovskii. The sequence goes on along the minus strand of NW_026125675.1, from coordinate 2,373,320 downwards.
TATTCACATAAGACTTGGGGCCACTGCTTTCCACCCCTTGGTTTTCCCAGGTCTGACAAGACACAGGTTCTGAATTCCTACCAGTACAATGACACAGATGACCTTTTTGCCCGAGAACCATTTGTGGCCCAGTTCACTCTCCCTAGCAAAAGTAAGAGGGGAAGAAAGGTGGGCCTGGTACATGGAAATGGGAGGAGGAATAGCTGGCTTTCTTGTGAGTTGGTTCTTAGGGGAAGTGGAAGTGAATATGTGTGAGAAGTGCTGACAGCTATGGCAGCCTCAGCTTCTTGGGCCTTGCAGTCCTTCCAAGTGTGGTACTGGTTCCACTCCACACTACTCCCAAGGATGTAGAGAAGGAGCTGAATGCCCTCTATGATGTGTTTCTGGATGTCTCCCAACGCTGGCAAAATGAGGTAGGAATATAGCTTGCACAGTAGAGGGGATGGTGGGACTACCCTGTGGCAAAATCCAACCACTTGTTTCATCTTTAGAATGTGATCCTGCTTGGAGACTTCAATGCTGACTGTGCATCCCTGACTAAAAAGCGTCTCAACAGCCTGCTACTGCGGACTGAGGCAGGCTTCCACTGGGCCATTTCTGATGGGGAGGATACTACAGTGCGGGCCAGCACCAACTGTACCTATGATCGAATTGTGGTGCATGGGCAGGGCTGTCAGACACTGCTGAGGGCTGCAGCACCCTTCAACTTCCCCAGGAGCTTTCAGCTGACTGAGGAAGAGGTAGAGAAGCTGTGTTGGGATAAAGGCTACACGATGGCCAAGGGTAGAATTGAGGTGAGTTGACAGGAAAAGCCCCAAACCCAGGAACTGACACTTCTTGCTGTCATCTCTCCCAAGGCTCTCAGCATCAGTGACCATTATCCTGTGGAGGTGGAGCTGAGCCAGGCAGCTCATGGCATCCAGCCCTTCAATTTGGCCATTCTGCTCCTGCTGTCACTTTTGCCATCTCAACTGAGCTAGGTGGCTTTTACCTAACGACTACTGACTTGACTCCAACACTGACATCTCCTGGAGCTGAATCAAGACCTGAAGGGCTTCAACTACAGCCTTCCTTTTCTTTTTATGTATACTTCCTGCTGCTTGCTATTCCAAGAGGAAGACAGGGCTTTTTATCTCCAATACCCTTGGTTTTAAATATTCAGAATAGACTTGTCACTGCATGCCATTCCATGTTAATTAGTGAGAAGCAGAGACAAAGGCTAGGAATGGACTCAAGGACATAGACTACATCTATGCAAGGTTTCTGCAACTCACATCTAGAACCAGGCAGGAATATATCCCAGATACCTCTAACAGAAAGTGAGCTCGCAAAAAAATATGCTTGAGACATGAACTCATTAAAGATCCCTATAACACTAGCTTGCAAAAAGCTCTGGTAGCTATGATTAAACTTTATGGGCTAGTCTTGTCTCTGGATCATATGTCCACGTTACACCTGCTCTGTATTCATTAATATGAGTCTGTCAGGTTTAAAATGTTCCAATAAAATTGCCAGTTTTAACTCTTTGTATGCTCAGTTCACTAAGTTGCCCTGTGTAGCTGCCAAACTACAACCAAATCTTAAGAATCACATACAACCAAGTAGTCAGTAGTGGCACATGGCTCTCAGTTTGAGGCCAAGCCTGGTCTACAAATTGAGTTCTAGGACATGCAGGGCTGTCACAGAGAAACCTGGTCTTAAAAAAACAAAAGAATCAGATACAAGTACATAAGCACATTGGATGTGAAATTTATTACTGAACATGATTTGTTAGGGTATAGGAGAGCACTGTCGAAACTCTCAACGAAGCTCTCAGGAGTGCAGGGCTCGCCACTTGTCCAGGGGACCACGATTAGGGATATATTTAACCCCACAGCCATCAGGAATGAGCCGTTTCTCAGCAACCATGTCTTCAAATTCATCTGCATTAAACTTGGTGAAGCCCCACTTCTTTGAGATGTGGATCTAGAGGAAGATAAAGAAAGTCAGTGAGGACCTCAGAGCAAGAAAAGAAAAGGGAACTTAGTAATATCACCTACCTTCTGGCGGCCAGGGAACTTGAACTTAGCTCTACGAAGAGCCTCAATCACATGTTCCTTATTCTGCAGCTTGGTGCGGATGGACATGATGACCTGGCCAATGTGAACCCTGGCTACTGTGCCCTGGGGCTTCCCAAAGGCACCACGCATACCCGTCTGGAGCCTAGATTGGGGACATCATTGAGATCAGAAACTTGAATAACTGAGAAAATTGTCTCCAAGGTCCCTTAGGGCAGCCTATATAGGCAATAGGATGCATACACTACCAAGGAGGCTGCTGTTTGCAACCATTGCACACCAAGCTCCCATGGGGAAGGGGACCTGGTCGGCTTAATTGGCTGCACAAAAAATTCCCAAAAATCATTTGCAAGGCATTACTAGTTCTTCAAAACCCATGTATGATTGTAATGGTCAGAAGAGTATGAAAAGTACAAAAGTTTCCTCTTTAGGGCCAGAGGCTGATAATCCTTAGTTGCATGCCTTTGAACCACTAATGTGCCCGGTGCTCTTGACTGGGGGTGGGGGGCACAAACAGAAATTACAGGACACAAATGTGGGAAAGGGTGAGACTGCCACCTTACCTGTCAGCTCCAGCACAGGACAACATCTTGTTGATTCGGATGACATGGAAAGGGTGGAGCCTCACTCGAATATGAAAGCCATCCTTGCCACAACTCTTTACCATGTATTTGTTGGCACAAATACGGGCAGCCTCTAGAGCTGAGTGGGGAGAAAAGCATCAGTGAAAACAGGATAGAGGCAGGTCTGGAGATGAATGTCATGTTAGTGGGATAAATCACACAAAAAACCTCAAATTAGTGAAGTGCCCACTATCATGTAGATGTAGAGTATACAGGAAAAATGTTCAAAAAAAAAAAAAGAGATCATTACCTTCAGAAGAAAGCTGCTCATATTCATCTGACACCATGTGGCCACAAAGTGGGAATTCATCTACTTTTGCCTTCTTCCGTCCCAAATCGAAGATTCGAATTTTAGCATCTGAAAAACACAAACACGTGGTACTTAATGTCTGTGAAGTGGGAATCAAGACATCACAGATCCACATCTGCAAGTTTGTCATCACTTACCAGGGACACCTCGGCAGAAGCGAGACTTTGGGTACGGCTTGTTCTTACAATATCGGTAACTGCAGGAGCAAAGAAGTCAGATGTGACAAGAATAGCAACTAAACACAGCCAGCTTTCAGTAGTGACAAAGGGACAAGTCCAACAATGAATTCATTCTGTTAGTGGAGTCTGACTCTAAGGCAACTAATTGAACAGATTGACATATAAGACCTATAAAACAAAACCAAGTGCCAATAATCAAGCCCTAATCAGAGTAGGGCGAGACAGCACATATTTTTCCATAAGACTTCAGAACATGTGACATAAAACCCGCCTCAGCCACGTGAAAAGAATATGGCTCCCTCTGCAGGGCACGCGGCTACGTAGTGCCAGTGCCTTCAACTGCTTGGCCTGCCCTTAGTGTCCGGTTGAAACCACAAAGCACGCGGCACGGAAGTAACAAAGATGGATACAAAAGTACCTAAAAAGGCATGGGAGTATTTGTGACAAGGTTCACCTGAGAGACATAAGGTTGGGTACATTCACACATAATTCTTGCTCTACACAATCCGTTTAAAGTAGTTAACCAACCCACAAGCTTGAAAAGACAAAGCCCCCAAGTACTAAAGAAAACATGGGATCAATTTTTATTTCAACGTCGCTGAGTGACGGAGAGTCCACCCTCAAAACATAAGAAGAAATGAGATTATTCTTCCATTTTTACAGCAGAAAAATAGTATGGATTTGACACTCACCACCGGGCAGGGCGGCGACCCATGATGACAATTTGATTGTCGGTAATGGATCGGCTGTAATGAGACGTTCAAAGTAAGAATACAGACCCACAATACATGTAAGAGTCCCAAAGAAGAACGATGAAAGCACCGAACACCATTAAGGAACAGAACACACTCACCGCGCCAGAGGAAAAGAGACGCTCTCAAGCCTGCGCATGCTTTATATAGGCGGCCTATCTTCCAGCGTAGGAACCATAGAGTTCCAGCCATGGGCTGGTGTGGACGCTCTATCAGACGCTGGATCATAGATGCAGCGGCGCTCTGCGCATGTGTACCAGGCCGGCCTGAAACATGCGCAGAGCGATTTGGTGACTGGACACCGGAATCAGGCGGCGTGCTAGCGAATGGGGTTTCGACACATAGGCAAGAGAAATCAGCTTCCGTCTGGCCTTTGGGGCGGGGCATTGGCAGACTTTGCTGTCACTAATATTCTGACAATTTTCTAAGACTTGAAAAGAGCAGTTTTTCAGAGTGAACTGTGCGGTCACGCAGGTATTTCCTAGTTTAATAGGGCAGCAGGATACTGGTTAGTGTTTTGCTCAAGGCTATAGGAAATGGCGCGAAAGCGCCATGCTAGATACCCGGAGTTCCTTTGTCAGCAGGGAGGTTGGGGCCGGAGACCCACCCACAACGCGTCTACCTACACGGAAGAGCCCACAAAGAGCACCATGATGGGCTGTCGGTTGCTCTCAAGAGGCCGACAAAAAACCTGTATAGGCGTTTGCGGTCGTCATCACTAGTTGGGCCTTCTCCACTTATCCTAAACTCTCGGGAAAATAGAATTTATATTACCAAGGAGCTTGTAAACTGGGCAAAGACAGTGGCAACACCACTTACTCCATTTAGCTAAAGAGGGCCTCAGTGCCTTGGGCCACGCCCCAATAGGGCGTCAGAGCTCCTTTGCAACAGGTTCCAAAAGAAAGACAAGGTGGCACATGCATTTAATCCCAGCACTGGGCTCTGGAGGAGTACACAGGCGGCTCTCTGTAAGTGAGAAGCCAGCCTGGTCTACAGAGCAAGTACTAGGACAGCTAAGGCTGTTACATAGAAAACCCTGTATCGAAAAATTTAGAGAGAGGAGGTGTAGCACACCCTTCTTTTCACTATGACCACTTCAAAATGTACATCTGGGAGTGTCTAGGAGACTGACAGCTAACTACTGACAACTTTCACATACAAGGTTACTATCCAGGGAAACACAGGGAAAATACTGTTCTGACCCAGGAGCATGTGTCTGGACATCTATCACTGAGGGAGACATGATAGTGACAATACTGTAGAGAAAGCCATTGCCTTTTCTAGAAGTAAAGGCAGGAGTATGAGCCTTTCTTCTCTACAGTTTTTGGTGCAGCTCTTGGGTACACAGGCCTAGCTTGTTCCATCATGCTTAGGAGCTCCAGCCCCAGCCCAGAGCTAGTAGGTTTCCTTTGCCTCTCTTCCAAATTGCTTCCCTGGGACAGTTCCTGTAGGCTTCTACACAGTAGAAGTCCATTCCCACACATTGCCATCTATCCTCTGAAGACAGCTATGTCCAGCCATTCCTTTCCCTGATTGGTATTTATGCAGTTGGGAAGGTTGCTGGCTCTTTAGCTGAAGGGGGATAAGTGATAATCTAGCTTGCTTTATTTATTTGTTTGTTTGTTTTTGAGACAGAGTCTTACAATATATGGCCTTGGCTGGACTGACCAGGGTGACATTGAATTCAAACTCAGACAGCTACCAGCTTCTGCCTCCACAGTACTGAAATTAAAGGCATGGTTCTAGCCTGGGCCTAACATATTACTGCTATGGGAAAAGATCATTTCCCAGAGTCACCCACAGGTACTCAATCCTTTCCCTTTTCTCTTGTCATTCTTCTCTTACTCCCTCTGGGCTATCCTAGCTTTAGGCTCACTCAGGATGGACTGCCCTCTGCTGTTTCCCAACTGCTGTGTGGCAGGTAACCCCATAGTTAGTGCCTTCCGCAAGAACGGCACTTCTGTTCTCTAACAGTTTGTTTTTTTTTAGATTTATTTGTTTACTATAAAAAACTATGTATTTATTGTGTATTTATATATTTTGACCTCTTTTTAAACTAAACATTTTTTGAAACAAGATCTGTGTCTCCTGTCTGGCCTGAAACTATGTAGATCAGCCTAGCTTCCATTTCACAGAGCTACACCTGCCTATTTTTCCAGTGTTGGGACTGAACACCTGTGCCACCACACCCAGCCACTTATTTTTATGTTTGTGAATGTTTTAGCATGTACGAATGTAAGTACACCACATGCACATCTGAGCTGGCAGAGGACAGAAGAAGGTGTTAGATACATGTCGATGCTGGGAACTGACCTCAGGTACTCTGCAAGAACAACAGTGGTCTTACAACTAACCCTTCACTTCAACCATTAGATTTATTTTTGTGTTGTTCAAAAGTGCTGGGCCATGCTTTGCAAATCTTTAACACCTGCCCACAGGTAGGACCCTAGGGTCTTTTGGAGACAGTGTGGCCACTCTTGGCACCTACAAGCAGAGCCTCTCCAGCTGTCACAAATCAAGGGTTCTGCTTTGGCTACAGATCAAGTTTATTGTCTGCACTTAATTTGGCCTTGGACTGCCTGTTGTGGGCTAGTGTTCTGCCCCTTGGGCCCATCTCACCGACTGTGGCAGACTGGCCTCGGTGTCCTCTCTGGTCTGGGTGTTGTAGAAAAAGGATACACCTGCCCTCTGTTGGGGTCTGAGGGAGAGGGACAAGGAGGGAACTGTCATACACTGCCCTGTCTCTGGCAGTCCTTGGCAGGTGCCATGACTCAAAACTGGTGCCCTCTGCTCGTAAGGATCCAGGCATTAGGCTGGCCTGCCCCTGTCACCTGGCAGAATGCACTCAGGCAGTACTCTGGTCAGCCCAGGGTTCCACGAGTACTAGTCTGCACGCGGGTGCAAAGGACCCCTTTAAAAGTCAGACCCCTGCCCGCTTACGCTCTCTTTCCCACTGCTCCCCTGGGGCAGACAGGACTCTTCCCTTTTTCTGTCTCTTCTCTCCTGTCCTCTCTCTGTCTCTGTGCCTCTTTACCTCTTTCTTTCCTTCCCCCCTCAGTCCCCTTTCTAATAAAACTTCTCACTCAAGCCCTATCTGCCTGGCACGTTTGTCCCCCACCTTGGTCACCCTCGCCTGCCATGGGATCCACCAAGGTCCCCACAAGCTTTGTCATTAACACTGCCTGCCTTCACCTACCAGTCCTGGGACCCTGGTGATCTCCTCCTGCCACCCACCTGAGTCTCCCTGCCTCTCTTTCCAGGCCCTGGCTGCCTGGCATGTGCATTGGGTATCTGCTCTTCCACTGAGGTCTGGAGCCCTCACCCTCTAGCTGTCTGCAGCCTCTGTGGGTTATTCCTAAGATCACCTGCTGCTTGCCCCCTCTGCTCTATTCCCACCCTGACCCCTTGGCCTGGGCCAGACCTCTAGAAGCCCAAGGGACTACAGGACAGTTTCTGGTGCTGTGGCCCCCATGCCTAAGGGAAGTTCTACTGAAGGCACTGTCCTCCTTTCCTCATGGGAGTGGGTGGGGGTTGAGCAGAGTGTCTGGGCTGTCGGGCTAAGGGAGGAGGAATGGTCAGCCGGGCCCGCCCCCTGCCTGGCCCTACCCTTAGTCCAGTCTGAACTTGCAGTCTCTGGGCCCTGCTTTCCGCTGGAGCCAACCATCCCCTGGTCCCCTTCTAGGTCCCGCTGGGAGGGGAGGGAGGGAGGTCAGGCTGTTGAAAGCATATGGCCATGTGGCCTTGACCTCTTGGCTTCCGCACCTGTTGGGCAACAGAGCCAGGACATGGGCTCTGTTGTGGTTGGGCATCTCCACCCTACTGCAGATTCTAGGCCATGTGGCCTGGCAGTTTGCAGAATCAGCTGAGGTGGCCACAACTGTGCACCCTACCTGACATTCCCTGGTAGCCTCTGGGCTACCTCCTGTATTCCCTGTGTGGCTGGGTCTGTCAAGAACGGTAGGCATGGGACTGGACAGATGGCTCAGCTGTTAAGAGTACTTGCTCCTCTTCCACAAGACCCGGAATTGATCAATTCCCAGCATCCATATTATGGTGGCTCACAACCGTCTCTAACTCCAGACCCAGGCAATCAAATGCCCTCTTCTGGCTTCTGTAGGTACCAGGCACGGGTGGGGTGGGGTACATAGACATGGAAGCAGGCAGACACTCATACACATCAAAGAGTTAATTCTTTTTAAAAGTATCCATTGAGGATGGTAGGCGCACTTTTGCCGGTGCCATATGCCTGGCTCCCGACCAATATGGGGCACCCACTGCTTTTCCTTTTGCCTCCCTGGCCAGGTATTTTCCAGTTCACTGCCTGGAGCCTCTCACCAGGTATCCTCAGAAGCCCGGACCATCATCCCCCAATCGGGCATCTTCTGCCCTGTCTACAGCCCCAGGTGCCTCAGCCCCCTGTGTATGATGTAGAGGCAAGGTGACAGGGACTCCTGCTTAACCCAACTCAGCCTTGGGCAGTCGGTGGCTCCCCTGAATGACTTTGCTAGGCCATGCCTTGAGAAGAGAAGAATGGGAAAGTGGGCCTGTGCAGGCTGAACTGGTGCCAGGACTGGGTAGGAGGCTCTGGGTGATTAGGGGGCAGGGGGTGTCCCAGGATGCAGAGTCCTAGCAAAGTAGAGGGAGAAGCTGTCTCATCCTCCCGTCAGTGCTGAACCTCCTTGGACTTGCTTTTGATACCTTTCCACCTGGACGGCTGGGTGGCTGGGTGGCAGAGGCAGATGGATCTCTGAGTTTGAGGCCAGCCCGGTCCACAGAGCGAGTTCTAGCAAAGGCTCCAAAGCTACACACAGAGAAACCCTGTCTCAGAGGAAAAAAGAAAAAGAAAAACCCCCTGTCCAGGTGGGCAGCTTGAGCTGCCCAGAGTGTTGGGCCCTCCTCTCTATCCTGCCTTTTCAACAACAATACCAATGGACCAAGGGAAGGACTTTATCTAGTTGTGTCTGCCTCTCCCTTGGGCAGTGTGTCTGTGAACAGCTAGCCTCAGACCATGAAGCATGATAATACTATGTGTAGAAAGTCTGGCTGCAGCACAAAAAGAAAGTAAAAAGTGATGATCCAGTCCCATTTTTGTCCTTTCTTAGGTGCTCCATTGTCTATCAAACCATTGGGTTCTTTTCAGGAGATGCTGGCAACTGGGGATGTGGCCCAACTTCCACAGTACTTGCACAAAGAACTTGCAAAGTTGAAGCGGGAAGATCAGGCGTTCTAGATCATTCTTAGCTATACAAGCAGTTCGAGGCTACCTTGTGGTTCATAAGACCCTATCTAAAAGAAACTAACAGCTAGGCAGTAGTAGCACAGGCCTTTAATCCCAGCGCTTGGTAGGCAGAGGCAGGTGGATCTCTGGGAATTCAAGGTCAGCCGGGTCTACAGAGCCAGTGCCAGGACAGGCTCCAAAGCCACAGAGAAACTCTGTCTCAAAAAACAAAACAAAAATGACAGAGTTCACAGTATAAATGAACTTTGAACCACCATGTGAGTGCTGAAAATTGAACCTGGGTTCTCTGGAAGAGCAACCAGTCCTCTTAACCACTAAGACATTATCTTTGCAGTCCAGGATTTAATTTTTAAAATTTTCATTGTGAGACTCTGTCCCAGAACAATGTTATGTAGATCATGGTAGCCTCAAATTTAAAGAGATCCTCCTGTCTCTGGCTCTCACATTCTAGAATTAAAGATGTTTGCTACTATATACCTGGTAAAAGCTTTTATTATATTATGTAATATATATCCAGGACAGAAAATGTGGAAACTGAGCAAGAGCAAGCAGGGAAAAATTAGGATACCTCTTTTCTTTTTTAACCTTGTAACCTCACATGTTGACATGAGCCTCTCCTGGCTAAAGTATGGGTGTCATCATACATGCAGTTTTACCTGATTTTCCCATGGTCACATTTCGTTACATGGTAGTTATTTTTTGTAAGTAGTTGTACGTGCTTCAGGAAGTGAGTCCAGAAATAAAACCCACAACCAAAACATAGAATTATCTTTGAGTAACATTTGGTACCTTCCCCAAGACCAAACTAAAATGTACAACCAAAGGGAAAAGTCACAGTGATTTTTGAGTCCAAGCACTTGTGCCATAGCAGCCCAACAGGAAGAGCCAACAAAGTAAAAATAAATGTGTTTTTTATTGTGTTCACAAAAACAAAGCCAGGGTGGCCTTTGGTTAATACACCCTAAGAAGGTGACAACAAACAGGCATGCATGACAACTACCACCACCTCCACCAAGTTTCCCTGTAAAGAAGTGGGGTCTTATCTCCTAGAGCCCTAAGGGTCAGAAGCAATAGGACTAGGAGGCTCCAAAGCAAGGTATATGTGGGGCCCACTGGGCTGTGGAAGGCCAGCATTTGCTGCTTTCTTGGCAGGAGGTGGTGGGAGATAAGCACTGGCCTAGGCTAGGTCCTGAACCCCTTAACTAGAACACATAAAAAAGCCCTCACCCACCCTATCCCCCAGGAAACACTGATAAGGCAATCAGCCAAAACTCCTGTTAAGAGTTGCTCTGAAATCAATACCCTCAGGGATCCATCCAAAAAGGGTTGCCTTCTTCAGCTTGTATAGAGTAGTAAACAAAGAGCAGAAAGGCAGCAAAGACCAGGAAGAGCAATAGCTGACCCCAGAGTGGAACCTGGCGATCCTGGCCCAAAGCAGCAACAGCAGCCTGCTTTTCTGGCCTGATGGCACGTCGAGTAAGCCAGGAAGAGGGAGAAGATGAAGAAGAGGACGCAGAAGAAGTGGAGGATGTAGGATAATAGGATAAGCCCAGGGAGCTCCTGGAGACATTGGAAATGGGACGGTAGTGTGCGATGCTCTGGTAAGCATTGTCTCTGCCATAGATGGGGCGTTCCCTGTAGCAAAAGAAGGAAACAGGTGGGCAGGAGAGCCTGAGCCCCAAACTTGTCCCTGTCCCTATGTGTGTTCAATACTCACCTATCCTTGCCTTCCTCTTCTGAAGAAGAGAAAATATCATCACGCACCTGGAGGACAGCAGGGGTTAGGAACTGGGGGAAGGCTGGTTTCCCAAAAATATCTCAGGCCAGCCTACTCTAATCATACCCTAGAGGCCAGATGATTGCCCCCTCCCTCCTGAACCATTGTGGGTCTACTATGGCCTTTTTACCTGTGGGGCCTTGCCACTCAGTGACTATACCTGCCATCTCTGTCCTAGCATCCTTTTATTCCCCAGTATTCTCAGAAGGCTTAAACCTAGATTCCCAGACTAGAGTGCAGGGAATGTTACATGTGCTCTGATCAAAACAGTTTATGGGCTGGAAAGATGGCCTGGGTACTTGAGTTCAATGTCCAGCACTCACCACCAGGGAGTTCACAACCGCCTGTAGCTCCAGCAGCAGAATAAAATTTGCGTTAAAAAAAATTGAGATGACAGGACAAATGAACTTTTAAAAATGTCATGCAACTTTACCTTGGGTTTCTGCTTTTTATTTTTTAAAGATTTAAAAAATATGCACCAACACTCATGCATACTACCACAGATACATAAACATAAGGTAATTAATTTTTCTGGTTTTTTTTTTTTTGTTTTTGTTTTTGAGACAGGGTTTCTCTTTGTAGCTTTGGCTGTCCTGGAACTGGCTGTATAGACTAGGCTGGCCTCAAGCTCATACAGATGTGAATAGCTCTGCCTCTCGAGTGATGGGATTAAAGGTATGTACCACCACTACCTGGCAAACTAATTCAATCTTCAGTTTTACAGGCCCCAACGTAGAACTCTGACCCAACAGCTGTATGCCAACCCTAACCCTATTTGAACACCTAAGAACTACTCTTTGCACCTAATATCTCCTTGGACTTATCCAGCTAGGGTCCTCTCAGACTACACCCAGGTATGCTGCCAGCAACTCACCTGGTGATGGAAGGTGTGGGTATCTGCAAATGAGGTCCCCGGCTGTCGGAAGCTCTTGGACATACCCACAGACTCAGGCTCTCCATATGTCCTGGTAGTGAAATAACTCTCCTCATAGTAGTCATCATTATAGTCTTGGGAAGGAAAGCAGTAGTAGAAGAGAAAGTGACCTCATGGTCCCAAATTCTCTACTCTATAGCCATTGAGGACTGGGGTGAAGTCTGAGGTTTCCTGTGCCCAAATTCCCTGAAGCATGGGATAAAGATATCAGTACCTACCCCACACCTGGCTTACCCTTGCTCTGATAAAGTAAGGCGTCCTCTTTTTTGGGCAGATCGTACATGTCTGAGTCCATGGAGGCTGAATCCAAGTCTACATTAAAGGGGAGGTAGAGCCTATTAGGCATATTTCTACTCCCTCAGTTGCTTCAGCCACACATTCCCCCCCCCAAGCCTTATGTCCCCAAGCAGTTAAACGGGGCTCTGTGGTGGGGGCCTCACCTGAGAACCGATAAGAGAATGAAGAGGATGACGAGTTGGGGGGCGAGAGCCTCCTTCTCTGGGTCTCATACTCGAAGATTTTCTTTTCGTAGAGCTTGCGAGTGGAGCCTGGTCAGATACAGGGTGCGAGGCGGTCAGGGGGTGCGAGCTGGGCACCCCGAGTGCGCCGGGGAACAAGGGAAGGGGACGAGGAGGTGGGGGAGAACGCTCAGGGAGGAGCGCGGGAAAGCGGGGCTTGGGAGAGGTTCTGTGCGCCACAGGCTGCCTCGTACCCACGATAGGCCCATGCGGGATATTGTACTGGCGTAGCACGGCGGCCAGCTCAGTGTCGGATAAAACAGCATAGTCGTCCATGGCAGACAAGGCCGGCACCGGGAACAGGTGTCGAACGTAAGGGGTGGTCCGAGCCTATGGACACAGCCAAGGAAACGGATAGCTCCGAGCGCGGCAGAGGAAGCTCCAGCGCCTCAGAAGCGGCTGTGGTCTCGTCACGCCTCCGTCACATTTGCGTCACAGCCGCGGCTACGCGAGCTGCGCGCGCTCCTCAGGGCGGACTCAAATCCACCAGAATGGACGGTACAGACTTGTCTGGCAGTGGGAACAGGCAGGTCTGGCGAACGGAAACGTCACACTTGTGTGGAATAGGGTAGAACAGGAACAGGGAGGAGCCTGCAAGAGAGCCGGACTAGATTTGACTAACCGGGTTAGCTAGCCATTACCAGAAGGTGTGTTAGAGTTAAACGTGCTAAAGGGGCGGGAAAGGCTCCGCCTCAACTGGCCAAAACCGGTCTGGGGTTGGGAGACAGTGAGATCTCACCTCTTTGTCACTGACTTCACCCTGATTTTATTCTCCAGTGCTTGAGCGCACTAGAGTCCTCAACGGCAGTCTGGTTCACAGCAATGTGAAAAGGCCAATCCTGAGAGCGAACCCTTCCAGAGAGGCTGGTGCTGCTGCGAACTCTTTGTGCGCACTAGTGCCAAGAAACAGCTGCGATTCAGGGTTCTCATCACCTAAATAGCCACCCTCAGACCCCTAGCCGACCCCACTCATCTTCGCTGGTCTTCTCCCAGGGCCCTGGCCTGCCCCCTAGCTCCATCTTGGAGTAAATGGAGCAAGCAACTGGGCCAGGGAGGCTGCCAGCAGTCCAGGACCAAGAAGCCTTCCAAAGGCCCCAGGTTATGCCAGTGAACATAATCAAAGGGCACCCGCCTTTGTATGCGTGTAGGTGGGTACACCTTGTGCCTGCCTAATTCACATTTCCAGCCACCTGGGGCCCTGAAGAGTTCTCATCTGACAAAATAGAATAACCCCTAAACTTGGTGTGACCTTGGAGTCCATCAGGATACACACCCTGGAGGGAAACTGGGAATCAGCCGAAGCTTACTAAAGATCTGTGTCAGACAAAGGTTATCTCGAATAGTGACCATATCACCTGAGACTAGGTAGGCTGCCCCTTATTTGACAGACCTAGGACAGAAAAGGTGCTTTGTATACTTGATCTCTTAAAGCAGTGATTCTCAACCTTCCTAACGCTTTGACCCTTTGAAACAGTTCCTCATGTTGTGGTGACCCCCAACCATAAGATTATTTTGGTTGCTGTTTCACAACTACAATTTTGCTACGGTTATGAATCTTAATGTAAATATTTTTGGAAATAGAGGTTTGTCAAAGGGGTCAAGACTCACAGGTTGAGAACCACTGTCTTAAATGATAGTAACAGTGTTCTGGTCAGTTCTAGACTGACGTGATGGCACTTTGGTGAAGGTCACAGGCCAATTCTTTATGGAAGCTTAAAGTAGGCAGTGATGAGGAGAAGGAGCCCAGATTCCTGTCTGTTTTCTTTACTCTTTCTTCCTTCCATTTTCATTTTTCCTTTTTTCTTTCTTTCTTTCTTTTTTTTTTTCTTTTTGAGACAGGGTTTCTCTGTATTGCTTTTGAGGCTGTCCTGGCAATGTCTCTGTAGACCAGGCTGGACTCAAACTTACAGAGATCCTCCTGCCTCTTCGCCCCAAGTACTAGGATTAAAGTCATGTGCCACCACTGCCGGGCAGAAGCCGTTTTGAACATTTAAAAAACTGTTAATGAAGAAGAGTTTCTGTTGAATGGATTTAAAAAACAGTGCCCTCCTCTGCCCCTGGAAATGGAGCTATATGAATCCCTGGAAAAGATACTGTCTTATGAAGAGACAGGAGAACCTTGGGCAGGAGTGTGTGTAAGTGAGAGACAGGGTAGGGCAGAGAGAGACATTCTGCCCATTCAGAGGCTGCTTCATGAATTTTTTTGGTTTGGGCAAAATCAGATTTCCCAGCATTTCCCTCCCCCTATGCTGGCCCCTCTCCCAGAGGCCTCTGCATACAGAGTGATTGCTCAGTACTACCCTATGCCCCCCCATACAGAATCAAGCTGCTTCCTTATGCGGTCAAGGAATTTTAGGTTTGCCTTCTCCCTAAGGAGCACCCTCTGCACCTGCCTCAGCATGCTGCCTCTTAATTCCCCCACTACCCCACTATGAAATCCTATCACAGATGTTATCAGGAAGCTGAACTGTGATTTTCTTGCACACACCTGGAGCTTAAGTCTAGCCCTATTGCAGTGTAACTCTTTGCTCTACCATGCAGCAGAAGAACCAAGATCCCAGAATCGAAAGAGGCTTTTACAATAGCCCCAAGTTGAGTGATTCATGGAAATATTCTCCTTGGGAAGTACCTGGTTATCTAGGTGTTGCAAAAGTCTGGCCTCGTACCTTAGTCAGGATTTGTCAGAGGTGCTAGAAGGATGTTTGCAGGTCATTCTGTTGGTCTCTGGGAAGGTCTGCCTGGGAGGGAGTAGTTATTGGCAGGTGTGACTGTTTGGGAAAACATCTTGAGTGTGACCCATTCTAAGAATAAGAAAATTGTGGGTCTTGTAATCCTACTCAGCACTTAGAATTTTGAGGCAGGAGAATTGAAAGTTCAAGGCCTGCATGAGCTACAAGGTGAATTCAAAGCCACCTGGGTAACATAGTGGGGTCTTGGGATGTTGGTATTTTGTTGGTAGAGTATTTTTTTTCCCAAAGAACAGTTAGTTCATAGTTGATACTCTTGAAAGAAGTTGGAGGCCCTCTCTTCTTGTACTTCTTGTGTATGCGCTGGGAGGAGCAGTTTGTGTGTTTCAGGGGATATGCAGCTCACATTCACTTCCTCCCCCAAGCTCCTTCTATCTGCCTACACATTGATCTCATTACCATGCCTGTGGGTAAATGGGTTTATCCTCTGGAAAGACAATCATCTCCATGAACTCTAGTGCAGCCACCTTGTTGAACTTGAAATCAAGCCACTAATTTAGGAAATGATGATAATCCATTGGCTCCCCTAGCAGAGGTCTACACACACACACACACACACACACACACACACACCAGGAAAGGAAAATCTCATTTGCAGTATCTATTTCAATTTCATGTGTATGTGCACACTGGCATGATGCAAATGTAGCTTACATTGGCATTGTAGGTTAAATGATGGACAAAATGTTAAAATGGCATTGCTTTATGTGTCCTTTCCATAGGAAATGACATTTGAGTCGAATCTGAAACTACCAGGAAATGGGCACATAGAAGAGGAAGAGAGAGCTTGACAGTATTAGGTAATGGCTGTATCCACCAACTTCACAGATACTTGGCACTTTCTACTACACTGCACACCCCCCAGGCTTTAAGACTTCACCTGTTTGCTTTCAGAATTCCATGTATTTTTGCTGTTTGCTGGCAGGCAACAGCTGCACCTACCTAGCACAGACCAAATCAATGATAGCTAGGAGGTTACAGGGATCAGGGACCCATTGGGGCCTTAGGAATGGTTGGTACTCACTACAGTTACCTGTTGCACCTCTTCCCATGGAACAAGACCTGACCTGTGTGACTAACCCAGGCTTGAACAGAGGCAGACGGCTGTGACTGTGGGCAATTCCCCAGAATAGGTGGCTTTGGAGCAGGGCCTCCTTTCCAGCCAGTAAGCTTTTGGCTCCCCTATATTCATCTAGCCTATTAAAGGTTGGGCCTAAACACAAGTTTTGCAGACCCCCCCCCCTGCAAGCCTGGCGGCCCTCACGAAGCAGTGAGCTCATTCTGGGGGGGCGGCGTCGCCAGTCAGCCAGGGCCCTTGAGCTCCTGGCGCGCCCCCACATCCCCTCCCCGCCCCCGGCTCCAGGGCGATTTTACCAATTAAGGCTTTCTTGCCGGGCCGGGCTCTGCCGGGCCCCGCGCGGGGCGGACGTGGGGCGGGGATGCAGCCAACAAGAAGGCGGGCAGCAGAGGCTCATTCGCGTGGAGGCGCGCAGCCCACAGCGAACACCAGCGGAGCTCTGAGGCGTCTGGCTCCGGCGCGGAGAGCTGGGCGCCACCCCGCGGTTGCAGGGACAGCAGGTGAGGGCTCTGTGGCCAGCTCCACGCCGGATAGTAGTAGTCGTGGGTGCGCCGCTCTCGAGCTGGGAAAGGTTTATAAAACAAGCAGAGAGGTCAAGCCTAGGTGCAGTTAGTTTGGGTGTGGACTCAGGTCCCAGCCATCGAGTTAGTGTCCAGAGGTAGCTTTGCATAGTTTACCACAAACTTATGTCTGTGCTCAGGAATCTGTGAGCTCGAGGACGAGGACATGGGGATCCCTGAAACAGGGGCTGGTATCCTGAGCATTTGGAAGGAGATGGGTACAGGCGTAGGTACCCATCAACTGGTCATTGCGTGCCTATCTGGGGGAAAAAGGTCTTTGGAGACTAGTAGCTTGATTGGGGTAAGAGTGAGTGGCAATTTAGGACACTTTTCAGCTAATGGCAAGGGTGGATGAATGCACCCTCATATGAATTCATATGAGACCATGAATCACTTGCTAGTTGGGGAATCAATTCAGGGGCTTGTGGTAGGGTTATAACTAGATAGATTTCCAGCCTGGATCTTGGGTCCTGTCTCATGTTGGTTCTGAATATGATGGTCATTGCCAGCCAGAATATAAGCACTAACGTTCCCAGATCCCAATGCAAGTTCCGGTCCAGAAAAAGTGGGTGAAATCCACTGACAGTGTCTTGCAGCTCCAAGGAGGCTAGCCAAGGTGAAAGTTCAGGAAATCAAAGCTCTCTCCTGTCACACCTGGATTTGCCTTACGCCTTATGGCACTGGCTTTTACTTCGGGGATATTTCTGCTTTCTTCTCTTCTGGCGCCCCCTGGCTACACAAGCCTAGAAACGCTCTTCAGGATCCTAGTATAGCTGGTGGGCTTGGGCCTATAGTTCCCTATGGGAGGGCCTGGCCTAGGGTCTGATGGTGGGGGTGGGAGAGGTGGGCGGGGTGTGCCTAACATTGAAGAATCTACTCCAAATAAGGGAAAATATGAAAGAGCTGGATTTTGGCTTCCTGGAGCTGCCCCATCTGGATCTTTGAGATGGAGCGACATCTGGTGGTGGCAGTGTCCACTCTATGGTCAAGAACTCTCCACTCCTCTCCCCCATTCCTCTTTTCCCCTAAATAGCCAAATCATAGGGCTGGAAGCTGAGACACCCAAATTCTGTGTGATCTGCGTTACTGTTACTATGATTTCATCTTCCTTGTTCTCTATAAATCAATGAACTCAGGTGATCCAGACAAATGGCACATAGTGGAAAATCAATTATTGATTCATTTCCATACATGGGGATTTACTCTCCAGTAAGTGGGAGGGGGGGGTTGTCAGAAAGATAACTCTAATCATGTCTTGAATGACACCCCTGAAAGTTTCCATTTGGGCTACTCCCTCCCATTTCTGCCATCCTGTCCCCCAACTCTCCCCCTTGGCTTCCTTGGTGCAGGTATATATGAAAAACAGAAGAGAGGATATTTAAGTGACTGGAGGTGGGATAGGGGAGTTCCATACTGAAAATGTTATTTGACTTGTGAGATTATAGAGTCACAAGATGAATATGCTGAGGCAGAGGCGGTGCCCATTGTGATCATAGCCTTACCATAGCCCCACCACAGGCTATATAGACACCCAAGGCCATAGGAGAACCAACCATATTTGGGCATGCCATGTTGGCCAACCCAAGGCCAGCCACGGGTCTTTCAGAAGATAGATCATTGCTACAATTTGGGAAGTAGTGATAAAGGCCTGCCTTTCTGGAAAAATATAGAAAAAGGAACATTCTGGAGAGGCTTCAAGTACAGAGAATGTAGATGGAAGGAGCCTACCATGGGAAAGGTAAGCTAAATTCCCTTAACTGGAGGGTGGTAGTGAATATCCACTACAGTTTCTTGCCTCTGTGCTTTTGCTCATCTCTGCATCTTCATCTTTATCCCCAGAATTATCTATAATAAAATTAACTTTTACCAAATAGCTTCACACCCAACTCAGGGAACACAACCCAGGCTCCTTAGCAAGCCTTGGTGCCTGGTGATTCTTCTTCAGTTATCTGGGACCCTCCCTATCCTTGAGCCTCTTCACACCTCTAGGGTCACCTCAAACCTTGGGGATACTCTGCCAGATAAGAACTCTTCAGGGCCCCAGGTGGCTGGAAATGTGAATTAGGCAGGCACAAGGTGTACCCACCTACACGCAAACAAAGGCGGGTGCCCTTTGATTATGTTCACTGGCATAACCTGGGGCCTTTGGAAGGCTTCTTGGTCCTGGACTGCTGGCAGCCTCCCTGGCCCAGTTGCTTGCTCCATTTACTCCAAGATGGAGCTAGGGGGCAGGCCAGGGCCCTGGGAGAAGACCAGCGAAGATGAGTGGGGTCGGCTAGGGGTCTGAGGGTGGCTATTTAGGTGATGAGAACCCTGAATCGCAGCTGTTTCTTGGCACTAGTGCGCACAAAGAGTTCGCAGCAGCACCAGCCTCTCTGGAAGGGTTCGCTCTCAGGATTGGCCTTTTCACATTGCTGTGAACCAGACTGCCGTTGAGGACCGTCATCTCTGGAAGATGGGGGGAATGCAGATAGAGGATGAGGGTGCATGATTGGGGCAGAGTCCAAGTGATTCAGGGACCTTATTCACTCCATCCCCTGCAGGGACCTTAGGGAAAAAGTGCCTTGAAAGGGTGTGGTGGCTGGAATTGAGCAATCCTGTGCCAGAATTGCTCAGCCTTTCCCTAGCTCTGGCGTCCGTTTCTTGTAGAACATCTTGTAGCAGATGTTGCCGGACCTCCTCGTGTTCTTTGGGCCTCAACGACCCTCCCTGAAGCAGAACTTGGTTGCCTTGGGTGGAGCAGGGGAGGGGTGGTTTGTGGGGCATTCCAACGGGCGGGGCGAGGTGGGGCGGGCACATCCCAGAAGCCCCACCCGGAGGCTCCGCCCCAAGGAAACCTTGCCTCTGGCTCCACCCTTTGCTTGCATTTAAAGGGCTCGCTCTTTCCTCCAGCGCAACCTCTGTTCTGTGCCTCCTCTCTCGCTCGCGGAAGTGCCTTTGGCTTTAATTAAAGGGCCGTCCCCTCGCTGAGGCTGCAGCACCGCCCCTCTGCTCCTCGCGCTTCAAAATGAGTAGTTCTCACTCCCGCTCTGGTCAGAGCGCGGCGGGCGCGGCTCAAGGAGGCGGTGCCGATACGCGGGACGCCGAGATGCCGGCTACCGAAAAAGACCTAGCAGAGGACGCACCATGGAAGAAGATCCAGCAGAATACATTCACCCGCTGGTGCAATGAGCACCTTAAGTGCGTGAGCAAGCGCATCGCCAATCTGCAGACGGACCTGAGCGATGGGTTGCGGCTCATTGCACTGCTCGAGGTACTCAGCCAGAAGAAGATGCACCGCAAGCACAACCAACGACCTACTTTCCGCCAGATGCAGCTCGAAAATGTGTCGGTGGCGCTTGAGTTCCTGGACCGTGAGAGCATCAAGCTCGTGTCCATAGGTGAGGGAGCGGGCCACACTGGGGCACAGCGCGGGCGGGGTCATCACAATTCCCCTTCCCTTCCCCCACTAGAGGCTTCCTCCAAGCTCCCCTACCTAGCTACCACACAACCAAGAGTACCGCTAGGCCTCTCAGCCGCCTAGCTCAGCGAGTACTCGAGAACAAAGGCATGCAGGCTGGCCTGAGGAAGCATGCGAACCGCTAAGCGCCCCCGCCCGCTACGCCCTCCTGGCCTGCTCCCAGGCTGAGCTCACATCCTCTGTAGGCCGCGCCCCCAACGCTGTACCCGTGGTGGGACAGGCACCGACTAGGTTTCTGTCCGAGAGCCGCACCCCGTCTTTGGGCGGTGGGATGTCCAGGCTCTCCCCCTGAAACAGCGATTATGAAAGGACCCTTCTACCCTTTAGGTGCCTCTGTAGTTCTGAAGTGTCTGGGGGGGGTGCAGGTTATGGCTCCTATTATGTAGGACGCCCTTAATTTCTTGCTTTGGAACATGCTCCCCCATTGGAGGTGGTTCAAACTCCCAGTTTATATCTTTTCTGGCAAACTGGGAATCGGGCAGAGATTATATTGCAGGCAAAACTACACCCCAGGTGTATTGGGTGTGGTTGGCTGACGGCACCTGGGCATCTGGCCGTAGTGTGCTTGGTTGCCAGCTTTGCTGTCTATCATGAATTGAAGTCTACTTCCATGTAGACCTTGTTTTTCTGCATCTAGAATGCAGAGATTGGTTGAAAGGTGCTCCAGTATGCACTGGGTTTCCTGCCAGCTCAGTGTCCATTTCATTGAACTGGAATGTTTGGTATTGGTATTGCCTTTTTAAAGATCCCATGCCTTTCTCAAAGCAGGGATTGCTCATGGACAGGCACCAGAATTGGTAACTTGGGGATGTGGAACAGGAGAGTAGGAGAATGGACCTTTTCTCCATAATAGAAAGGGCTTTCTGTTATACTTATGACTTTGGAATGGTATATGGTAAATCAGTGAAGGACCAAGATTCTCCTGGTCCCTCAGAAAGCAGGTTTCAAGTGCTGAGTACTCTCTGTGGAATGCCCTTAGAGGCATGCCAGTGGATGTATGGAGGCCCACCCCTAGTCCCAGCCTCAGTCTAGCCAGCTGAGTCATTTCAGAGTCTTGAAGGGGGGGGTCAACCGGATGTGGGGAGGCAGGCCACACCCTAGCTCTTTGGGGGGGGTCTCTCCGCCTTCCTTCTCCCCTCCTTCTTGTGAGCTGGCTGGAGCAGGCCTAGTTCCCAGAGCTTTGCCATATAAGGCAAAAAAATGTTGGAAAGCAGCAGTGATTAGGAGAGGGAGGGGGCCGGCTGGCCCAGGGGCTGGGGATAGGGGGTGGGATGGGGCGGGGCCATGTAACCAGGCAGCCTCCCAACCCTGGGCCCTGGTCCCCTCCTCCTCTTAGGAGAGGGACATAGCTAGCATAGCCAGCCTAATCAGACCAGGAGAGGGACCAGCTGTACCTTTCTGGGATTGTGGGTCTGTTTTTGTTCCTCTCCTTGGAAGCCACTAAAGACTTATGATTTCCTTGGGGGCTCTAGTGCTGGTCTGTGACTTAGGGTAGGGTCATTGTGTCCTTGATCTTTGAACTTCCTTCTCACATCCTCTCACCATTTTGGGTCAATGAAAACATCCACAAGAGGCCAGGACTAACCTGTTTGGGAAAGGAAAGATCACTTTGCTTTGATAGGTTCAAGTGGTAGTCCTCCAGGTGCTGTCCCTCTGGACTAGGATGCCACCTGCTGTAGATGGCCCTCCCAATGGTGGTGTTCTAGTTTTCATGGCCCACCCCCATTGACTCACTAGATAAACATTCTCTGATTACAGGAAAGGTATGTAGGGCTTCCAAAGATGAACTATAGAAAACCCTATCCATCAAAGCCATCCACCCTTGAGTAGATTAAGACCTATAGGTGGCCTTGGGTGGGGCTCATAGAGGTTGCCATGGTGATGGGTATTCAAGGTGCCCGCCCTAACCACTTCCCTTGTGGGCAGCCTGGTAGCTGCCCGAGACCTAGTCGGTTAGGTGGCAAGTAGGCTGGGTGGTAATAGTTATGCTTCAGCAGGTTATGCTGAAGCAGTAAGAGCTGAGGACCCCACCCAAGGCCTCTACAACAGGGGCTCCCAAGTGAGCCTTGACACTAGAGGCAGGCTAGGTCAGCCCCTCCCTACTCTTCTTCCTCCTTCAACTGGGCAATGGGGGCTGTTACCCCAGAAGTTCCCCGTAGCCCACAATGAGTCAGGACCAAATGTGGTTCCTTTGACGTATAGCCCCTCCCCCAAGCTAGTCCTCTTTTGTGACACCTCCTGACTCCTAGCTTGGTGGTGGTGGGGGTAAGGAAGTAGCAAAGGGTGGAGCTAACACCCCTTCACACAAGGATCCTTGCCAACACCTCCACTTCCTCTGCCTCATCCCCCACCCTGGAGCAGCAGTTATATTTCCTAACTAATCTTTGCCAACCTAGCCTTCCTCTTCTTTGGTCTCAGCCCAGCTTGAGGTCAGGGGCCCTGTTTCTAGGCCAGTTAGGGCTGGGCCACTTCCCTCCATTTCCATATATCCCAAGAGGTAGAGGGCAGGTCTTGATCTGAGCAGCTGCAAAGCATTCATCTCACTTGCTTTCCCACCCTCCTTCTGGGCCTTGGGGTTTTTGGCAATGTCTCCTTATTGCATTGTATTGTCATCATGTGTCTATTGAGCTCTTCCTCCCTCCCCAAAGTCCCGTTTATCAGTAAATATTTCCTTGCATCCCTTTAGAGGCTCTGGGAACAGGGTATCTGATCCAATCTCTACTCTTAGCTGGGAGGGACCTCTGTCACCTAATTGACTTGCTGTGCCTGTCCACCCAGGTTCCTCCCCACTGGCCTTGGTGAGGGAAATCCCTAACTGCCAAGTGTTGCCACCCCTTTTCCCACAGACAGCAAGGCCATTGTGGATGGGAATCTGAAGCTGATCTTAGGCCTCATCTGGACCCTGATCCTGCACTATTCCATCTCCATGCCCATGTGGGATGAAGAGGAGGATGAGGAGGCCAAGAAGCAAACACCCAAACAGAGGCTCCTAGGCTGGATTCAGAATAAGCTGCCACAGCTGCCCATTACCAACTTTAGTCGGGACTGGCAGAGTGGACGGGCCCTGGGTGCTCTTGTTGATAGTT